>NC_092347.1:33249313-33849313 GCF_963676685.1 Mytilus edulis | reverse complement strand
AGACATGATTAGATTTATCACATCAAAGAACCCCATATATGCAATTTTTAATGAATTTAAACAAAGTTTAGGTTTGGACCCCAATTTGAATCAACTTGAAAACTAAGCTCAAATCATAAATCTAAACATGCTAAATGCATGATAACATTTAGCATAGAAAAAAAAACTTCAATAATATTTTAATAAACTAACAAAGTTTTTTTTGCCCCCGTGATCTTTTTTGCAATTTGAAAACGAATATTAAAAATCTAAACATAAAAAAGTATTTAACCCAAAAAAGTACAATACACCATTTAATTTTGCATAATATCAAAGAACACCAATTATTCAACTTTGGACCCTTTTGACCCTATAGCTGATATAGACCAATTTAAAAACAAGCCAAAACATTTGAAATTGGTAAAACAATAAGCATTGGAAACAAATATATAATTAATTTTACAGCTAATTTCCTACGGCATGTAAATCTGAGACTTCGGTTAGCTTGCATGGTTTGTTTGTATATTGTACAATTGCAATTGACATAACGTCTAATCAAATTTAAAAGTACTCCATAAAGGTTCAAATATGCCTATATTTATTGTTTGAAGATATCAACCTTAATTACAAAGCTTGAATCAATATTTATACAAACAGATCAAGCAAACCTACCAAAGTTTTACTCTACACGCATTAGGAAAATAGCTGTAATAATGGTAAAAGTGTTTTTTCAAAAATGAAAAATACAAATGTAGTCTTCAGGTTTACCATAAATGCATGTTTACTATAAACGAGGATCTGCCAAGCTGACAAGAACGCATATTTTTTTCTAGGTTTAATTCTTATAAAGAGAACAATTCCAATGATGAGTAATTTTGTTGTGTAAATTGTACTGATATGGCCCTTAATTGATCATAAAATAATAATTTGAGTGTTCTGTGTGTTATTTTTACTTTTTGTTTACCAGATTGAACTTTTAAAATTGAAGGGTTAATCTAATTTATTGATTATTTATCATGTTTTTAGAATTATAAATGTAACTGGTCAATTTCCAATTTCTATATATGATTATATTTCACAAATAATGCCACAACACAGGTCTTATTTGCTGTCTATTTAGTAGTCTCTTGTTATGACTTGTTTGATTCATTTTTTTTTTATCAATTATATCACATTAATTTATTTACCTATATGATCTCCTATCATATCTGCTTTCATTTTAACATTATTTTCGTGCTTTTTCATCTTCAACATTAACCTGTTGATACGAAATAAAATATTGTATATTTGTACATTTGCATGATCAGTACAGTGAGTTACATCTACATGTACATTGTACATTAAGTTGGCTTAACATAATGCATTGGTTCATTGTCATTGAAAAAAAAAGTTTTGTAGATATGATAATTAATTTGTGTAAATGTCATAAATGCTATGATATCAATCACATCATCAAGTAATGCATTTCTTCGGTATTGTTATTTTGAATTTTTTTTATCTGAGTAATCTGTAATGTTATAATCTCATGTTGCCCCTTCTGGGCCCTTTAATTTGGAATACATTTGTAAGCATATTCTATTCAGATTCTATTTTATTAACGATAGAAGTAAAGACATTTACAAGTTCTCGTTCCATGTTTATAACTGTGATACATGACCTGCACTAAGGAAATGTAAAGAAAAAGTCTCACTGTAACCAATTTGTAGAGAGAAAAAAACCCAGCTCATAGTCTGTAAAACAATTTTTTGTCAGAGTTTGAGAACCATATATTGTATCAATCTACATGTAGCTGCATTATACAATGTACATGTATTACTGGTAAAGGAATGAATAAAGACAGGAAATTCACAACTCTTTGGGAGCTATATTGTGACTTTAACAGTGCTTAATCAAAACCTGTCACAAAAATCCTTAGGGTAGGGATAAAAATAAAGGTAGGGAAGGCTAGTGCGGTTAACACACATACTTTTTAGTTGACATAAATGTACAGTAGTTTTCGTATGTTTATGTAATTTATACATGTTTCTCGTTTCTCCTTTTTTTTATATAGATTTGAACATGTTGAAGCAACCATTATTTTTAAATTAGGAGAAAAAAACAGAGTCAATGGACTCTATTGACAATTTGGCAAACAAACTCAGGGCGAACAGACTTGATACCGGAGGGCTTTGTATTATAGAATATATATTTTATCATGATTATTATAGATCTCTTGAGAGACTGAGAGAGAAAAAAGTTTTTCTATTAAAATTTAGAAGGCAAACACATAAATCTTTTAGTTTCAGAAGAATTCTAAATCATTATAAATGTATTTCAATAAAAATTAAATCAGTGTTTGCTTCAAGAAAATTATGTAAATACCCACCCCCCTTTTTTTTCCCCAAAGAGAAATGGTCTATGCTCTTCTTCCTATATTTATGATTTAATGTGATGTTTGTATAGTAGGTCTTTTTATGGTGTCAAATTGTTTTTTCTAACCACAAAAAAAAAAAATTAACAAACTTACCAGAACCAACTGAAACTGAAAGTTTTGCTTTGGAATTTCCGTTGCTAGATTTTGGAAGGGTCATGAAAGGATGGCAGCAACTCATTTTGTCTTCTTGTCTACTGCAATCCAACTCCTGTCCATGTTTGCAGCATATGCATATTTTTAAAATGTGAGTCTGAAACCTAGACATGATAGTGATAGTCTAGCCTCATGCGTCATGTCTAGACTATCTAATCAGGATCAGACTTATCCCAGTGGCAGTGGGAATGTCTTTGCCACATGGTTTGCTATGTCTTTGTTACACTCTTTCAATAAAAATAAGTTTTTGGCTACACCATATTCATCAAAAATACCATTATTTCCTATCCTTCTGCACATTTGTTGATTTCCCTCCTTCTGTTATTGACACTAAATCGACCTTTTATTGTGAAGAGTTTTACAAAGGGAGATAATTTTAGCTATATTTTTCAGTTTTTCATCTTTTATTCAAATAAGCTTATATCAATTTGCAACCAAAATCCCGTTAAGGAATACTAGTTTGTAGTGACCCATAACGTTTAACAAAATATTTTTTCAATTTGAGTGACTTTTGAGGTTTTATGGACATTTTCAGTACAGGCTGAATTCAAATTTAAAAAAAACACAATTATGTCAATAAAAATAAAAACAAAAATAAAGGTCGAAATAAGATCCAAATTACAGTTTATTTTAGTTGAAAGTCTGAATTTTAAGGCCAAACAAATTTTTTTGCCATAAAATACTTTGAACTATTCAATAAAAAAACACCAAAAATGTCAATATTCAACAACATTTTCCAGCAAATTTGGTACTAAACTAGAATTGCCCTGTATTCACATAATTTGAGATAAATTGTCATTTTTTAACCATAGAACTATTAGATGTACTTAATACTTTACTAGGAACCCAAAATCAGCTGAAAATTCCACAACCCCTTTCATAATTTTTTTTTGATTTTGCATGGTTTTCTCGTAGACATCCATTTAAGTACACCTTTCAAATTACAATTTATATAACGAATTGGTGTACACATTTATTTACATACATTATTATCATTTATAATATTCCTTTTTTTAATGCTCGTTGACTTTTCTTTGAAAGAAAAGTGTATGTCAATTGTTAAAATTTAAAGAAGTACTAGACTTGTATTATTTATTTTTTTTAACATACACTTCCCGTTGAAGTACGTTTTCCCTGTTGAAAAAAAAATTCGCAGATTGTCAATTAAGGAGATTAACTGCAAAAGAAGAGAACGTTTGAAATGATGCTTAATGAAGTATGATGCAATCCCAGTTATCAACCTTAACAGAGACACATTCTGATTAACACTTTGAGTTCATTTTTTCTGAAGTTGCTAAAAAAAATCTATCTAATAATAAATACCCAAGCAATACAAATATCAAATAAAAAGTTCATTAAATTTTGCATAAAGTATATCGGAAAAACAGAGTCATGGTCAAAACCATGAAAGACAACTCAAATGAATCGTATGCAGTGGCAGATCTAGACATTTTTATAAGTGGGGGCCCGCTGGCTGCATAAGAGGGTGCCCGCTCCCGCCACGCTTCAGTGATTCCCTATATAATCAACCATTTTTTTTCCAAAGGGAGGGGCCCTTTATGATAGGTAAAGATATGTATATATACGTGGTCTTATGACAATGAAGTTTAGGCGGGAATCTCAATAATCACGTGATATATAAAAATCATATAAAAATCCTGATTTCTTTCGATTTTCATCATGATCTTAGAAATATTTGATATTGATAAAATTTATTATGAACGGGTTTCATAGTTTAGGAAAACTTATTTTAAACTAAAGTAAAGCATTAAACAAAATTAATTGGTTAGCAATAACCGGTCCATTTACGTGCGTACGTCGAGTTAGGTACGTATGTCATTTTATTTGAAATCTCTTATAAGTGGTAAAGATGATACGTTATTTTTACAATGTCGGCAGTTGGCAATATGTTGAAGATTGGTATCATCGTGTTTCAATTTTGAGTTTTCTATCACGGCTTTACTTTTAGCCCAAATTATAATTACAAAATGAGTCCCGTCTGTATTGTCTAATTAATTGATTTAAAATGTGTTGGTGAGAGAATCAATAATCGCTGAAGTGAAAAAAAGGACTTTGCTGGATGGTGTTCAGTCAGTAGATGCTAATATTCTTTTCAGAGATTTGATGTAGATATTTGTGTTTGAGTAATATGTGAAGGACTTGGCACACCACTTTTCTATAATGAATTGTTATGCGATGAACGCTTTGTTGTTGTCTGTTCTTTGGTCGGGTTGTTGTCTCTTTGACACATTTCCCATTTCCATTCTCAATTTTATTTGTTTTAAAGTTTTAGTGGGTTTTTTAAGCTATGCTTCAATTACATTTTGAATTGAATTTTTAATTCAAACATTTCTGCCAGACTTTTTTGTATATATAAAAGAAAATGAAGCTAAATCTGTATATAAGGAATGTAGAAGGAATAATAAGATCATAATTTTGTTTTAACTCATTTCAACCGAATGTTGTTTTTTTTTAAATTGATAAGTTTAAATGCATTTGAGCAACAATTTGTTGATACCTTGCTAAGAAGAAGCAAAGGCATTATTTAAGTTTGAAATCCGGATTTGTTTACGCTAAAATGATTTATGACTATTAAATAGAGTATCTGTTGCCTAAGTTAAACATATTAATAAAAAGGTCGAGTTAAATTATTGATGATTACTCAAATATTACTCTGAGTTGAAATTTGTAGTTCTTGCTGAAGCCATATTGGACATCAGAGCTCGGTTCATATGTACATGTAACACACAAAAACTGCTGGCGTCATGTTTCTATTTCTAAATTGTAATAGACCCATTATTAAATACATGCATCATTTGATTCTGTTTCATTTTGTCCTCAAATATGTATTGTTTATTTAAGTACTTAAATAAGACACGTTATTCCTTTCTATCCCTTATTTTTGTTGTATTTATAGTTTGTCTTGTCGTCTAGTGGATGCAATATTTCTTTCAGAGCGAATACAACTTTTTGTTGGCATTTGATATCGTTTGTTTCCATATACGAAAACGACAAATTTCCGATTCAATCAAATATTTTGTATGCTATATGTAAATAGCATGTCAACCTATTTAGAAAATCGTATGACTTATTAACTAAAAATGGATCTTCCTAGTTTCGTAGAGACATTGCCACCCACAATCAAGATCGTCAGCAAGATTACTACTCTTTATTGTAAGTCCGTATTAGGACATCAGACGTGAACAATATGTAAGTTCTAACAGCGACTTCATTATTTCAACTACCATCATTCTAAAGTAATATAAAACAAAACAGAATTACGTACATCAAGATACTGTCTACACGTTGTAAAGTATCGGCGTGCATCGCTGTTGTTGAGTTTTGCTGTTTCTCTCCATAGTTTACTTATCCACTGTGTGTAAGGTTCTGCTCCTTTTTCCGTTGGTCCTTTTAATATGCTCCCGTTGTGAGGCATGAACGGTGCATCTTATAAAAAAAAAGATCGAAAAGTAAGCCAAAATTAGCTTATCTGATATGTCTAATAAGAAAAACAAGTATTGTTTGATAAGTGGAACAAGGATGCCTCAGTTGAGTAAAACCATGTGTGTCAATGTTATAATGGACTATTAGATACTAAATCGTAAGAGCCAGGTCAACCACAGAAGTAAACAAAATCAAAGTATCCGATTCGAAAATGCAGCCTTGTCCCTCCAAAATGAGTATTGACATTTGCGATAGAAACATACACAGGAACTACAATGAAGGATATCTTGTCCATTTTGCGTGCCTGATTTATCCGGAATTTCAAAACAGGTTAAATTACCATTATTATGTGTCTTTTTGGATGCTTACTGCTTTTATGTATCACTATAACTTGAACTCTTGTCATTTCTTCATACTCCAAACAAATTTAGAATGTTCAATTCTACTTGTTATTTCTTAAAATGCTTTTTATTTTTCTACTTACACAAAGAGCCAATCATATATGATTCTATGTTTTCCATCATTAGAACAAGTGCTTCGCCAAAGTAATTTTTCGTCCTCTTTCTAGTACATAAGATTTCTAAGCAAAATACAGTGAAAAGTATTTATAGTTGTTTAGTTAAAATGTTATGTGTTACCATAATGTTCTAGCAATCTTATATCATCTAAATAAAAAATGTGTTCTTTTACAAAACTCTATCAAAAGTAACTCTAGTACATATATATGCAAGCATACAGATCAGTGAACATTAAAAAAACGTTATTTTTTTTAGGTTGTCAGGAATTTCATGAATACAAATAATCTTTGCAAACGATCTTTGACTTACTGATATGCAGACGCATATTTCTTTACTTTCAATAGAATTGTTTAGGTTCAAATACATTACTTTTTGTAAACGCTTGTATATGATTATTCGGATTCAAACTAACGTAGTACCTAGTTTTGGTAAACATATATTAACAGTACAAAGTTCTCTGGCGTCCAAATTTGCCATCATCTTTTGTATCTTCTTTATTGCTATGTCCCCTGAAAAAGCTCTCTCCATGCTAACTAATGCAGTTAGCCCGACGACCTATGAACAAATGATAAATTGATAATAAAGATTCTAACACAACATCTAATGTAAAAGGATATTTATCCGCTGGAGACAGTTAAAAAATTTTATTGAACACCGAAGCTTTTGCACTTTCCCAATTGATTTTCAGTATTTCTGTGATTTTGCCGAGCTTGTTTAAAATTGAAAATGTGTCTGCCCTCATTGGAAAAATTTTATGTTGCATAAGGTTGAGTGATTAAATCCTTTATTTTTTTGACGATATGTAAATAATCTTCTTCACTAATTTGCATTCATATGTCCTTTTTATATGTGAAATCATGCTGCATGGCCGCCTTTTTCTATGACTGTCTCCATATGATTATCAGACCACTACAGAAACAGTTGACGTCATAATTGAAATGAGATTAATTTAGAAATAATTAAAAAAATATCAACATGTCAGAAAAAGAATAAATCGGCTAAGAATAAGAGAAATATATCTATGTATATAAATATGTCCGTTTTTTCCGTGTTTTGTTTGCCTCATTATGATTCACGAATATTTCTCGCGTGAAATATACGCTTGTGAATGTCTTGAGCTCCGCTCTCCAACTTTTGGAAGTGGTATACTAGCAATAGAAAAGGAACCGTTATGACATATAGACTTTATCTGAGCTATCCCTGTAAACAAGTCTTATAGTTCTCAAGAGCCTGAATCGCTCACCTGTATTTCAGAGAAGATTTTTTAATGTAAGCCCTTCGGGTCCCGGTGAGCTAAAAAAGCACATATTTAATAAAAACCGAACTGTCACATGAAACTTTAAATTTGAATGGCTGACTGAACGTAAACTTATTTCAAACGAAAATCCCTTATATTATAAAAATCAACATAAATGTTCCTTAATTGAATAATTAACTTCCAACACACCTATTAACCTATATTTTTCCGTGTGCACTGACCTTCAGAAACCTCACAGCGCAAGTGTGAGAGGGTTAACCGCGATTTAAAAATGTAAACGAATGTACCCTTGCAGGGAAATAGTGAAAACTGGTTTCTATAGTACAAATTTAATACAACAAATCATTTAACAACTGTAAAGGAATAGTTTGAATAACTTGTTATCAAATAAGAACGCATGCAAAATATAAAAAAAAAACACAAATGGGATGGCTCTTTCAAATCGCCAATTTTTCACGTTTTCCACCTGTTTTGATTTTATTATTTTTTCAATGTCACGATCCAGTAAACATCGGCCACAAACTCGAAAGTTAAGTAGCTTGCAATCAACAAGCAGTTAATACAAACATGTTCGTTGATAATACGTTAAAGATGTGTAACGCATTTAAAAAAAAACGTGCATGCAAAGATAATTTTTTTTTTAAATAACACGTTTGATAATTCTTGCGTCCGAAGCGCTTTTCTGGATTTACCTTCATGAGGAACGCTCAAAGCCAAACATTTGAAATCCGAAGATGTATAAGTACCGAAACCGTTGAAGACCTATATGTCAAAAATACCTAAAATAAATAGCCAAATTCATCTAAAGCCAACTTTGCCTGAGGGAGTTGAAACCTTAGTTTCTAAATAATTTCTAAATTTGTAAACGGACAATTTTAGATCAAGTTTGTTGAATTATGTCAGTACCGAAATACTGACTACTGAGCTTAATATATATGCATGAATTAATTAAATAGTTTTGATTACATTAATGTATCTAGAAACTCGTTTCATATGACTTCCACACAAGTAAATTGATAATATCATTTGAAAAAAAAACTATAATAATGTTTTTCAGCTGTGTAAAATATCCTAATGGTTTTGCTTGATATTTCTGCTAACTTACAGCTGTAATTCACATACATAACACCATTATCATGCCTGCATATGCATTATAGAGAGACGAATATCGTTAAATTATTGATAATCGATATCAGCAATACAGAGATAATGTAGCAAACTATACATGTTTTGAATTTGAGAGGGAGAGTGGCTTGGTCAATATAACCTTTGTTAAAACATTTATATATAAATAATTATATGATACTTACTACTGGCGATTTGTGCCTATTTACACCTCTGTCTAGTTTAAGATCAATGTAGTAATGCATTATCTGTACATATGGATGACTAGCATCTGTATGGTGACATTCATAAAAGAACATCAATGTGAAGTCCTCAATTTTAATTTCTTTATTCTTCAAAGCATTAACTACCAGCTGTGCTGGGATAATTAATATGTCCGACCTACAATAAAAGTTTGAATTAATCTTTCATACTTCTTTAAAACATCTACTTTGGGAGTAAAAATCCGTTAGAAGTTCATCGATAACGCAGTTTTGTATCTCTTTTGCATAGATCATTTATGTTGCCGTATAAAGTTTTCCCCATCTATTTCAATTTTCGAGATTTTTTGGAAAATTATAGAAATTGAAACTTATCCAATAGTTTTAATCTTCTCGTCTTTTTTGTATATCCTGTATTGCTGTTTTATCCTTATTTCATTGTTCGGGAGAAAAGTGATAAACAGACGAACATAAGTAAAACAATGTGATTTCAAGGCTATAGCTCTTTAAGGAGTCATGGAATGGTTAATGTCATATTAACATTTTTGTAGGTTTTGAATTGCTGATAATTTTTGTCATTAACATTTTCGACCTTTCTACAAAATGTAAGATTGGCAATGCAGGACAATTTGTAAAGTATTATCATTTAATGGCAAAAACTCCTGAGTTAGTCATTTGATCTGGACCATTCACTCTATATTTAGTTGAAATTAGTTCAGTAGATGCTTTATATATTATAGTTTACAAGATACAAGACAAGTAAATTTTTTATTCTTTCATTTTTTTTAGAAATGTTGTCCATGTTTTTCATGACTCGTGATCAAAACTTATACTGCATACCATATGAGGTTAACTAAACGAACGGTTGGTTTAATTTTGTTTAGTTGTTTCACAAAAATCATCTTTCATCATCTGCTTGCTTTGGTTATTATACATGCGTGTAGATCATGTATTAATGATGATTATCGCTATTTGTAGTTCTAGATCTTGTCCTGCGAATCATTTTTGGTTTTAACTTTTTAATATACTAAAACACACCCGCGAATTCGCGGGCAAAATACAGTTTGTGAACTGTTGTATAATAGCTTTTTTGTAAAAGATATTATGTATGGAGAATTTCATTAAAGGTATCAAAAGCCCTCTCCCTTTTTCCGATATTTGTTTCCTTTCTGTTAAATTCAATTATTTTCGTGTTTCTGGCTTCAGACCACAATTAGTCTTCTCCTTTGCTACAATGCATCTTTTGGTAAAAGTAAAATTAAATCAAATATTTGCACCGCTTCAAACATAAAATAAATGTAACTGCTTATATATAGACCATTATTAGTCTAATAAAATATGCTTCTAGGACAATCCATCAGTGCCTTTTCTTTAGGAAGTACACCATTAATTAATGGCCCCATTGCTTTCTATGTTAAATTCCTCCATTTAAAGCAGGCACACTTCTGTGGTTTTAAGTTCAAATAAAGTGGCAATCATTGCATGTCAAATCAACACTTTATGGTGTCTTGTACTGAAAAAAATCAGCATGCCTTTAATGACATATACGAAAGAACTGGTCCGCGGAACTTAGGATGTACCAAAACAGGTACTTCAGATTTGACAAACAGACAGAATGTACCCTCTTTTCAAAATTTGGTGCAGTTATTTTAATATTCAAAATTATAAGTCAAAAAGTGTTCTACAATGCTCACCAGTACTTCAGCTTTCATTTGATACCAATAATGCCTAAATATTTTACATATTTTGAAAGTTACCCTCATGCGTAGGAACTATTTTGTGTTACATATGTACTACTTTCTTGTATGTGCCTTCTGGCCGGGCCCGAATTAGTGGTGTCACACCTTTAGAGAGCCTTATTTACATGCCAATGGTAGGATATAAATTTTGTATAAATGACTAAGACCGACTTAGGCTAATTTGAGGGGTAGTCGGAGGGGTCCTGATCCCGAAATCCCGGGCTAAAAACATGAAATCCCGCGATGCAGAATTTAAAGAAATTCATATCCCGAAATCCCGAAATCGAAAAATATATTCCCGGATCCCGTAAGGATCAATCCCCAAATCCCGAGCCCGAATGCAAATGAAATAATTTAATTGTTTGATAAGCCAAAATCACCTATAAGTCAAAGATACTGCTATATTTTATTATATCAACGCGATATTTGTCTTATATCATAGCGATGTGTTTTTAATATCAAAAATACATGAATGGGATATTTTTCTCATATAACTGTTATAGTTTTCTCATATAAAATGAATATACGATAACACGTCACAATGCACGTAAAAAAAACGAAACATAATTCACAAACATAGTACATGACTGGTTTAATGTTTGAGGCATTTAATCATTGATGAACTCCTTGTAATGTATAAGCATTTCATTCGTATTCAAAATCAGACGTCAGACTACAAAGACTACAAACGGTATTGTAATCTAATATAAAAAAAATAACATCAATACAAATATATAGCACGTGCAATCAGAATTGTTTTATGTCTATTTGATTTCATTTTCAGGTAAAAAATACATGGTTAGCTAATTATTTACAAAGTTGCGTGAAATTCTGGTGTGTGGTTTCAGAGGAGTTGCGATAACAAACTGTTGCAGTAGTATATTGGGGAAATAATTTCAAAGGGGCGTTACTCCTATAAAAAAAAATGAATCATAACTTGCTGTCAATATGCACATTTACATAGTATATCCTTATTATCTAAAAAGGTTTCATGAAATTCTGTTTTGTGGTTTCAGAGGAGTCGCGATGACAAGGACAGGACTGATGGACTGACAGACAGACAGACGGACGCACGGACAGACAGACAGACGGACGGACGGACAGACAGACGGACAGAGGAACGGATCAAAAACATTATACCCCTCCGAAACTTCGTTGCATGGGGTATACTAATCTAGAATTTGGTGTTCCCATTGTCAACTTGAATTGTCTTCATAATCTTCGACTATAGTTGGTTTGCATATGGGTGATCCGATATAAGTCGACATACTTTGAGTAAATGGAAGGCGAATGATACTTACGGGAAATTCAATCTCAATATTCGAAAATAGACATTCAATGTCATGCTAAAAAAAAACCAACAGACAACGTATAGTACACGAAAAATAACATAGAATACTAAAGAATGAGCAACACAAACCCCACCAGAAGCTGGGGTGATATAACGAGTTTTGGAAAGGTAAGCAGATCCTGCTTCACATGTGGCAGCCATCCAAATCTATAGGTTAGAAATACCTCTGTATGCAAGAAATCGATAACATTCACAACCATAAAAGAATACAGCATTACAACTAGAAAAAAGGCCTTAAACAAATCATATAACTTCATGAATATTGCTTTACATAAAAAAAATATGTTTTATAGAATAATTTCTATAATTAATAGAATCAAAAGTAAACGATAACACAAAAAAGTAAACTTTGCATTCACACCCTTAACAATACATGCATTGACCTCACAAAGTATCATCAATTTATCCTGTATATATTACGTTTGTTATATATATCCTCAAATTAATTATGACTCAATTAATTTGATAAACATAGACACATCCTTAAATCAGTAAGAGTCCCGAAAAACAATATGCCTTGGCTCATTTCCATGTTTTTACAAGGCATGTATAATGAATATTTGTTAAACAACGAGTATTTGAAATTTCATCTAAACCAAGAACTAAAAATTTCAATTATTTCAAAAAGCTTAATAATTAAGTATCCATACCTCTTAAGCCATAAAGACAAAAACTTTGGTTTCTTTGTATTGGTCTGCATTTCCTCTGTGATCAGTTTAACTCGATATTTTGATAAACAGACCTTACACTTATCCGCCTGTTTTTTCCCTTGTGCACTCATCTCTACTAAAAATACAACTTTCGGAGATCTTTGAGTAGTTTTTTCAAAATGATCCTGAAATTAGTAAATGGTGTTATTGTTTCAGAATATTTTTTGTTGAACCTATCATTTTTTTTGTCATCGAAAAAAATAAATGTGCGAGGTCAGGAATAGGGCATAGTTTTCAACTCGTTCCGTTGGTTGATAATGTTTGTTTTTAATTATTTCCCTTAGAGCTCGAGGTTTTTGTTATACTTTACTTAAATCAATGTTTCAAGAAAGCAAGACCTATTTTATCTTAAAATGTATTAAATGTTAAATCCCCAATACAAACCCCAAAAAAAGAAATGCTAAAAAATACCGACCTCCAAGGAAAATTCAAAACGGAAAATCAATAAAACAAATTGCAAATTTAAAATCTCAAACACATCAAACGAATGGATAACAACTGTTATATCTCTGACTTGGCGCAGATATGTTCTTAGTGTTATAGTTAGCTACACCTCTCGCTTGAATGGCAGTACCATAAAATTCCCTTACATTAACAACAATGTGTAAAGGAAACAAATAGACATAAAAAGTAAAATGTCCAAAATAGGGATACCGCAGTCAACATTGTGTTTTAATCTATATCACTATAAAACAAATATGTTAACAAAGAAACAAAAAAAAAACATATGAACAAAACACATAAGATAAAATGAAAGACAAGAATCAAAAAATTTCCCATAGCACAATAACACAATGGTTGGATGTATTAGTACCGAGCCAGGTAAAATAGATATTACCAAAAAAAACCAACTGAAAAGTTAATAATTTACAAAAAAAAAAAAAAAAAAAATACAATAACATGTAATTTAGATCACAAACAACTTCAGTACCTTGAATCAATACTTCAAAAAACAACGTGTATTATATACGAAGCTGATACGGAATATTTTTTTTCCACAAGGTCTTGGTATCTTCCGACGAACTTTTAGAGCAATGACGAGATGTACTTTGAAATAATTCTAGTTCATTAACTTTCTGCACAGACACTGGCGACGTTTTACAAAATTTGAGTAGGGCTGCAATCTCTTGAATACCGATATATCGCATATGCAGGTGAAGTTAATATATTGCTTTTCTATATAAAATCGTCCAGTTTGTCATAGATTGTGATACTGAGATGACCAATAATGTCATATTCGAGGTATAAGTCTAAAGATTAGGCAGAAGAAGTTGTGTCAGTTTTTTCTTTAATTTCTAGTTCTGGCGGATATATATTAATGGAACAATTCCAATCAAAAACATCTGGATTGCTTATGGCAACACATCATAAATATATTTGAATGTGAATCTTTGAAATCAAGATATATAAGAAGCAGGAAAATATGAAACAAAAAAAAGATGGATATTCCAGCACGATGTTGACTACTTTTTTTTTCTAATATTTTTTGCGTTTCTTTAAACCAAGCATATATTCTGAAAATTAAAGTGAAAACATTAAACTAAATTTAATATTATCTTTCCTTTTCAACTTTGTTTGGGTTTTTTTCGTGCGTCACTGGTGAGTCTTTTGTAGAAAAAACGCGCGATTGGTATACACAATGTCAACCCTGGTATCTATAGTTAGTTTATTTCTATCCATTTTACCTGTATAATTTTGAGTGCTACATATGTTTTTCCACTTCCATTTGGAGCTACAATGATGCAGTTCTTGCTATCCAATGCAGCCTTTACCAACTCAATTTGATAATTTCTAAGGATGAAATCCTCTTTCCACTCATTATCCGAGTCAGAGCTTGATAGATCGTCAGTTCCAACTGAGTCATTATCTGTTTAAATATTATATCATAGAAACCTTTCAGGGTATTATTTAACCCTGATTTATTTGCCATACATTTAAGAAAAGAATATGATATATAAATTAAAAACTTCGTCACTGTAACTGTTAGGGATAAAATATCTCTCAAGGACATCATTTCATTTTTGAACATTTAATATTTTAGTATTATATGCATTGCTACTCATACTTATTTAATTTAGTATAGAATTGTCGGTACTGACTCGTACTGTGTTTTATGTTTCATGGTTTTGAGGTGAAATTAGACTTTCACCCTTCATGCATTGGAGTTCCATTTAGACGCTTCTATATAAAAAATAAAAGTCTTTATCTTTACACAGAAGTCATACATACGTGTTGCTGATTTGCTATGCGCAATGACAGACTTTCAGTCATTTTCTTATGATTGTGATACGTCAATGCTGAGTCATTTAAAGTTATCATAATCATATGGGGACGAAGTCCCCTATTACAGTAGAAAATTCAATAAAAAAAAAAAAAAAAAAAAATCGGGAAAATTTCCCGAATTTTTCATTGTACTAATGAACTCAAAATCGTTCAATTTTTTTTTTGTCGTGTTTTTTAATTTCCGGATCTGCGCAGAACACATAACTCTACTTCCTTCTTCCGGTCTTGTTGTCGTGAGACTTTGATTAGTCTAGTAAAATATAGGAACTCAAGGAACACAATACCAATATTTCATTTTTAATCATTCTTTGTCTTTGGTATGAATAACGTTACCTGATGCTTTGCGTTTCTTTGTTTACATTGAACATGACGTCATAACTTAAATAACGTCACAAGTAAAATCCCTAACAACAGAACCGAAATCGGAAACGTTACGGTATTTCCGTTTCTTTTTTTAACAAATATTTAAGTTACAAAAAAAAAATATTAAACAAACTTCGTCCCCATTCACAGGTAATTCCTGCCTCATATTATTCAAAACTGCTGATTATGTACATAATATACATTAAGACAGATTTTTTTTACTTATGATAACAATATCCTGAGTTTTATGGATAAACGAATGGAATTTAAATGTTCAGCGAAGAAAACATTTTATATAATTTTATTAAATCTTGTCATCACCTTTTTGAAAAATCGTAAATATAAAAAAAAAACACATTAATTAACTAAAATTGGTTTTCCCCAAAAAAATGAATATAAATACCAACGACGATAATAAAACAGAAAAACGGACACGACCTTGCGATTTATTTGTGTTGAAAGACTTCATATTAATTTTTCACAGCATAACAAAATTTAAAAAAACAGTTCACTAATTCTGAGCCGCTGACTGTATAGAAAGCAGACCAGTTTTTTTTCTATTTTTTCAACGTTAATTACTGAATTCAATAGCATCCAATCTAGAACGTTTAACTGAAATCAATTTAGTTGTTTACAATTACCAAAACGGAACCTGAAATATATTTGTGATGTCATGTTATGTTTGGAAAGCATGTGCAGGGACTGTAACACGTTTTTTTTTCTTATTACTAGCATTACAACTATATTTAGTGAAGCTAGAGTTTCACATATTTGTTAATGTCTGTATCCTTTTTTTGATAAAACACTGACCATTAAAAATACTAAACCTAAACAGCACACAAATTAAAAATTCTTCTATTTTTTTATGTACCAATATTAATATATAATAAGTAAATTAAGTTTGAGGAGGTTGGTCTAGATACATTGGCTTATCAGAGCGTTTGAGACCGTGAAGATGAAGATAATTAGTTACATGGTGTGCTAGTGACCTAATACGGTATATATGGGGTCAGTAAATTCAATATGGGGTGAGAGCGAAGGGTTAACAGAATTCCGCTGACATGGTTGTTTTACATTATCACGGAATAAACTTGATGATAATGAATCATGAAAAAAAATCGAAAAAAGCATTACAAAAAAATCTTACCAGAAGTTGTTATGTTATTACTATTTTCCCGTGTTCCCATTGCTGTATCTCTGTTCACATTTTTATCAAAAAGCAATTCAAAATGACTAGAATTGGTTTTTGACGTTTTTGACAGTCTGTTGTAACTTTCGTCTACTTTTCCCTTCGCCATACGATAGTGATTTGTCATTTCATTCTCCGTCTGTGTAGAACTCAAATTGTCACTTGACTTTTTATTTTGCTCTATAGCTGCAACACAACAATATTTGCGCGATTAAATAGTATATTTAAAAAAGTAAAGCATTTATGGAGATCACGTTTCTATAAAATGCCTGTACCAAATCAGGAATGTGACAATTGTTGTCCATTCGTTTGAAGTCAAACTTAACTACAAAATATGTAAAAGAAACTAAAATCAACAATCAAACAAGACTAACAAAGGCCAGAGGCTGCTGACTTGGGACAGGCGCAAACATTATATGATTGTCCAAGGTAAGAAGATGGTTAGGCGCTCATAAAACGTCAGCCGATCTTTATGGTGATGTTGTGGTATCAAGCATAGGCACTATTTCTGACTTATCTTCTGAAATTGAAACCTACAAACCTGGAATCCTGACAGCTAACGGTTCTCAGTTAAAGTACAACCATTGAACTCTAAATCAGTGCCTATTCTATCTATCATATTTGTTTTACGTTCATTATTAAGCCTTTAATTTCCACTTTTGAAATGTTTCATATTTTGTAATACAGGAAAATTATATAGCTTACTTTGCAATAAAAAAAATCATTATCTGATTACGTCAACTTTGACCTTCTGACAATGAATATAACTATCGTATTAGCACTAATATCTCATCTTCTTATTTTTCTATATTTCATATTTTAACTTTTTTTTAAATGTTTGCCTCTGAGCTATTCTGACGTAGGTTCTCCAAAATTTTTAACATGAAAATGTATCTAAAAGTTCGAAACATATGTTAACTATACCTGATGTGTAATTCACTTGTGTGTTATAACCCATGTTCACCTTATCTGGTTCTGTATTATCAATACCCATGCGGTCAGATGAGACGGACCTATGAGCCTGTATCTCTGCAAAAGATAAATTAACCTTAACTAGTAACGCAAAGTTATTGAGTACATAAAGATTATGCATATGCAATTAAGTAAAGACAAAATTAAATTTAAAGTCATATGAAACAAGTGACTGTGAAAAATAATGTTTATCCAATTCTTGAACCAAAGCATGTATATATTATAAACTTATTCTTCTGTGCACGATTTCATCATTTTTTACGCAAAAATATCGTATAATCGTCAATTTTTTTCTCTCTGTTTTTAACAAATATGGCTGCTCATTAAATGCCGTGTTTTAAAATCGAAGTATACCGATTGTCACCTAATACTAATCAACATAAAACATGGGTATTGAGCACGTGTTTAACATGTACAATCAGGTTATTGTTTATTTTAATGACAGATACATGCGTATTACGATCACCGGATTTTTACGAGGAGGGTCACCCTAAGGACTATGCAAACGGAAAATATGTCGGCGAATTGCTTCCTGGAAGCAAGCAATTAAAAATAAGTAAACTTCTTCTAAATGAGGACAAGTTAAAGAATGTTCCTAAAAAAAAAGTATATGTACATAAGTTGTATAATGAAAACTATCCGTTTAGTTTTAAAAAAAAACCATATGCATATTTTTTTTAATTTGAGGTTTCATATGACTTTAACTTATTTACATGGTAAAATCATTTGCATTATTTGAGCTGATTAATTACTCCAAACAGGAAGATTAGACTGACAAAATTGATTGGCACGAAAGGCGTCTTGTTTTAAATTTGTTTGAGAGCTTTAAAATGCACGAATTTTTTTTAACCATGCAAATTGGTTAAACAAGAAAACACAAAAGATGAATTATTGAATCATTTTAGCACAAATGACAACTTAGATATGAAAAGGCTAAATTCTCCTCAAGCAACAAATACTTACAAAACGAATTATTTCAATTATTTTAATGAAATTCAGGAATGCGCTTTTTAAAAATTGAATGACTTAGATAATTAGTCATATGCATCAAGGATCTTTTAATATTTTACAATTTTCAAATAAGAGTTTTCTTACTTTCATACTTCTCTGGATCGATTTCTTTAACAATATGTTCAGAGCCATTTTCATACAGTATGTTCATGAATTCATTGTACCATACATTCGGTTTCCTTTTCGGGAGATACGTTAGAAGCAGAAACACAGCTTCGCTTTCACCAAAATTTTTATACTTCTGGGTTACCTCTTCTGAGTCTTTGACGCTTATTATACCCTTTTCTCTTAAATATGGTAATATTTCTTGTGATCTTATATTTTGTGACAGTGTTTTCTCAAATAAGTTTATCAAATGTTCCCAAGCGTGTATATCGTCATAGCTTACAAAATCACCTTCAATCAATTCATTTACCCATCCGTAGTCTGCAAAGGAAAACTATATATATAAGTATTTCGGTTTAAATTTGCAATAATAAGCGTTTCGAATTAAGTTTACACTTCCTCACTTATTCTGAATAATTTTGCACCCTTCCCAAACCAAATACACATCGCTTCAATTGCTTTTTTGAAAATACTGTATTCCAGCATGTTATTTCCAATGAATTATCTCTGAAAGGTAAAACGGCCAAAATCTGAATTGGAGACTCAAATTAAATCCACAGCAATTTTTGTTGCTGATAAATATAATAAAAAAGAACTTTTTCTCATAGTATGAATCGACCAAAATTTCTGCATCTGTTCAGACAGACGTAGTGAGATTCTGAAATGAATTAATATTCCTTATTTTTTTTTCAATTTTAGCATGCCCGTTTTCGGATAAATTCCTAATGTTTCGGAGATAAACAACTGATACTAGTAAGCATTACACTTATAATCTATTTTCTCTTAATATGGTATCTCCGAAAATACAGAAGTATAAAACCTGCTGCAATAATACTGCCTTCTCTGAATCAAAATATAACCGACCTAACTATGTAGACTCGAACATTTTACGTTTACGCACTGTCTCATTTGATTTGGGACTTTCCTTTTTAAATTTTCCTCGGAGTTCAGAATTTTGTGGTTTTACTTTTTCCCATTTTCGAAATAATGACGAGCATGGCATTTGCAGTTCGAAAACTTTCAAATTATTCTGATAATGAAATAAAAAGATGTTCAATAATATGTATGAAGCAAGCTTCAAGCTGGCTACACTTCGTTCAATTACAATACAAATTTTATATTATCTGATTGGAAACTTTCCCATTCCATATCTATGAAGAAGAGGCATAACAAAGGCAACATGTGCATAGACTTAGATTTAAATTACATGTTTTGTTTTATCTGTAGGCACCATAAACTAACGGAATTTGATTTCTTGTGTTTGACATTTTTATATAAATGGTTATATCTACATATGGTAAGTTAACTAGGAATGCTATCTAGTGATAATATAAAAATATAACCCCACTCGCAGCAATATGGAAACCTATATGTATATTTCTTAGAATTAAGGGGACTTATTCTAAAAATGTCACTATCAAATCCCCCAAAATCAATCTCTAAATATTTCAATTAAAACTTCAATCAAATACAAAAAGAAGTTTTTTATTTACCAAACAAAAATTAACCTTTTATTTATTAATCTAGAACTACATTTGTATAACTTTGCAACAGTAAAAGTGGAAACGATGAAAATTAAACTAAATCGGTATTTAGTTGTCGAAACATTTCTTTAAAATTTCAATCAATTCCCTACAGGGTGGTTTTCTTTATTCATTACCAAGAATTGAATGACAATAAAGAAAGAATCCAATAATCAGATACCATCATTCTAGAACTAGAACTAGAATTATGATAAGTTAAGTTGTTAAAAGTATTCTATCGAATTTCAATGAATTTCCAAAAAAGTTCTATCTTTATCATCTAGAAACCAAAGGTCTGATGTATGAACTGATAAACGGACTCACACCTAGTTGGGCAAACACAAGTATTCCTGTCGAGGTGGTTGAATTTTTTTAATTATTAAAACCGTAAAAAAAGAGATGCATATTTACACGTTATATTTTCAAAAATATTACTGTCTATGTTCAATTTGTACAAGTCCAATCTTTATAGAAGTAAAATGTTTTAAAACAAACGTTTAATAAAAAGAATGGGACAAAACACGGTTGTATGTTGCAGGTAGCCGGAGAAATAACGATCTACAATTACCATCGTCAATTAATGCTTGCTTGAATATCTGCCATTTTCCTTCACAATCTTTTTTATCTAACATATTCAATAACTTCTCCATTGCAATATTCGGAGAGCTACTTTTCTCAAGAGATCTTAGGGACCTTTTTTCATCTGAAAGTTAAAATTGAGACATAATCAACATTGATCAAGGCGCAATTCAAATAACGGAGATAAAAGTATTTGAGTATTCTTGAAAGCATAAAAAAAAGATAAACTTAATTACACAAAACATCAGCTGCTTTTAATTACCATAGTTGTGCCTTATATTGGCTATGTATTGCTTTTTCCTCACCAGGCCATTCGTATTGCTCATTCTCTATTTAAAAGAAGAAAACTTAAATTTTAGAAGAGAAAAGTCTTCCATTATTAATATATTATAAATGTATATGCCACAGAGTACATTCTTCGATATTTCATGATATGTTTGCACAGCAAAGTCCAACCCGCTGTAAAATATAACCAAAAGTTGGTGCTCGTGATTTTTTTCCGGAATTGCATGCATTGTCATATAACTTATTGCAGTTCATTAGTGCATGATAATTGTATCTAACGACACGATATTTAAAGATATAAGTGCATTATGTTATAATGCTTATATATATGTATTAGCTGTACGTCAGCACATGTTCAAACTTTATATGCGTGACCCAACCGCTTCTTAAATAAGTTAAATATAAAATCTGCGTTTTTGTTCAAATTTATTCACGAATTAAACATGTAAAAGATGGACGGAAGATACCAGAGGGATAGTCAGGCTCATAAATCGAAAATGGTACAGTGCGTTTGACAACAACGAAATATTTGAAAAAATAGAGCTTACCCAAACTGAAGACTGGCCCTAGGTTACATAATAAACCAGATGGTATCACATTCTGAACGATTTGTCCATGGAACAACTCCATTATCACCGTCCTCCAATGGTCATCAATATTTACTTCTTTCCATTTGATTTGAGCTCCTATAAATACGGACATTAAGATTTGTGGTTTGTGTAATATTTGAGAAAAAAAAGATAAATTAATGTTAGCTTGTAGGAACTCCAGTTCAGCTTAAGCCTAATAGGAAGCATTGTTTTCTTTAAAAATATACACAAAAGCATCTAAAATAATATTTCTGGACATACTTGCTATGTACACCCTAATCATATTCGTCCTATACATCCCTGATTTATGACTGAACGCCTTGCGAACAAAAATCAAGTAAGCGTATTCGTTCTTCATCGGAATAGCCATTTCATATAAGAAGCAGTCAGATTTTGCTCAGTCCTGAGACTTATTCAGCCCATGAATTATGTTTATAACCACCTTGTTCCGTTTGAAAAATGGTGAAAATTAATCGACTAATATTTAGAGTTAGCTGTTTGTCTATGTGTATGTTTACAAGAGAATTGAAGTTGTGTCCTTGTAAAAAAAAAATGATCTTAAACACAGGTTATTATCAGACGCGTTTTTAATTATTTTTTCTTAACAATTTATTTACAGATTTCGAAATATTAAGTATGTAAACATAAGCACTTTTTAACATTACTCAATGCAAGCATATATTATAAGAACGTGGATTATCATTGACAGTGACTGATGCGATGAAATTACGAAACCATTTTTGAAGGTCAAGCCTATATCCAGTAAACGTTTGTTGATGTCAACCCTGCTAACCGTATTTAAATGGAGGTAACAAAATAGGGATCATGTAAATTTTTAGACATATTTTATTGTGTTTGAAGACTTTATTTTTATACAACTTTAAGTCCTGAATATAATAATCATTTCCCAAAGAATGATTTAAACAATTTGTTTAATAAAAGACCACATTTTCGTTTTGAATAATTGTTAAATAAATCTTTATCTGCTATAAAAACTTCAGTCGTAAATATAAATGTTAGAAATTTGTAGTGAAAAGTAAAGTGCAACTGTAAAGTTACAATTGATAAATAATGAAGTTGGACTAAACTAAGGTTGTAATACCGCGCTAATTATCAGAAAAAAATGTTACATCAGTGCAGTTCTTTTTTTAATTTCGTGCTTTAAAAAGATTTCATTCAAATGAGAAAAAAAATCACGACACTTTAGAGAGAACTTGACCTTTTATGATGAGTTCAATCTTTCTTGTAATTTCTTTCATTCCAGCTCGTATCATGCAATCGAGAAATTCTTTAAACCAGGACTGAGGATGAGGTTTGACAACTCTGTCTATCAACACTATCAATGCTGCTTTGTCGCCTCTGCTGTAGCACTCCATACTTATATCCCGTATATCTTGTTCAGTCAACAATCCGTGGCATTTACATGTTTGTGACAATGGCTTGGTATCTATGTCTTCATCTTTAATGACACTAACAATACTTCGCAACTGTGTTTCAACAGTGGAGGTATACTGCTTCAAAAGTAGTTCTGGGACAAAGATGAAATCTATGAAGAAGTAAGATTTTCTATTAGTTATTTTTGTCACAAAGCACTCTCTTATATAGCGATCAGAAATATTTCGTTA
Source organism: Mytilus edulis (assembly GCF_963676685.1). NCBI lineage: Eukaryota > Metazoa > Mollusca > Bivalvia > Mytilida > Mytilidae > Mytilus > Mytilus edulis. The sequence continues at coordinate 33,825,898 of NC_092347.1, read as the reverse complement.
CAGTGTAGCTTTTTGGTATGGAGAAATTTTTGGTCATTACGAGAATTGTTTTAGCAAAAGGTCTTTAATATCATTAGTAAATTTATTAACAACTTTAAAATTTGCGGCTATTTACAGCTTGACGTAAATTGACCTCTTAGTGTATTTCAGATTATTATTTTTTCAATTATTTATTTTTGTAATGGGGTTTCTTTCTCAACGATTTAAATTGCATAACCAATTTCTACATCATCAATGTTTTTTTTTTTTTTACATGTAATTAACTTATTTTCACATAACTATCGCGTAATAATGTAAAAAACGTAAAATGTTCAAAAAAATCACTTATTCATATGAAATGCAAGATTATATCAATTATGAGAATATAAGACAAAGATTTAATAAACTTCAGATATTATAAAGAGATGCATTCTGTTAAATGCAAGGAAAAGGATTTAAATAAATTACAATCTGGCTTCGGTCAAAATGCCAAATCACAACCTTGATTTAGAAACTATCTATTAGAACGTTTCTTATATAAGCAGAGCATCAACAATATAAAAATAAGTATAACATATTTACCACAACCGTATTTTAGCACTTCGATAAGTATTGTCCAGTTGCTTGTGTTTTTTCTTTGTCCTATGATGTCTAAAATGCCCTTAATTTTCTTTTCCTCTGGACATTTTCTATGTCTAAGTCGTTTTACTGCATCTACAACAATAAAATCGCTGTAATTTTTATAAATAGGAGAACTGTTAAGGGGACTAAAACTTTTGTTTCTGCATGATCTGCATCAGTATTTCTAGTAAAACAAAAGGCCTAACAATCTGCATATTCAAACGGTTAATGGGTAGGAATCTAAACCGTTTTCAATATATTAAACAATTCTTTCTATATTTCTATTTGGTGGTGGGGTTTATACCCTTCTCTCATTAAAAACACAATATTCGGTGCATTTAAACAATCTTGTCATTGCCGATGTATATGTGGTTTTGATTGAACAGGGACGAAATCAAATAAATCAAGGCCAACATAGTGTAATATGGTCTTGCCATGGAAGAAATATATATATATTTAAGAGTTGTGATTGTTTAGACATTCTTATCAACTATTTACTTTTGTGACTGCATCTTACGATCATTTAGAGCAGTTAATTTAGCTAATATGTAATCAAATCCGTTTTCGCGCCTAATAATCATGAACTGTGTTGCAACTCTAGATTCTACTGACGGGGAAGGTAATACTAGTCCACCGAAAGTTCAGTCTAGGTAGCCGAGCGGTTTAGAGCGCAGAACAAAGTACAGACGGTATTGTCTAGATATTCCAATATCATAATAGCATGAGTTCAAATCTCGGCGAGAAGAAAACAAAAAAAGTCTACCGCTAATATGTAGATTTAAAATTGTTGTGCTGATATTATAAGAGTTGAATGCAAATTTTCATATTAAAATGGCAATTGTTTGACATATGTCTCATGGAAATGAGATGCACCAATGGTAATATTGATGCAAATCATACATCCTTGACTTGTCACAAGTGGTTTCACTTCACTTGATATACTGTAAACTATGCAAAACCTACAAAGCATGCAAAGGTCTATTGTCAATTAATCTCCATGAAATTGATACCAAAAAAGATATTCAAATTTAAAGGAAAACGACAATGCAATGGCAAAAAAAAAAACGGAACCCGACCAAAAGACAAACAACAATAATCATAACACAACATAGAAAAAGGTAAAAAAAACCATTGTGAATCAAATGTATACAATTTAGAACGAAGTTTCGTCGGGATCTTAGGAAACCAAGCAATATTGTAACTTTTGTTACAAGCTCTTTTTTATGTTTCAATAACTTGGATGAAAGATCAATTTCTTCAACTTTGATTTGAATTGCAATGTTTAGTTCTTCCTTACAAACTAATGAATGCAATTTTTCTTATCGGTGCAAACTGTTTAACCTATTAAAAAAATCTCGTATTGTAAAATACTTCTATGTTTTTAATTTTAGAAAACATGGGATTTCAGAGAAGAAAAACCATCATAATAACAACTTGTGAATCAGAATTTATCAAAAAAAAAAAAAAAAAAAAAGGGTTTTAAGAAATACATCTGGTGTTAGCTAACCTCATATTACATATGTCTTTGACACATATATTTATTGATTAAATGCGAAAATGAGCTCAAAATTCAAACCTTAAACAATTCTTATACATATGTTTCAATGTTAACCGTGTATGTCAAAAAGCCTAATACCAACTGTGCACATATCTATCATACATGATAAAGTGTGTTGCACAAAAGTAAATGAAATGTTATTAATTACATTGACATATAAAATGATGATAAAAATATTAAGGTTAATTGCATGTGTTGTAATAAAAAAAAATCAAATTTTGTACAAGTTTAAACCATTTTTAAGCAATATTTTGTTCATGTTATTACATTACGAAGTACTTTTGAACATGTTATAACTTGTATGTTTGCATTGTACAAATTATAACATGTACAACAATTTTGTTCATGTTATAACTTGTACCAAATCGCAACTTTTTCAAGATACATACATAATAACCCTAAATATCAGAACAAACACTGTAAATCTGCAAATTTGCGAAAGCAAATTTTGGTTCTTCTATCACCTGCTTTCGACCTCATGTTTTTGGGATAACGAGAGAACACCGCCTGCAAAGTGTCCTGCTCTATAGACCTTTTGGCCACCTAGACTGAACTAGAAATTCAACATTTAAGTGGCGTAGCGTTACCTAGAATATAAAGTAGTAAAACAGTACATTATATATTTGGCATGAAGATGGAATTGATTGCAGATTAGCCACATTATCTATCGTAAAGGATAGTAAGATGCAGTCATAGAAATAATTAGATGATAAATACGTCCGAGCAAGTGACGACTTTACGACATATCTATCAATTTGATCACCAGTTAAGGCGATACATGGATGAAAACACATAATATATGAATAATTACTGTAAATATCAGCACACCAATATAAAAATCTGCAAATTTGTGAGAGCAAGTTTTTTGTTCGTCCCTTGCCGGGATTCGAACTCGTTCTGTTCAGATATCGAAAAAAACACCGCCTGCACTGTGTCCACCGGCACAGCAGACTACTTGGCAATCTTTATATAGATGTTTAACATTTAATCATCAATTAAATTTAACACATTAATTAAAATTCAAAAGATTAAAAGTCGGTCCAATTTATTGTCATCAATCTGAATATCTTTTTTATTTTAGTCATTAATTATGAACAAATTTAACCCCGTTGTGTAATCTTGTCAATTGTGTATATTAGTTTGCCCACTAATCAATGAAGTTCATGCATAATAATGTCCTTGATTTTATGTCAAAAGCAAAATATAGTTAGAGATACACATATAATTTAGAGTTGACGTACAAAATGGAAAAAGAATGCAGAATTGATTAAATTTAAAAAAAAAAAACATAGGTTATAAGAAAGGCGCCGTTCAATAAGCCTCATGTGATGTAAGGTCATATTACAGATGCATTTGAAAATATCTCTTAATAATTAAATGTAAAAAGAAAATGTATAATATTTTCAAACTTCAAACAAAGCTTATTCAAATTTTTCTCAAATCTAAACTACGCATCTTACAAACGATACTGGATTGTTTACACATTTATCCTATATGATTAAGTTCTTCGTATGAAAGTAATCAATCTGTATTAACTACATTTATAATGTAAGTATAATGCAATTTGTAACATTAAAACTCAATGTAACTGTAATGTTATAAACTATTATATCAAAAATCAATTTAATTGAAATGTAACTATATATTTTACCTAATCGATACAAAATATTTAAAATATGCGGAATTTAAAAGCATTTAAGATTAGTTTTTTTTATTGTCACATGTTAAAGATAATTTTTTCGATGAAAACCAAAACCGTACAAACTTGCCTATTTAAAGCTTGGTTTTGACCAGAATATGTGATTTTTTTAAACAGCGTTTGTGCTAACTTTTTTTAAGTTTGGATATCAAATTGGTAAAATAATTCAAACCACCAATAAATTTGTTTTGTTCAGATATTACTGGTTTCCTATTTTCCATTTTAAAACTGTGTATCTAACACATAATAGAACATCAAATATTAAAGATAGCTGCGTGTTTAAAAAAATATTTTCATCATTAATTCTAGGTTAATTAAGCTCAACCTGAAATGAAATATTTAACAATATCAACATAAAATTGTGACTGTGACTTTCGAAAAATGTAATAACAAACTTAAATAAAACATACCATCACCCAGAATCTGTTTGATCTTTGGTGATGATATCAGTTCTCCAGCTTTTATTATATGTCCCAGCAACGGAATGAAAACACCAGCCATTTCTCCATCTGTGGTCGACATACTAGATATCTCCAAATAGGACAGTACTATCCATCAGTAAACAAGCCGAATATCAGACATGGTCGAAAAGGCCTCCTAACGTACATAAATACAGACATTCATCCAAAGGTACTTTACTACTGGTCAAATATATAGCCCGTTTATTGTCTACATGCATTAAAGAAAATCGTAAAGCCCACTATCCAAAACCTATGTGTACGATTTTTTTTTAACGTCCGTAGACAATTAATGTGCGATATATCTGACCATTAGTAAATTCACTATGGTATGTGAATATATTTAACCTACTTTAAATTTACAATTGAAAATTACTTGTTATAATGCTGAAGCGGAACTGTTTTTCCAAGTTCGTCACTTTTTTATGACCAAAAATTAATAGAAATCACTGTTGTAACTCATCATGCCAAAAATAACAATGCATTTGTTGATATACCGCAATTTGCGTATTGACCACCAATTTTCGTATACAATGATATACTAGTAGAGGTATATTGACGTTCTTTTCACTTTAAATCTTCAAATAAATTCTTGCATGTTATTGATCTCAGTATCGACATGAAATTGCTTCTTAATTCCTGTGTTGCATTTACGATAAATGAATTGTGCATTTTATTATAGGGCATAATCCGCTAGTTGGTGATTAATCATGCCTGGTTTGCATAAGGCTGAATCAGTACCAACTTCAAGCTTTATTTTGCAAAATGGACAGTAAGAATCTATAGTTTAAAAATAGGAATTAAAAAAGGTAAAAAAGATGGTCATGTTAATTTTTTATTTTTTTTTACCTATCAAGTATATCAAGATGCAGCATGATGTGTCAGAATCAATTATATATCATCACTAAGTGCTCATCAAAGCTTGGTTTGGTATATGCAAAAACAATGCTTCTAGTCGATTTACACTTAAGTTTCGGCGGTATCTTTTGTCAAACATTACCGAGTTTACACCAGCATTAAACTATTGTGTACCGAAAACCTGTACATAAGGGAAAATATAGACATTGATGGAGCTAGATAAATTAAATTTAAATGGATAACTTTTTCAAAATGCTAAAAAAAATGAATATTGCTATTCATTTTTTATCGTTCCTATGGATAAATTAAGTTAAGAAATATGTTTGGAAAACTCCCCTCATCTAAAAGAAGTGAAATATATTGATTGACGTCTGTACGACTGAGTAGACCATAACAAGTAAAACTCATATGTTTGTTTGTTTTTTATTAAGCATCTCTGCAGACATGAAAAATGTAGATCAAAATCCAAGTATTTTTTTATTTTCTTAAACGTACAATGCAATCATAAAAGTGAGAGGTTTAGCTATTTATAAAACCAGGTTTAACCCTCCATATTAAACATAAGGAAATGCCTGTACCAAGTCAGGAATATGACTGTTGTTGTCTATTCGTTTTATATGTTTTAACTTTTGATTTTGAAATTTTTGCAAGTAAACTAATTTTATTTAGAGGCGGACATGATAATTATAGTTCAACGAGGTAAACATGAGCTCTGTACATTTTGAATTTCTAAAATTTGATGAGGGACATTCTGTTTCGAATTTTCCTCAGAGATAAGTGTTATGTTAGTGCACTTGTTATGCATATAAATAGTTTATATCTAGGTCCAGTTATGGTTTAAAACATTAATGGAAGCACTATTATGTCTGTACTCAGAGTAGATATTGTGGTGTAAACTCGGCCATGTGTGACTGTCAATTTCTTTTGATAAACCTTTAAATGTTTTGTTAGAAACACTCCTTTATCCTTAAATTGGTCCATTTTACTATATATCAATAGTAAATCGTACGAGTATTCAGGTAAATCTACCAATAACTAGTTATTCATTCAGTTAAGGTTCATCATAACAAATAGACAAATATGGCCGTATTTTCAACTAAAAAATTACTCTGTGTGCAGACTTACCTGTGCAGTTAAGTTAAATATATTTTGCATATGAAAAAGATGAAATCTTTCTTGGATTTTACTGGGCATCGTATCCCTTCCTGTAGAAGGTGTAAAAAATAAACTAAGTTGGGATATAACTTTGAGATGCTCCCTCTCAGGTAAGAACTGGTTTGGCTTGTATTGATTGTCCTTGATTGGCATGGACAATAGATATCTACACATTTATAGGTGAGTTAAAGAGTTTATCTGAGTGGACAGTATCAAAGTAATTCAAGTTTGTTTATTTTTACATCTTCTGCAGGAAGGAAATAAAATGCCCATAAAAATCCAAAAACGATTTAATCTTTTTGAAACACAAAATGCATTTAACTTTCATATATTTAGTGGATGCCAGGACTTAAAACTTTCCAAACTTCACAGGTAAGTATGTACACTGAGTAGTTTTAGAGGTGAAAATACGGCCATATTTGTCCATTTGTTATGATGAACCTTAAAACGCCTATTCTATTTTACCAATATTTCGACAATTACTGCATTCGATACTACAATAAAATATCAGTTTATAAATGCAATATATAAGATGCATGGAATAAATTGCTCACATTTTAAATGAAGTAACCAAAATCCGCTACTGAACAATTTACGTCGTTGTTGTTATTTCACCGGATGTTTATATTGATATAAGCCTGAGTGCACCCAGTAAAATATGGTATGTGATCCCGATAAATTAAATCTATAACATGAAACCCAATAGCTTGTTGGACACCATTTGTAGCAGATATAATTACCAGAACTACGAGCAAATCACATGATTATTTAAAGATTGTGTAATTATACAAAAATAATATGAAATATACACAAAGATTCAAGAAAATTACTTAAGAGTTCTAAGACAATACACAATAAAATTCAAAAGAAAATATCTTACGCTAATATTAAAATAATTCGCTTTTTCGTTATAAAAGATTTGAATAATTTGTTTTAAACTTCTCAACTAGATATGTATAGTTTATTAATAACATCATTTGTAAAAGTATATACCACACGACTAAAACTATTAAGTTTCTAATAGAAAATGAAAGAAAGTCAATTTGAAAATATGCTTTGGCAAACAAAAAACAAAAAGCAGCAAAAAGCAATAAGACAAAAACTCATAAGATCAATTAATGCTCATGTAACACAAAGCTGCAAATGTCTATTTAAAACAAATTACCCTAACTTACAAAAATGTACTACTAAACTTTTATGCATGTAATTAGTTAACGTTGTATCCTTCAACAATACACGCAGTATCAAGTTTGGCAACATAAAGTTACTGATGTTCAAATTTCACAAACCAATTTTAAAGAAGATACAAATCAACAAAAAACTGGAAGAATCACAGATTTTCTAATTAACCGGTTGTGTCGACAGAGTAAGCGTTTCGTGTTATGTACGCATCACAATCCATGCGAATTAGTAAATAAAATTAAAATGCTGTGATTGGTATATCACTTTATCATAATTTGATCAATCAATGACTTGTTTAAATTACAATAGATATATCAAATAAATGACTGTTGATATACTTTAGGATTCATGAATATCTTTAATAAAAATATGATGAAAAGCATATAAGTATCTTATCATATCCCTCTCAAATAGATGAAAATGTATAGCATTACATTGAAGTAAGAAGTCACTCATATGTTCATTTTTAAAGAACAAGTGATTGCATCAACAGACATACAAAGACCAATGAAAAGAACATATACACGATATGGCAAGCATCAGAAAGAACGTTCATACGTGCCTTTTTTTGTCTATATTTTCATGTTAGTACTCTACGTTACCAATGGTGTAGATCGTTATATAATATGTACAAGTACCAGACCATTTAAATCCGTCTCAACACCTACTAATAATACGTAAGAAGACAAAAGATACTGTTATCAATTTCCTATCGAATCCTATGTTTTGGTAATGTGTATTATGACTATCTATATGTGTGCAAATTCCATCGAAGGGGTGCCAATTGTGAATAAACTTATCATAGATATTAAATGTGTACCCCTGACACAACAATGACAATCGAATCAACAGTATCAGGTTAAAAAGTCCAAATTTATAAGTATTTGGGACCCAAATGGTTTTGTCAAATACAGCTAAGATAATATTATTGTGTGAAATCAAAATCCTTAGAATTTTTCAAATATCCAACTTTTGTAAACATAATTATTTCGTTTTGAAATGCCTTGTTTGATGTTTACATTTTATGAGGCCCTCTCAACAAAGCTGATTAATATTGTAATATGTGTGTCCGACCGTTCGTAACACACTTTATAAACAAATTCAATATAAAAAGGACAGGAAGCAATTGATTTCAAAGTACGAAGGACAAGTATACATCGCAATTTCAGTTGTAAGTGAATTATCCTTTATTTTGTACTATTTGTTATGTCTTAATCATATTGATGAATACACAAGACCAGCAGAACCTGCGAATGAAGTGTATACCTCTAAACTCAAATGGTACGAGTTTGCTGCTAATACAGACAAGCTTGGCACAATGAAAACTTCTGACTGAAACAGGGGTTTGGTATCCCATCGATTGAGTAAATCCTTTTGTAATGTGTATGGTTGATATCACGGTTTAATCGACTGTTGATCATAATAATGCCTCACAATTAGCCTTGATGTAGCAAATTGGTAGAAATGGTCCGCTTTATTCCCGATATACTGTTTTTCTGAGTTATAGATAATAGAGTATACCAAAATCATCAATTGTTTGGGTCCTGAATGCGTTGTACTTTTTTGGTTTTATAGCTATTTTGATCTGAGCGTCACTGATGTAGACGCAAAGCGCGTCTGGCGTATGAAATTATAATCCTGTTACCTTTGATAACTTTTTGTACTATATTTTTCGACACCTGAAAATGTCAATTGTATAAAAAATATTTACACATGCAACAGAATTAAGTTGCACATTGAGTAATTTAATTAAGAAATTAAAAAGAAATAAATACCAACATAAAGGAGGCATGCGAGGCATAAATTAATTGATGCCTGTATCCATATTTTGACAATTTTACTTATCATGTCTGTTTTGTTCACGCATCGTTATAAATAAAACTGAATTTGATGCGACTGTCATACAAGTGAGAGGTTTATCGCTATTAAATCAGGTTTAATCCACCATTTTCTACATTTAAGAATGCATGTACCAAGTCAGGAATATGACAGTTGTTGTCCATTCGTTTGATGTGTTTTATAATTTGATTTTGTCATTTGATTAAGGACTATCCGTTTTGAATTTCCACGGCGTTCAGTATTTTTGATATTTTTATTTTTTAAAAGATGTTGAAGCAACATGTGCTGTCCTTGTCAAAAGATGTAATCAATTCTTTTTTAACTATTTTGTACTAAAATTCTTTATTTTTATTTTCACGATATGATCATTCTCAATTTAAACATAAGGAATTTTAATAAACATTTGATTTACAACCATATTAACCTATACTAGAAAATATGGTTGTGATAAGTATGACAGACGTTCGTTTTATGTACATAAAAGCGCGGTACCCTTAATGTTTTTTTTTATTTCCTGTGCATGTACTAATTTTGTGTTACGAACAGATAATCCATATTCCTCCATTTTCAGTATACATGTATTTTTTTTCTGGCCAATATTCATATACGATAATTTACTGTTTTTGCATCTTAACTTTTACTCTTTTTGACTGTCTATAACGTTTTTACCTGAAGGTACAAATAGTTCAAAGGTCTACTAAAGAATACAGACGTAAAAATCATTACTACCTAATCAAATCTACTATCATAATTTAAAACACACATTTTTACATAAACTTATATTTTATTTTGTAAAAGGTCCAAACAAGAAACAACTTTGCATTGGTTTATTGTATCCCACAAACTACACAAATAATTTTTTTTTAGCTCATAGTTATATACTAAATTCTTTACAAAGAAACAAAAATTAAATAATTTATCAGATGAATATACTAAAAACTTTTTACAAAGAAACAAATATTTATCAATTTATCACATATTATATTATCAGCTCTTTCCAAACAAACAAAACTTCAACAATATATCACCCAACTATATTATATTATATATATATATTACTACAATTGACTTAATTTTTTCACTATTTGATCCTATGTAACGTCATTTTTTTTTTTTTGGTGTCGCAAAATACAACATACACGGTACCAATTTTCATACACAAGATGCCTATTACGAAAATTAATGTCTCCTATGGAATGTTTGAGGCAAAAATATTTAAATGTCTAGAGTCTAATAAAATTGTTGATGTTCGAATCAAACCAAAAAGGAATAATGATATTTAAAAATGTTAAAAAAAAACTTCAACGACAATCAAACTTGAAACTAGTGTGAACAGTGTCAGTTTGTTCATTAAAAAATATTTCCTCCGAGATGATATTCTTATTTTTTGCAAAAATGTATGGTTTTACCATAGTTGTTTTTTCACAACTATAACATGACGTATGGTGACCGTGCCATTTTTCAACCTACAAGTCTAATTTCGAATACATACTTCATAAATAAATACTTATTTTGTAAATAAAAAGACATCTGTTAGTTAGAATATTGAAATAAATACATAATGAGAATATAAGTTTTAAAAAATGCTGGTTTTCTTGCTACTAAAAGGGGGAAAAATACAATAACACTAATAGTCAACAATTTTTCTATAAGCTATATGTCCCCGTGAATGTTTAAGCAATAAACAAAATTTATAAAATTGCAAACAAACGTTTTATTAGTAAATACAACTGTAAAGAAATAAATCACTTATTTGTCTTTATTTTAATCAAAAGCCTTTCACATGCACATACATTGAAATTTTAAACAAAGAGAGCAAGACAGATTATGCATCTCTTCTTTATATTAAAAAATGGCGGTCTAGTACAGTTAATCTGACTTAAGGATATTCGCTTGTCATGTTTTGGAATTTCTGGCAGATTTTCGGAATCCTCTAGTTTTATCCATTTGAATGCCTTAAATATTTGGCCCACTAACCCCCATTTTTCTTTTTATAAATCTTTTACATATATAATCATAAGCCGTCTGTAAAAGTCTTATAAAATCTTTGTTATTTTTATAGTTTTTGAGAATTTTAACTTGTCAATGATAAAGCAATGAAACATCAAGAGAGAACATATTCCCGTCAAACTTTCAATGGCTTATATCTTAAAAACAACCACACAGACCTATGATATTTTTTTCACTCTTTTAGTTTTACATTAATCCCCTATCAATATATACTAATCTTATGAAAAGCTTGTTATTTTGAAACTGAGTAGCGAACTTCCTTAAAGCATGTAGTTATTTTCTTATGTATATTCTTTAGTATAAGATTGATATGACCAAGGAACTGCTTGTTCAAAAGTCAGCATCAAAAGGGCAAAACCAGTAGAGGTATAAAAATAAGCCACATGGTCTTTCACCAAAACAAAATAACAATGTTTGTTGCTTAAGACTTGAATCTTGCATTGAGTAAGATCTTGTCCGAGCTTCATTCAATGCAATATCACATTAGAATCTCTTAAGGATATTTCATAGATCAATCTTCTTCGTTACATCATCAAAGTCAAAAGTATGTGTATGTTTAATCTTGAACATAGGGTCGACCCTGTAATCTTGATTCCAAATCCTCGTTAAGCATTGGAACTGGACAAAACGGTACGCTTTTCCATCTCTTGAAAACATTTGTTTTACCAGCACTGTCAGCCACTAGGAAATTATCAATCTTCAGAACAGGAAATTCTGCTCCTTGATAAATGGTCACATTCCCAAGCTCTTTTCCACAATTCTTACATTTGACTTTACCAACACCACATGTAGTGTAGGCGTCAATACGTTTGGCTTCTGATTTTTCAGTTGTTATACAGTCTCTGACATCGTCGTTTATTACAGCGTGATGGGCATCCTGGATCTTCTTTATATCCGATGATATACATATATAGCTACTACATTTTCCACACCGTAATACGAATTCTGAATTTCGTTTTGTAACTCTCTTTCTTGACAACTTTTCTAAGTCTCTTTTCTTTTTCTCTGATCTTTGAATCTTTTCAACATCTTCTAAGAACTGAACTTTATTTCGAGACAGATTTTGCTGGACTTTTTGTATGGCTTCGTTCATTTTTGTCTCTCTCATTAAATTTATTTCCTCTTTCTCTGCAGTACCTCTCTTTTCGCTAGCTACTACAACCATTTTACTTCCTTCTGCTCTTCCTCTACCTATCAGAATAAAACAACAGTTCTGATTATTCAATATTACGGACAGCACTATATATTTATGTTCATGTAAATTTTTTGAATCAATACAAAAAAGCTTGAAGAAATAAACGAATTTGGGCCACTAATTTTAGTATGGTAGTATTTTAGTAGACCCTTGTTTATTTTTTACAAAGAATACTAAGATGTGGACATGAATTATTGCATTTCACCAGTTATCTATCATACACGGAATATAGCATTTACTTTCGATTCTTTTTCTAGTTTTATGATTCTTATGTTGCATACTTTTCAGTGGATCTATTTTAGAGCTATTTCTTTCTTCTAAAACATCTAAAACTAGTGAAACTTACATATATCATTTTATAGAAAATCATATATGATATTGAGAAAATGAGTTCCTGAGAAAACAATTACCTCTAGCTTGTACCATGGCTATTTCGTTTGTTACATGGTCATATCTGATGACTAAGTTACATGTCTGTATATCAAGTCCTTCTTCCGCTACAGATGTTGCAAGAATAATTTTATGTTCTCCCGTTCTGAACTTTTTAAGGATGCAATCTTGTTCCATCTTGGTCATACCTACATTTATATGTTAAATTTATATATTAAAAAAATTGATTCAAACTTTAAATATGGTACTCCTAAATTTATATATTGTAGCAAATAGTATATAAACTCATCATAGATACCAGGACTAAATTTTATATATACACCAGACGCGCGATTCGTCTACAAAAGACTCATCAGTGACGCTCGAATCCAAAAAAGGTAAAAAAGCCAAATAAAGTACGAAGTTGAAGAGCATTGAGATCCAAAGTTCCTAAAAGTGTTGCCAAATACAGCTAAGGTAATCTATGCCTGAGGTAGAAAAGCCTAAGTATTTCAAAAAATTCTAAATTTTGTAAACAGTTAATTTATAAATATAACAATATCAATGATAATTTATGTCAGCACAAAAAGTGCTGACTACTGGGCTTGTGATAACCTCGGGGAAATAAATCTCCACCAGCAGTGGCATCGACCCAGTGGTTGTACATAAACTCATCATAGATACCAGGACTAAATTTTATATATACGCCAGACGTGCGTTTCGTCTACAAAGGACTCATCAGTGACGCTCGAATCCCAAAAAGGTAAAAAAAAAAAAAAAGCCAAATAAAGTACGAAGTTGAAGAGCATTGAGATCCAAAATTCCTAAAAGTGTTGCCAAATACAGCTAAGGTAATCTATGCCTGAGGTAGAAAAGCCTTAGTATTTCAAAAAAATAAAAATTTTGTAAACAGTTAATTTATAAATATAACAATATCAATGATAATTTATGTCAGCACAAAAAGTGCTGACTACTGGGCTTGTGATAACCTCGGGGAAATAAATCTCTTCCAGCAGTGGTATCGACCCAGTGGTTGTAAATAAACTCATCATAGATACCAGGACTAAATTTTATATATACGCCAGACGCGCGTTTCGTCTACAAAGGACTCATCAGTGACGCTCGAATCCAAAAAAGGTAAAAAAAAATGTCAAATAAAGTACGAAGTTGAAGAGCATTGAAATCCAAAATTCCTAAAAGTGTTGCCAAATACAGCTAAGGTAATCTATGCCTGAGGTAGAAAAGCCTTAGTATTTCAAAAAATTTAAAATTTTGTAAACAGTTAATTTATAAATATAACAATATCAATGATAATTCATGTCAGCACTAAAAGTGATGACTACTGGGCTTGTGATAACCTCGGGGAAATAAATCTTCACCAGCAGTGGCATCGACCAAGTGGTTGTAAATAAACTCATCATAGATACCAGGACTAAATTTTATATATACGCCAGACGCGCGTTTCGTCTACACAAGACTCATCAGTGACGCTCGAATCCAAAAAAGGTAAATAAGCCAAATAAAGTACGAAGTTGAGGAGCATTGAGATCCGAAATTCCTAAAAGTGTTGCCAAATACAGCTAAGGTAATATATGCCTGAGGTAGAAAAGCCTTAGTATTTCAAAAAATTCAAAATTTTGTAAACAGTTAATTTATAAATATAACAATATCAATGATAATTCATGTCAGCACAAAAAGTGCTGACTACTGGGCTTGTGATACCCTCGGGGAAAGAAATCTCCACCAGCAGTAGCATCGACCCAGTGGTTGTAAATAAACTCATCATAGATACCAGGACTAAATTTTATATATACGCCAGACGCGCGTTTCGTCTACAAAGGACTCATCAGTGACGCTCGAATCCAAAAAAGGTAAAAAGAAAAAAGCCAAATAAAGTACGAAGTTGAAGAGCATTGAGATCCAAAATTCCTAAAAGTGTTGCCAAATACAGCTAAGGTAATCTATGCCTGAGGTAGAAAAGCCGAATAATTTAAAAAATTCTAAATTTTGTAAACAGTTAATTTATAAATATAACAATATCAATGATTATTCATGTCAGCACAAAAAGTGCTGACTACTGGGCTTGTGATAACCTCGGGGAAATAAATCTCCACCAGCAGTGGCATCGACCCAGTGGTTGTAAATAAACTCATCATAGATACCAGGACTAATTTTATATATACGCCAGGCGCGCGTTTCGTCTACACAAGACTCATCAGTGACGCTCGAATCCAAAAAAGGTAAAAAAAAAAAGTCAAATAAAGTACGAAGTTGAAGAGCATTGAGATCCAAAATTCCTAAAAGTGTTGCCAAATACAGCTAAGGTGTCTATGCCTGAGGTAGAAAAGCCTTAGTATTTCAAAAAATTCTAAATTTTGTAAACAGTTTATTTATAAATATAACAATATCAATGATAATTCATGTCAGCACAAAAAGTGCTGACTACTGGGCTTGTGATAACCTCGGGGAAATAAATCTCCACCAGCAGTGGCATCGACCCAGTGGTTGTAAATAAACTCATCATAGATACCAGGACTAAATTTTATATATACGCCAGACGCGCGTTTCGTCTACACAAGACTCATCAGTGACGCTCGAATCCAAAAAAGGTAAAAAAGCCAAATAAAGTACGAAGTTGAAGAGCATTGAGATCCAAAATTCCTAAAACTGTTGCCAAATACAGCTAAGGTAATCTATGCCTGAGGTAGAAAAGCCTTAGTATTTCAAAAAATTTAAAATTTTGTAAACAGTTAATTTATAAATATAACAATATCAATGATAATTCATGTCAGCACAAAAAGTGCTGAATACTGGGCTCGTGATACCCTCGGGGAAATAAATCTCCACCAGCAGTGGCATCGACCCAGTGGTTGTAAATAAACTCATCATAGATACCAGGACTAAATTTTATATATACGCCAGACGCGCGTTTCGTCTACAAAAGACTCATCAGTGACGCTCGAATCCAAAAAAGGTAAATAGTTATCAAAGGTACCAGGATTATAATTTAGTACGCCAGACGCGCGTTTCGTCTACATAAGACTCATCAGTGACGCTCATTTTTATAAAGCCAAACAATTACAAAGTTGAAGAGCATTGAGGATTCAAAATTCCAAAAAAGTTGTGCCAAATACGGCTAAGGAAATCTATGCCTGGAATAAGAAAATCCTTAGTTTTTTTCGATAATTTTAACTTTTGTAAACAGGAAATTTATACAAAATGACCACATTATTGATATTCATGTCAACACCGAAGTGTTGACTACTGGGCTGGTGTAAAATAGCCAAATAAAGTATATGCGTATCAATCGACCTTATGCTTGCAAGATGTCTATACCAAAAACCTGAATTTGAGCAAACATTATAATCTGATACGAATTATTTCCCTTTTGGTGGTTAGAAGGACAGCCTTGTTACAATGGAAAACAATATTCATAAGTAGTTGTAAAAGTATATACTGATAAAATTGAGAAAGGAAATGGTGAATATGTCAAAGCGACAACCACCCGACCATAGAGCAAACAACAGCCGAAGGCAACCAATGGGTCTTCAATGTAGCGAGAATTCCCGCACCCGTAGGTGTCCTTCAGCTGGCCCCTAAAATATGCATAATAGTACAGTGATAATGGACGTCATACTAAACTCCGAATTATACACAAGAAACTAAATTTTAAAATCATACAAGACTAACAAAGGCCAGAGGCTCCTGACTTGGGACAGGCGCAAAATTGCGGCGGGGTTAAACATGTTTATGAGATCTCAACCCTCCCCCTATACCTCTAGCCAATGTAGAAAAGTAAAACAATAACAATACGCACATTAAAATTCAGTTAAAGAGAAGTCCGAGTCTGATGTCAAAAGATGTAACAAAAGAAAATAAATAAAATGACAATAATACATAAATAACAACAGACTACTAGCAGTTAACTGACATGCCAGCTCCAGACGTCAATTAAACTGATTGAAAGATTATGTCTTCATCATATGAATATCAGGTACAATCCCTCCCGTTAGGGGTTTAGTATCATACTATCATAAAATATATGAGAAGAACATAACCCGTGTCATGCCAACAACTGTTTTTTTAAGAAATAAATGTGTTTAGTTCCGATGCAAAGACCCTATCAGTGAATCAATGTTAAAGCCAAAATATGCAATCTTTAATGACCTGACAACAGTATCGTAACTATATCCCCTTTTAATAAGTCTATTTAAAGGTTTTGTTAGTTTCTGAGGAGAATGCATATATGTTTGAGTAAGTGAAACGCCCGACAATTAATTTATGTAGAAAATTGAGATAGTTGTCAAAGTTGAAAAACGTTTGGAATACTAATCACAATTGGAAATCAAGACGGCTAGGAATCATAGAGCTCAATGTTCGACAAACTATCTATTTTATTCAGATAGTGCATCTGTTAATATTAATTACTAACATGCTGTTAAATGGTTCTTAATGTCGACGGATGCGCTATATATTTCCGGTCCCTAAATTCTACTGAAATTTGTATGTATTGTGGTAAACAAAGAAAGATAATGTGATTGATGTAAAAAAAAAAAATCAATTCAAACTCTTTTTTAATTGCCGTTGATCAGTATTACTATCAAGCATATAAAACGAACGAACAAACTATAGGTTGATACTGCTAGTGACAATCGGCTTTTGGTGGTGACTAATTAAGTGTTCGATAATTCTATTGTAATTAAGATAAATTTATTAGCAGAAAAGCAACAGTAACTATACAATTATATTACTAAAAATAGTACTTATGTGGATGTGGCATCAATTCAATGGACTTTTTTGTCATGCACCTCAACGACTAAAATTTATCATTTAGCCGAACATTTTTAAATTAAAATTAGATAATTGTTCTTGTATGTAGTTTGTATTAAAAACGGACAAATATTTTCACTTAATTCGTATCTGTCTATATTATACGTTTGTGTATATGTAAACAAAAAACAAATGAATAACTAATTTCAAAAATGTAATAATTGTCATTCATATAATACGTGAAATGTGAGGAGAAAGTAACAAAGAGGCGTTTCAAAATCATAAGTCGAAAATAACCTGACATCGTGATGACATAAAACACATCAATGAAGGCTAGAGATTAAGCAAAATTAGCCCCATTAAAAGCCGGTGGTTCTCGTGTGCCTCGAAAGGATAAGCAGATCCACACGTGACAACTGTCGTGTTACTTTTTTAAAATATGTTGATTGAATAGTTATATGAAAAGATAGTGGATAGGTAAAGAACTCTTAATATCTAACCATAAGACATCACATAATTCACAAATAAACGGTCATGTAAATTTTCTAATCCTAAAACTTGACCAAATGTGAAAGTTTTGAAATTGAAACAAAATTCGTCATGACAGAGGATAGACAAGACTGTTACTGGTATAGACAACAGAAATATTCAAAGCACAATGGCAGACAGTACGTGATAATTCGTATGTGTTATAGTTGCAATATCACTCTAGTCATATTAAAAGTGTGCCCTGATTCAGTTAGTCATTTTAATTTGCTTTTCAACTTCATATTCAATTATACATAACATTTCTTCAATCATTACTCGACTCACCTCCTTTCTCTCCACTTGCTTGCGTTCCGACAAATTTAACTGGATTTAAACAACTTAAACCATCGGTATCTTTCATCCAGTTTTCAATTGCCTGGACAAGTTCTCTAGTTTTGATGAAAATGATCACCCTAGAATCTGGCTTTTCTTTATAAAGCTTGAATATTATATCTTTCAATGCCTCCAGTTTCGGGTTAATGTGATTTTCTTTTCCGACACAGGCTTTTAGTACTTGTTTTCCTTCTGTTAAAGAAAATTAATATATAAACAATTAATAAACACAATCTTTATTTTGTATTTTTAATACCCATTTCTTATTTAGAATGTATAAAATATGTCAACTAATTGAACAAACTAAACAGAACTGACATTCCATGCACATTTTGTACTTTAACAATGCAAATAAAACTTCATGCATATACATTTCATATTTAAAGGAGGAACCAAACAAAATCATTACAGATACAGGCTTTATAATTTAGTGCATCATCACTGCGTTTTGACAATGCAGGAATCACCATTGCCACTAAAATCAACACAATTGGAAGATCAAATCAACTACGCAGATAAAGCGCATTAAACAAATAAAAATAATTAAAACTTGTTATGACTAAAATGCCAAAACTTGTTATGTCTGAACAAAACATATATCAACTAAAATTTATATCGCTGGTACAATGGGAAAGCAATTGTATGTTAAAAACGATCAACATGAAAGAGAGTATGTAGTCAGTTCCATATTTCATTCGGGTTTTGATTATATTTAATGTTACATATATGCTTTCAAATCCGTTAAATCTTACTTTGGTATATTTTCAGCATTTTGTCATCCGTAGCATCTGCTTTCAGTCCTTCATTGTTACGTTTAAGATACTGTTCAAGATAAAGCATTGCATCTTCCACGCGTGCATCTTCATATATAATCAAAACTTTATTGTAAACCTGTAAATAAACAACACTCTGTTTTTTTTAAATTAAAAAAGATATTTCGAAATAAGACCTTGTAGAACTGCTCTTTGGCTCAATTAATTCAGGAAAATTCCCATATCTTCATCCAAGGGGTTGGTGTGTTGAATAACTTGGTATTGATATACACGTTTTAATATGACAGACAGAATGAAAAAAAACGGAATTATATGAATCTCAAATGGGGTGAGATAAAGCGTACCGATAAGCGTAGAATTTCACACTTTGCGTGTATCTCCAGTGTTATTATTCAAGGACAAGGGAAATTCAAACACTGTTGCATGTTACAGCAGAACTTGTCAAATATTAATGTAGCTCCTTTTGGTAATTTATTCCCAAAAAGAATTAGATATCACTAAAATTTTCCGATGTTCACAACTCATAAGTCCATTGAGAAGGTAAAAACGTAATAACAAAATAATTTAGGAAACTTAAAAATGTAAACGAATGGGATCAGATGTGTATAAAAAATAATTCTGTTAGTTATCATTACGTATTTTTTGGGATTTTGTCATAAAATTAAGAATGGAAATGGTAGTATTATTTTAATATCGTGTCATCAATTTCTAGATATAAGCAACAGCTTTACACCAAAACACAATTATGCTACAAGATGTATTTTTACCTGAGATCTCCCCTTGTTTTTGGCGGGGTTCGTGTTGCTAATTCTTTAGGTTTCTATGTTGTGTCGTGTGTACTATTGTTTGTCTGTTTGTATTTTTCATTTTTAGCCATGGCGTTGTCAGTTTATTTTCTATTTATGAGTTTGACTATCCCTCTGGTATCTTTCGTCCCTCTTTTACATAGATTAAGAAAGAAATATTGTTTAGCTGATTGATTTATGTAACAAATCTAAATCGACAAGTGACAACGTTCATTAGGAAAATATACTTATACATTGTATGTAAATAGGAAATCTATACTACAAAAAGAAGAGACCGATTTAATAGAGCCGCAATTCCACTGAAACCATACAAAGTCGGAAATATTTGTGATATGATGTATAAATGCAGTGTTGTGTACTACCTAAATATGCCTTAGATACAATCTTTTTTCACAAAAAACGCAAATTTTTTAGAACATATTCAAATTGGGAGACCGTTACGATCTGAATTATACGTTTTCACGCATGCTCAGTCGATTTACTGCCGCGGTCCAATTTGTTGGCCGGCATGGGGTAAAAACGAAGAGTCAAAGAATTCAACTTTACGACGTTTTCATTAAAGACCTTCTTAGATCGGAGATATAATTTAATCAATATCAACAAAATAATGAGAAAAAAACCAAAATCATACATCAAGGTAATGTCTACATGTTTCAAAGTATCGTCGTGCATCCTGATGGTTCAGTTTTGCCGTCTCTCTCCAATGTTTACTAATCCACTGTGTGTAGGGGTCGGATCCTTTGTCCGCTGGGCCTTTTAATATGCTTCCATTGTTAGGCAGGAACGATGCATCTTATCAAAGAAACAAATAGTACAGTTAGACAAAACTCAACATACAACTGTCTACAAAATAGTACAGAGAAATATGAATTTTGAAGAACTTCCAAAATTGAAAGGGTTAGACGTCCTAGATACAGCTATGGTACCAGTCGTGTTGCTCATGAAAAATAAATTATGTAATAGATCATGTGTTACGATTTTTTTTTTAGCAAGACGGGTGAAATATTGAAAAATGAAACATACCGCTAGTATTGCCTACCAAGAACATTTATAGCAAGTTACCTTTCGAAAAAACAAATTGAACGAAAAATTGTGTTGAAGTTGCTTCATACTTCTTATTCCAAGACAAAATCAAAACACTCTTTTCTATTTGTCTTAATCTTTTTCTGTTTTAGTTTTTTGATATGGTCAACTAATTGTGGTCGTATTTTTTTATTTCGTTTGTTAATTTGTATTTTTCTTTCTACTTACATGAAGAGTTGATCATGTATTGTTCTATGTTATCCATCATTGAAACAAGTGTTTCACCAAAGTAATTTTTCTTCCTCTCTCCAGTAGATATAGTTTCTAAGCAAAATACAACGTGTTATTATAAACCTGTACTTTTTTGTCTAATGTGTGAGTAGTTGAAATATATATTAATCGAAATATGATGACATTATTCAAAATAAGATGTATTAAAAATGCTAAATGTATAGTATTTTATATTTAACGGAACACATCACTAAAACATTCTATAGAATGCTGTTTTTTGAAAGTTGCATCCAATTTGTCATCTAATTTAGTATAGCTGGGACGTAAAATAGTAATGTAATTCGGATGTGTCCTCCGGTCATCGGGGTAATCTTACACTGACACACCGCACCCTCATGGGATAACTATTACTTAAAATTCACTCTAATGAATCTTATTGTGCTACATTCAAACTATCAATGTATAAGTGTTCTTCGTGTGATTTTTATTTAACAGAGTGAAAACAGTTTCGTATTTAGATACTTGTTTTGGTTAATTTTGATGCTGCATAAAATGAGAAAAAGGTACCTTGTTCTGCAACAATGACATGCTCGGTAAGTTCTGGTAAACATTTATTAACTGTAGACAGTTCTTCGGCATCTAAGTTTGCCATCATCTTTTGTATGTATTTTTGTGCCATTAACTCAGAGTTAGCTTTCCCGACGCCTAAAGATGCAGTTAATCCAACCACCTTTAACAAAAATAGTGAAATTGAAGGTGTAAAATTCAAGGGCGGATTTATACGCTGTACATAATTAAGGCAATTTTGAAAAACTATAACATACATAAGGTATTTCCTTTATTGTTTTTTATTCATTTCTGTTTTGTTCTGATTGGTTCTACCTGTATTGTTTGTTTTGTTTTGCTGTGCTGCACTGTGTGCTGCGCTTTGTAATTTTTTTTTTTATTTTTTTTTTGTTTGTGTGTACATGAACATTAGTGAAATGGTCCTCTTTACATTTGAAATGGACATAATAACAACAGTGATCACAGATACTCGTTCTTATATGTGCTAATAATAACTCTAGAGCTATTAAATAACATTTCATAAAACTGAGTTTCTACGGTTTATGTGAAAAGCTTTCTTGTAGCGTGTTTTATGGTGTATAAATTCAATTTGTTAATAAAACACTTACCAAGGGCAATTTCTGTTTATCAACACTTTCATCAAGTTTAAGATCCATGTATTCATCCATGATCTGTGCATATGCATGACTAGCATTTGCATGGTGACATTCATCAAATACTATTAATGTGAAGTCCTCAACTTTAATTTCATTGTTCTTCAATGCATTAACTACCAGCTGCGCTGTGACAACTAAAATGTCCCTCCTACATACAAAAATTTCTCAGTTACAAAACACTGTTCTTAAATGATTGATTTAAAGGAACACAACGAACAAAATGTAAGGTGTTGGAAAGGAAATGTGTTAATAAATTCAATATCACAGTTAGATTATCATGCATGTGTATCAAAGACTGTGTGGTGTGGGTGCTTATGTATATGTCTTGTGTAGGAAAACCTCAAAAATCATTCAGTTCAAAAAGCATAGCATTAGAGATGCACATGTATGTATATATTATAGATTCTGAGAGAATTTTTAATTTTTTTTTTTATACACAATGTGTGACCAACGTAACTGTTAAGTCTAACATTTTGCATTCAGAAACTCAAAAACTAATTTGGGCCAGAAACAAACTATAAGTCGCACAATGGAGTTATATAAGGTAAGATATTTAGGTAAGGAAGAAAAGAATACAAATCGTTGTGTTTTGCCAAAGAAAATTCTCAAAAAGCCATTCCGATGAAAGAATCAAATAAAAAGTGCAAAACTACATTATGTGAGTATTCTTTTGTAAAGGATTTACACAAAATTCTGCCACACGGTTCAGGAGAATGAGCGGATATAATTAAAGGAAAAAAGAGCGAACAGACAGGCGGACAAATGGACGAAAAAAATCCACAGCAATAAACCGCCTGGTTGATTCAAAATTATGCTGATGCTAATTAGTAAATGTATAACAAATCATTAGTGTTTATGTGATTATGCTTTTGTCTCTACGTTTACTTTTTGTCTATAGACATGTGGTATGAGTGCCAATAAGACAAAATCTCAATCCAAGTAAACATTTTATAAAAGTAAACGATTATACGCCAAGGCACGGTCTTCAACGCGGAGCCTTGGCTCACACCAAACAGCAAGCACTAGTTTTTATTCCAGTCGAAGTATCAATGACTTTTGTGTTGAGTTTACTGCAATGCTTCTGTGAGAGATTCCTCACTAGAGTCAAGCCCTTATATAATAAAATATTGCTTCTACTTCAAATTGTTCTTAAACAATTATCTTGATTTTTATTATATTAAGACATCCGAATGAGCTGTTGAATTAAGTCGACAGTACTTTACCGATGTTCAAAACGCGTCAATAGATTTGTAAGAGACTAATCAATGAAACCGCCAGAAATCGCATTTACTCCAAAAGAAGCGAGACGGAATGCGTCAACAAGATATGCTTCTACTGGTATGAATTCCTCACTCGCCACGGGAATGTCCACTCGGTAAAAATGTCACAATCGACATAATCGGTAAAATTAGATCAGACGAGAAAACCGGTATCTAATAATCTATCAGCACGAAAACATCATTTCGGTCAAACAATTCGTGATAATGACCGTTCAACTTATGTAGTGTCGATTTCAAGGGTATTTTACGTCTGGAAATTGATATAACGTTTTATGGATTGACGGAATTTGACAATTTGAGTAAAAAGTTAGAAGAAATAAAGGCAACAATGGTATACCGCTGTTAAAACTCATAAATCGATTGAAAACAAATTCGGGTTACAATCTAAAATCCGAGGAAAACACATCAACTATGAGAGGAAAACAAAATAAACAACAGGAACACTGAGGTGCAACACAAACTAACGCTTACTTACATAGAAAAGAACTATTTGAAAACAAGTTTCACATTTCTGACTTTGTACAGGACATTGTAAGACAGAAATTGTATTTGAACCTGTTTTTAATGGATAGCCAAACCACAAGCTTATATAGCTGTTAAAAAAAATATCGCAAAAATGACAACACTACGTGACTAAGATACAACACAAACACACGAAAAAAAAATTTCACAGAGAATCGCACAGGCAAATAATATAATAGTCGACACAACATGCAAACCACAGAACAACAAAGCACATCTTCCGTCAACGACAGACAGCACAGGACACCACATACGGTTTAACGAGTAAGTAATCTGGAAATTCATTCAATTATTTTTACAATACCGTCCAAACAATAATCATGAAAATGCCAGTATTGAAACTATTAGACATAACATATTATCCAACCGAAACCACAACAGATCATCTTAAATAAATACATGAATATTAGATGTATAAATTACCTAAATACGTCGTATAGCAATGCATATTCACACTCGGTAAAACAGTCATATTCAGGAATAAGTCACGTACTTAGTAGACAGACGACATAAATGTTAAAGGGGCACTAGCTACGAGATGTATAAAAATTTAAAGTATCATTTGTTTTTGTTCAATCAATAATAAAAGTGAAATAGTGAAATAATAATTCGCTTTTAGCGGCCAAAATGGTTCAATTTTGGCAAGTTAAGCTAAATGATATTGATAATGGCGTATTCACTTGCAAGTTAATAAGTCGACCT
Source organism: Mytilus edulis (assembly GCF_963676685.1). Lineage (NCBI taxonomy): Eukaryota > Metazoa > Mollusca > Bivalvia > Mytilida > Mytilidae > Mytilus > Mytilus edulis. Next base: position 33,800,784 of record NC_092347.1, on the reverse strand, counting down.
CATTAAATCCGTATTCATGTGAACTTCAATTTAACCCCTTAACTAGAGATGGACAACGCATGCTTTGTACGTGTACTGTTTATTTAAAGGAAAGGAATGTCAACATTGAAAGTGAAACAAAGGTAAATCATTTGATGACTGATTCGATCAACCTAAAATCTTTCTTCTACATGTAAAAACGACGAGAAGCATATATTTTTAATCTATAAAATAAAATTAAACAGACCTATAAAAATTCAAATGCACGTGTTGGCTTAATCTATTTATATCTAATCATTAGTATATTTATGTTTACATCGCTAATATGGTCGTTTGAGGTCAACTCGATATTTAATTAGATGGAGTCTAGACTAAAATACACACGAAACGAAACTACATATTATTGACTCTATGCTCTTTAAACTGTTTATTTCACACTTTTGATAGTTTGGATAAATGTTTTACATTGTTATAAATAAAATATGAAAATTTGAGTCAAATCGGTGACCATGAATTTGACATCTAGTGCCCCCTTTAAATCCACAATCTAAGGGAAATTGATAAGTAGGAAGTTGAAATCATCCCGACTGATTTTAGTGTCAAGTTGTCCATCTGTGTCAATATTGAGGATAAGATCAAGGTAGAAAGCAGTCCTTCTTGTATAAGTAGTATCCTTAATTTCGAGTTCACTCGTATATTTGAGATGCAAAGACTGACAGCACATTATAATATGAGAAAAGTCCTAAAGAACAGTCCATAAAAAATGAGGTCCGAAAAAAATTTGAGCAACATGAACAAACCGAAGGTGCATTGTGATTCTCCATGTTGTTGGCTTAGCAGTTTCTGCTTTACAGGGGCACATGTCACGTTTCTCAATTTTCAATTCAAAAATTGTGTTATATACGTAGACGTATGTTATAACCTCCTCAAGTAAACATAAGTTAGTTTATTATTGTTTTGTAGATTATTTATCAGCTTTTATTATCACAAATTTCAGAGCATGTTTAAGGTTATCTCGTCATGTGGTCTTCAGTGTATACCACGAAGAAAGTCATACCAGTAACATATGTTTTGTGCATGGAAATCGATTCTAAATATCAAATTACAGCATAACCTCAAAAATAGAGAATAATTCGTTTCTTGTTTTATTCAAAATGATAAAACAGTATTAGGGAAAGTGACCAAAAGAACATACAAAACCAAAAACAAATGTCCGCTATGCCGGAAGGAGATGCAGCATTAGCTTCTGCAAACAATTAGTTATATGGACTGGAAAATTTACACACAACGAGCATTCATTGAATCATGCCAATAACACTCGCTACTTGCGCCCTCAGGAACTGACGGTCTATCAGCACCATGAGGTATTTAAAACTTATATTTTTCCGTGTCAACAACTCGTGGTGTACGAATCTGGAATAATTTCATCAAGTATGCTTGAGACAAAGCTTAAAAAGCCTAAATATAACAGGAAAGCACAAAAACCAAATAGTGAGATTTTTTACAATCATATAAATTGATTCCTATACCATAATTTACCTACCCAGATTTCGACACGATTATGTATCTGTTTATAAATCATATGTTTGAGCACATACCAGTATTTTGAATAAATGTTACAGATCTAATCGATTACTCACTACGAGGTAGATATGTTTAGTGCATGTACACTCACCGTTTCCATCACGATTATATATATATATATATATATAAATATATTTAATTTACCTAACATGAATATCCTTTTAACTATTTATTAATATTGTATTCCCCCGAACTGAGAGAGTACCTAATTCAATTGGCAAAGCTAAATGATCAAGTATACATACTTATTTAACCATGAAGATAATGATTTTGGTATCTTTGCATCTCTCTGTATTTCCCCAGTGATCAGTTTAACTTTGTAATTAAATAGATACTTTTTACATTTATCAGCCTGTTGTTTGGCGAGGGCACTTTGCTCTACTAAAAACACAACTTTAGGGAATCTGTCAGTAGTCTTTTCCATGTGATCCTGAAAATAACATTAAAATATGTCAGTTTTGCTTATTGAAAAAGTTCAAAAAATTTCTAGTAAGATTCCAGAAGACAATGCAAAAAAAGAAAAATCCTCAAGGTGAAATCAAGGAGTTGCAAAGTCGATCAAGGATTTAGTTACACTATGAACTTATGAAAGTAATAGTTGAACTCCATGCGATTGCGTTTGTACATGTATTATAATCACTACACGCGTCTGGCGCTAATACAACATTTCAACCCTGGTATTTATGATGAGTTTATTTGTGTCTATTCTCTCTCAAAATTGCATTGTTTTTGTGGTGAACTCTATTCAAATCACCTGTATAATTTTTATTGCAACATATGTCTTCCCACTTCCAGTGGGTGGCACAATTATGCAGTTCCTGTGGTCTAACGCAGGTTTTGCCAACTCCATTTGATTGCGTTTGTACATGTATTATAATCACTACGCGCGTCTGGCGCTAATACAACATTTCAATCCTGGTATTTATGATGAGTTTATTTGTGTCTATTCTCTCTCAAAATTGCATTGTTTTTGTGGTGAACTCTATTCAAATCACCTGTATAATTTTGAGTGCAACATATGTCTTCCCACTTCCAGTGGGTGCCACAATTATGCAGTTCCTGTGGTCTAACGCAGGTTTTGCCAACTCCATTTGATAACCTCTAAGGCGTAGTTCTTCTTTCACTATCTCATTATCCGTGTCCGAGTCCTGATCATCGTTTCCAACTGCATCATATGCTGTTAAAATAAAACAAAGAAATTTATCTTAACTTACAATAAATTGAATTATGATAGACAAATCAATGAAAAATTTTTAGGTGGCCACAATTGTGATCATACGACTGACGATAACATGTTATTTTAAATTATGACAAAATATTTGACAAATGTATGTCCAGTTGTTGTGCCAGAAGTTAGTTATTTAAAAGCTACCGTGCTTTATGATATATGATATATGAACAAATTCAAAATTCAATTTGGCAGGGCTTGACTCGTCATTTGAAAAAATAACTTGCACAAAGACAAAAGGCCCAAATGTCTATCAAGGACTACTAGCAGTTTTTTTAAAGCAATATCAAAACCAATTCATATCTATTAACCATAAATACTGTTACCCAACACAAAAAAAATCACTAAAATCACGTCCAACAGAATTAGTGTTAAGACGTCAGGAACAGTTTGAAAAAAACATGACCTTTTGCAATGCCAAAATATAGATATCGATAGAATGTAAGACAAGAGAGAATAACTGTATAAAATAGAATAACATCTTTTGTTATTTATTGATTTATCAATTATAAGATCACAAGATCAATGTGAATGCGCTCCTAACGTATCATATTAAAAGAATCGTATTGTTTATTACATATACACCCATAAAGACATGTGAATGTAAGACCAATGTGATATTGTTAGAGATATGAAAGTAACTCTTCTTATAAAGAACCTCTTAGTTGTTTTCCCAAAATAAGAGTTAAATTGGGCTAATCAGTCTTTATATTCATAACTGAACTCACTCACTAATTTTATATGAAACTTTCGACTGATTTCTCTGTTTTACGGTTCACTATATAAAAAATCGATGCATGAAATTACTCAAAAATTCTAGCTTCTTTTTTTCGATTATACTTTAAATGTTAGATTTTTCTATATGTTTACTTTCTTGACATACACGTGTTTTTTCTGCTGATTAATTTTTGAATGACAGGCAGATAAGAAGTTCAGTTCCTAGTTTTTCCAACACATTGAAAAAAGACGTGCAGGCTCCAGAGATTTGACTGGGTTACGCTGCTTGTGTACGCTTAATCCTCTCTTTATCTGGGACGACAGTGATGAAACATATAAACTAACAGTAAATAAGAATGTGTTAATAGTATACGGATGCCCTACTCGCATTATCATTTTATATATTCAGTGGACCGTGAAATTGATGTCAAACTCTAATTTGGCATTTAAATTACAAAGATCATATCAGAGGAAACTAAGTTTCAAGCTGATTGGACTTTATGATCAGCAATAACAGCCTTGACCAAAAGCATAAACCTGACTTGATCAAACACTTAATTCTGAAGCTGTACAGACGGGCGTACGCACGGACGAACGAAAGGACGGACGAACAGATGAATGAGGATGAACGGACGTACGGGCGAACAAACGGATTTAAAGACTGACAAAAATAATGCCCATAGGTGGACAAAAATATTGTCAAATCTTATATTGCAGATCATTTTCTATTTCCTTTTCTCTCTCTATCTTCTTTAATTTTGTTCAAACCATAACAAAGGGTATAGAACTCGACCTTAAACCGCAATTACACCTACAAGCAGTATATTCAAGTTTTTCGGCAAATAAAGCAACAATAGTAAACTGTTGTTCAAAAGTCATAAATTGATTTAGAGGAAACAAAACCGGGTTATCAACTATAAACGAGGAAACACATCAACTATAAGAGGAAAACACATGAACAAGATAAACACTGTAGAGCAACAAAAACATACGCATAAATACATACAAAAATAATCATTTAATGGCAATTACTCTTATTAGTAGTCGTTTTACGAATTTGACATTGAAGACTTATATTTATATCTTGTCCCGCTGATGTTTGTTTCATTTTTAAGTTTCTGTCTGTCTTTCACAATTTTGCAGAAAGTATTAAATAATGAAAAATAATGGTATTATGCCTCATTCAAGAGCAATAACTCCTAGAAGACGTCGTCTGACAGTTTTGATGAATATTTTCTCCTTTGATAGCGGTTAACATGATAAAAGACAAAACTTCCATGTTGTCCCTATATTGTATTTAAGGCATTTCGGCATGTTGGTTGCCAAGCGGGATCATAGGGTACATTTTTTTACAAAAAACTGTAATAATGATTGTGGAATTTAGCCAAGTAAAACCAGAGAAGAAGTTTTTTTGTAACAACAGAGGACGAATGGACGCCAATTGATGAGTCTTTTTGCCAGGTGAGTTAAAAACAAATACTATTGTGCAAATTATATTTTTATGTTTTTATTTATTCACTAAACATACTTTAAAGTTCATTTTTAATTACAATATAATTATAAAGTAAATATGATATGTAATAAGTTCTATTAGTCCTGTACACCTTAATTCAAAAGTTGAATATCATTTAATTCTGGAACATATTCACGAACTATTGCAAATGCTTCTTTCACATTGTTCCACTTAGTTTTATCTAAAGAAATTCCCTTTCTCGTTGCCTGAAGTCTTGTTTTTCCAGGTGGGATCCAGAAGTGTCTTAGATCAACTGTTTTATACAAAGGATCGACTGTTGCATATATACTACAGCCTAAATCAATCACATGCTTGGATTCCAAAGAACAAGTTAGGCATTGCTCCATCAACGCATCCAACGTTTTGTTACAATCCTCGAGTTTCAACCATCGTTGTAAAGTAAATGCCACACCTTTCTTCGAAGGACATAGAATTTCTCCAGATTTGTAAAACTGTCGGATATGTATCTGTAGAGCACCTCTAAATATATTCACAGTAACATAACAGTCACTACCAAGAGGGAACATACGTCTTTGCTCTCCGGTTGGTACAGATAAGTTAGATGTACAAGACATTCCAAACTCACTCTTTTTGCTCATTTGTTCGGTAGAAACGGTTGAACCTGAAAAAAAAACAATGTCTGACGGACATTAGTTCCTCTTAAAATATTTGTATAGGAATTGTTAACTTTTAATACGATAATCAACACAAAAAAAAATTGTACCGTGCAGTGGCAAAACATTTGCTTTTCAAAATGATAGTCTTATTCGAAATGAACTAAGATCTCCTGACTAAAGGTCGTTTGAGATATTGCTGTTTCGTCATTTGTCAATTGCTGTTGTATTGTCTCTATATAGTTTGATTTTCTGCAAAGGAACCACTAAATACGATGAACCAATATTTGCCAAAAAGTGATTTTAAAGTTGTTTTTTTATGACTACGTTGTCGATTCATCAACAAAAGAGGTCCCCTTTGTCTATTCCAAAACATTCTAGTCGGCTACTTAAAAAAAAACTCTTCCAATTTCATATCAAGTCTAGATAGTATCATATTTTAGCTCATTCACCGTAGTTCTTGTTTCAGCTGGTAGTATGACTCTTTCAACCTCAAAAGAGTAAACTTGATAGTTGAACAATTCAGGCACCTGGAAAGCAGCAATTGGGTCATTTATTGATGTGTTACTCTTTTTCTCAGTTCTTCATCAATTTGTGTAACAAAATATGGTTTAATGCTGCGGGTATCATTTGCATGTCTAAAACTGGTCTATAACAGTACAAAGAACATGTCAATTTTCAAAATCGATACTTCATGACTATTTCATTTTTTTTACACGTAGAACCAGACAAACCTTTTAAAACAACCGAATAAGTCTTTTTCATCATTTATCTTATTATTTGTTTTTAATTTGCTGTATGTCCTGTTTTACTTTAAAAATATTTTCATTGACAATAAGCATTTATTATCTGGTAGAAATCAAAATTTAGGGATAGCATGCGTATGATGAAAATGTACACATACACAGCAACAGAAGGTAGGGGTGATATGTCTTTATGTTGATCACAAAAATGTGATCAAAATAATTCTCAATAGTTGCTTACAAGCGATTATGTTAACAATTATTTAGTACGATAGATTATCAGATGCAAATATTAAATCAACAACATTCGTTCTAAATATAAAAAAAGAAGATGTAGTATGATTGACAATGAGACCACTCTTCACAAGAGACCAAATGACATAGAAATTAACAACTTTAGGTCACCAAATGAAAATTTATGCGCGTAGCTACGTTTACGTCAAAACGCCCGGGCGTACACTTGAATTTTGAAAATAAAAAAAAAAATAAAAAAAATCAGAAAATCTGGTTAAAAGCACATCAGCCGTGTGATTCTTTTTGCAGAGGATTGTAATTGTGAATAAAAAAGGGACTGAATTTACTTTAATCAACTAGATCCTATTATAGATGTCTTCCAATTTTCTGTAAAAGTCTGAATCTACTTTGAATTCTGCGTACTTTTCTTATATTTATACAATTCATTATCTGCTGAGATTCGATATGCGGTTTGCATTTTTTGTCGAGCCTGTGATTTATGTCTTAAAAGCGAGTCAAAGCGTCGTCGGCGGCGTCGATATTAAGATTTCGAATTGATAAAGTGTTTTGAATGGCTCTCCGTGAAATTTTACGAAAGTTGGAAGAAAAATGTTCATGATCAAAAGAGTATCCAGAGCAATATAATAATGCTTTAATTTTCCCGCATTTAACGGATAAAAGGTATTCTTTCTGCAATTAATAAGTGGTCACAGTTTGGGCTTAAAGTTTGTTTATTCTTAATTAAACATTTTACTACTTTGTCAAACCTTTATCGAATTTGATAAAACTTTGAAAGAGGTTTTTAAAATTTTGAAAGCATTTGTTTACGTTTATTTTCTGATCTTTACTCATAGCCGGACATTCTTTACGCAATTAATTGTTTTTTAATGATCAATTTATAAAACATCATAGATTGTCATGAAATATTGGCACACTTAAATATTCTAGATCAAGAAAAAATATAAAAAGAGAATTTTAGGTTTTTTTTAAACAATTTAAGGGACTGATAAACTGATTCACTTTTTGTGGGAAGAAATCATAGGTGTTCCAGGGAATTTTTATATTGCACCTGTTAGAATTAAATGTGCATGTCCATTAAAAGGTGCTTTTGTCGATTGTATGCTCACTCACGGCTCTCTTTAAACATATTTGAAAGTGATATTGGTTTGGACGTTTTCTCTAAAACCAATGACCACTAGCTTCCAGTTTAACACGATGAATAAGTTAAACATATTTCAAAATTAAACATAAAAATAAACCAATTAGATTCAAAAGTATGTTGCTATTAATGAATTTTTGCTGACAGGAATGGTAGATCTCATTCTCGATAACTCGATAGCTTTCGGGAACTTCGTCCTCTCGAAACCACTACCAGCAGGTGCTTTGACATTGAACGGTTGGCACCCCTAAGACCCTCGCCAAAGCCCGGGAGTACACGTAAAAATGACCCAGCTACGCCACTGGAAATAGATATCAAACAATGCTTTTCACATTTAATAAACAATCAAACGGTTACATGACATGACAAAATTATCAAAAAGCAAACATCTATAAATTTTTGTGTACACTTACGAGATCCCAATATGTTGCTCACTTTTTGAGGGCAAACTTCCATTGCTATATCCTTCTTCACGTTATTAACAAAAAGCGAGTCCAGCACTATATTTTCCGTATCAGTTTGCGACTCCGTGTCTTCTTCTGACAGTTTGTTGTATTTTTCGTCATCTTTTTTCTTTACCAAAAGCTTCTCCTTTGTAATTTCATCATCTTGATTCAAATTGAAATCTGCCGAAGGTTGATGACTAACTTGATCCACTGTCTGTGGAGCACTCAAATTATCAATTGATATTTCGGGTTGCACTGTAACTGTAACAAAGCATTAAATATAAGTATTTCAGTATCACTAAAATGTGAAGCCTATTTTAGAGATTCAATTTGCATAAAAGCAGACCACTGTTATTCTCCACATAATGCTTTAATTTTGTCATTTTCAAAAGTACTTTCTCATTTATAACATATCAGATCAATTTAAATAAATTTGTCTAGGTTTGCGATTTAAACAAAACTGTTGGTTTTTTTTATACACTATGAATATCAGCTATGCTCATAGTTACTTTAAAAAAAATAGTCCCCAATTAATATATAATACATTTTTATCGCATTTTGATACTGGCTCTCAGCTTTTCTGGCACGGGAATTCAGCTATGTTTCGCTTTAAAATAATCATCTTCGCTAGCCAAGGGTTACGATCCAACACCCTCCTCTGCTAGCCAAGGGTTAGGTAAGATCTAAAATAAGCTATGTCAACAGAAAATGAATCTTACGTAAAACACAGGTAGTATTGTTATGATATTGAATATGATGTTCAATTTACTATATAGGTTTTAAAATGTCGGATACTGAGTTAAATTTTACCAGACATGTAGTTTTCTTTTGTTTCATACTCCATGCTAGTCAGGTCTCCTTCCGTCGGTTCTTCTGCCTTATCAACATCCATCTTGTCAGTTATGACACAATTACGGGCTTGTAGCTCTTGAAAAGATTCACATGTTCGAAAATCATTTGAGAATAGCAGAAGAATGATGTATTCAAAATAGAATTATAAAGATAAGTTCATAAATATGAAAAATATTTGTTATGCTTTTAGAAAGAACCCAAATGATTATTTGCACGAAATTATGAAAATAGCGACTATAAACAGCGACATGACGGGGGTCACATGTGGAGCAGGATCTGTTCATCCTTCCGGAGCATATAAGATCGCCTCAAGTTTTTGGTGGGATCCGTGTTGCTTAGTCTTTAGTTTTCTATGTTGTGTCTTCCTGTACTATTATTTGTCTGTTTGTCTTTTCATATTTAGCCACGGCATTGTCAGTTTATTTTCGATCTATGAGTTTGAGTGTCCCTCTGGTATATTTCGTCCTCTTTTTTTAAATAGAAATGGATGTACCAATTGTCCAATTGGTTTAATATGTCATGAATTAAGGGATAAAAGTATTGGGTTAATTTTGAAGAAACGACCTTCTTAATAAAAAAAAAAGACAACGAATGTGTTATATTTACTCATTCGATGAATCTTTAAAGCAGGAAAAAAAGATGGTAAACAATTGCATTATTTCACGATGGACTTGCATCCAATAAAAACATTGTCCAATAGAATATTTATTTTTGTCATCGGTACACTTAGAAAATGAAATACTGTCGTACGGGAAAATTACATTCAGTCATTGAAAGAGTTGTTGTGTTGCGTATAATAATTTGAAATAATTTTAAAATTTCATAAATGAAAGTCATTAGTGAATGTATTTTTATACAGATAATTCCCTCACTTTCAAACTTTTCTGGATCGATTTCTTTAACCACATGTGCAGAACCAGTTTCATAAAGTATTTGCATGAATTCTGGGTACCAGTCTTTGGGTTTCCGTTTTGGAAGATAAGTCAGGAGTCGGAACACAGCTTCATTTTCACCATATATTCTACTCATATTATCAACCTCTTGCGAGTCTTTGTCACTTATCAAAGACTTTTCTCTTAAATGTGGTAAAATTTCTCGAGGTCTTATAGTTTCAGACAATGTCTTCTCAAACAGATTTATTAAAAGTTCCCAAGTGGGTGCATCTTCATAGCTGACAAAATCTCCTTCGATGAAATCATTTACCCATTCATAGTCTGTAAAGGAAATATTTCTTTTTTCATATAATTTTCTTTTGCAATGCCGTCTTTCATACTAGTCGTTCAAAATCAGGTAAAGAACTTTCTCGAGTATTTTGTCGTTTTGATTTATATAACTTCGATTTTGTATGTCATCATGTCATATTTAGATGAACGTTTACCCATGATATAAACACTTTTCTGGCCCAAAAAAAAACAAAACTTTAGGTTTAAAACCACAAATTCAATTATAAAATGTTCATCATGTCAGTTCTTTTCACATTTTAACGGTCTTTGCACATAATAATGTCTCATTGCTTTTATATTTTTACTCCAACCTAAATTTGGTAACAAAGACTAAAGAAAGCCCACAATTACAAAGTAAGAAGTAATACTATTAAGTTTAGTAATATTTAAATGTAAAGTTTTTGAGATTTTGAAGAAATACTTACTTTTTGTTTAAATGACAGAGCCTGGTTTTTTAAGGGAATAACACCAAAAAAATCTGATCTGACCACATTTAAACAAATGATATAATATTAACATATAGTATAGATTTCAAATCGCTCCGTTCCTATTTAGTTCAGAGAGATGGGATGGAAAAGGCTTGGGGTTGACTGAAGAAAGAATGATTTATTACCATCTTCTATTAATGCTTGTTTGAAGATCTGCCATTTTCCTTCATAGTCTTTTTTATCTAACATATCCAGTAACTTCTCCATTGCACTCTGTGGCGATTCCATTCTCTCAAGTGATCTAATAGACCTTTTTTCATCTGGAAGTGAGCAGTAAAACTTACATAAAGATATGCAAACAGATAAAAAATTGTTTCATTTAAGCGTTTGAGTTAGAATATACATATGTGGTCATACAGGTTAATTATTTCCCCAAAAGAAAATATGCAATTAAATTTTTTACAATAATAAGCTCGAAATAAAACATAGAGTGGCTATTGTTTTGTAGTCTTAAGAAAGCCCTTTGAATTACAAAAACCTCTTAAATTTGACGTATTGATATACTATTTGGCATTATCATTGTTATAGCTTGGACTTTACTCATGTTGGAGACCGTAAGAGAACATGCAGTTGCATATAGCTTTTTGGTCTATTTTATTTGGTTGCAAATGAATTAATGTCTCATTGAAAACCAGACTTATTTTTGTAAAGCATTAATCTCAATGTTGGTGTCCCGATGTCTTCCCCGATACTGCATATAGCGCTATAGACGATGTGTTAAATATTGAATTTATATCGACTCTTGATATATTTAGTTTAAGACATATAAGATAAAACAAATTTAGGGCATGGATGTTGATAAATTTTTATCCCCGTCCCCGAAAACTACAATCTTGTACATTTTAAAGTATACCAAACTGATGAACGCATGTCGACACATGTTGGAACTTCATAAGAGAGTCTTCTTAAATTGCACTATTCGAAAAAATTGAATTTCAGTTATGGGATAAATTTTTGACCAACTTATCGTGGCTTAAGAATTGAAAACAGCAATAAAATCGCAGTCCATTAGCTTTTGGTTTTTCGTGAGAGAATATTGAGTTTTAGGTGTTGAAATGAAACTTGATTTGCTTCTTTCACCATCTTAGCGTCGTCGTAGCATTTTCTGACGTATGATAATAATAATGCATTTGACTACTCATGATACTTTTTATCAAATAAACGTACCCATACTGAAGACTGATCCTAAATTAGTCAATAAACCAGATGGTATCACATTCTTAACTATTTGTCCACGGCACAACTCCATAATCAACTTCCTCCAATGATCATCAATATCCACCTCTGCCGAACAAGCATCAGAGCCTGTAAATATTTGCAGTGAGATTCGTATGTTCTGTGTGCATGACGAAACATTCATTGCGTGTATAAATAACAAATATAAGTTTTATCAAGCACTGTTGTTACAGTTTTTCGGTATACACATACTTTCAGAAATTCTGAGTAATACTATTCTATTGTCAGTATTGTTATCTTGTTTGTTTGACCCATTGGTGGCCTTAAGCTGTTTTCTGATCCTTGGTCGGGTTGTTGTCTCTTTGACATAATCCCAATTGCCATTCTCAATTATATCTTGTGTTTATTTATGTTGGGTTTTTTTTTTTTTTTTATCTTTTTGTTCTTGTCAATCTGACCGAGCTAACCCCTTTCCATCTAAGGTTTGTAGGTTTTTTTTCTTAATGAGTGTTCTACGATACCGTCCCTGGTTAGAGTGAAGGTTGAGTCCTCGTAAATATGTTATCCCAAGTCATTTGCCTGTTGTTAAGTGATTTTCGTTTATTGCTGTCTGTCCTATTTATTTTTCTTTTATTGTTTTACCATCATTATCAAAACAAGCTGTTCTTTTCTCTTTTGCATAGTTTAATAGTTAGTCGTGTCGGATTCCTTCATAGACGACTATATGGTATGACTTTGCTCGCTGTTGACGGATAGTATGCGACCTTTTGAAGTTCAAGTGATTTTATCCACGTCATTTGGACTATGGTGGGTAATGTATAGTCTTTACGACATCCCATTATTTGCATGCTACAAGAAATCATTTATTTGTCTTACAGTGCTTTGACAACGACAAGCTCGTCCAACAAGGTTAATGCACGGTGACCTACAGTTGTTAATTTCTGTGTAATTTGGTCTCATTTTGGGAGTTGTCGCATTGCATGGAAATCATACCACATCTTCTTATTTCAAATATTAAATGCAATCATGGTAAGTAAATGTAGCATTTTGAATTAATCACTTAGCCGATATTTTCTTTCTAATGAAATTCCTATTATTACAAAGAACTTAACCTTTAATGTCCGGGTCAATCTTTCTTGCAATTTCTGTCATTCCAATCCCTATGATGCAATCAAGAAATTCTTTGAACCAGGACTGAGGATGAGGTTTGACAACTCTGTTTATCAACACAAGCAATGCTGCTTTTTCTTCTCTGTTAATACATTCGGTACTAATATCCTGTATGTCCTGTTCTGTCAACAAGTCGTGGCCTTTAAGTGCTTCTGAAAGCGGTTTGGTTTCTATGTTTTCCTCAAATAGTACACCAATAATGTTTTGCAGTTGTGCATCGACAATAGGGTCATACTGCTTTAAAAGTATTTCTGGGACGAAGGTGAAGTCTGTGAATAAGTTAGATTTAGTATTAACGTAAAAAGGCCAAGCAATTCAAGTTCACCGATTTAACTCCAATTCACATATTTGATTTTTAACTATGTAAAACATTTGTCCTAATTATTAAAATTCTAAAATAATATGTTGCTTCATTTCGTGCGTATTTTAGTCTAGACGCCATCTAATTGACAATGTTGACCCCCGAAGACCTCCGATTGCCATATAAGCGATATAAACATAAATAAAGATATATGTATATAGATAGCAGACTCGTGCATTTTGATTTTTCTATGTCTGTTAAATTTCATATTATAGATAAAAAAATATATGTTAATCATCATTTTTACCTGTAAACGAATGATTTTTTTGTGGATCGAATGAGTAAATCAAGTAATTTACATTTGTTTCACTTTCAAGCAGGACATTCTTTTCCTTTAAATAACCAGAAACACGCACAATTCGTTTGGTAACCATCTCTAGACAAGGGGTTAAATTTAAGTTCACAGGAATACGGATTCAATGGATTTAATTCATCATCAATGTTTCTTAGCATATTTTGACAAGATTGAACCACATATGCTGCTAAAAGCGATATATTTTTTTCACTATTTCATTTTCATTAATGATTGGACAAAAAAGTGTAAGAGTTGTAGTAGTAAGAATCAGAATAACCAATTTTTTTTTTGTATTTTTATTTCGAGTTCGAGTTCGCATTCGTGTTGCAGTTCCATTTTTTTTTTTAGATTTCATGTTAGTGATCGGCTCAAATTTCGAGTTATAGTTCGAGTTACACTGCTAGCTCAAGTCACATTTCGAGGTAGAGTTCGAGTTATAGTTAGATATCGCTCGAAATGTGACCCGAACTCGGACGTTTTATTTAGAGCGTCAGGATAATGCTGTATTGATTGTATCCAATATGTCCTTTTCTAATTTGAACTTTCAATCTCGAAAAGCACTTCGTATGCCCTTTTGAAATCTTCTTGATGATACCTGTGTATAAATAACGGTAAAACTGTGGTTAGTTCAATAGATATGTATTTGTATAAGATATTTACCAAGATTTTGTTTTAGCACTTCGATAAGTGTTTCCAAATTATTACTTTGATCTACAGTGTTTAAAATATCCTGAACTTTCTTTTCCTCTGTGATTTGGCTGTTTCTCAGTCTGTTAACTTCATCTACAACAAATTTCTCTCTAATAATTTTCAAACATGAAACAGCAGCAAGAAAAGTAAATAAGAGATCAGAAATTGATATGCTTCAGCAAGAATAATCTTCGAAAGTGGCAGTCCATAGAGTGTAGGGAAAAAGAAGAAAATTTGATGTAAAATAAACAAGATATGGAAGATGAACAAAATATATTTATCAAGATAAACACCCAGCAAAAAAAGCGAGTGTTCAATTGAAAGGAATACCTTGAATTAAAGTTGAAAAAAAAACCAGAGATCCATCAAAGCAGGTAATCACTAAAAATATCATGAAATATTTTCCTTGAAACTTCCTATATATCAAAAGATAATATGGTGATAAAAATTAGAACATGTACAGTTCTGACTTGGTAAGGGATCTTTCGCGGACATCGAATCTCACTATGATGATGAAAGTATTTTTTTCTTAAAATCAAGCACTGATTTTATAATCCTGCAAGATTATTAGACATGTCCTTATCTGTAGATTCCTATTTTTACAAACTCGTTTTCGCCATATGTAAATTTGTCAAAATCGGCCAGTGCGTATCCGGGAGGGTAGGGTTCCGGTGGTTGGAACCTCTCTTTTTGGAAGATCAATGCATTTGAATGGAGACATCTAGTTGGAACCCCCATTTGAAATGGCTTTATCTGCCCCTGATCGACAGTTTTAATCATCTTTAGGCCGGTATGTTTGATTTGTATCTTATGGACGAAAACAAATAAATAAAAAAATACAATAGGTATGTCCTGTAATAGAGGCCGTCCGCGATGAAGGTACGGACTTTTTTGCATTGCAACTGGAAAATGATAGCTTGATATCATAATAGAGACAAGTGTCGCACAGCATGTCGCCTACAGCATCCCTCAAAAAGTGTTGTAAGATCGACCCCTTTCTGACCGGACGTAGCTGAGAACTTGTAAATTCCTCACAGCCAAGCGGACGTCCTAGTTTGGCAGGGGTTTTAATCCCATTAGAAGAAGAAATAAGTGACCACCATTAAGGCATAGTAAATATGCTATATCTTCTATTTTGAAAATTGGAAATTTCAACATATATCTAAAACATCTTTAAATATTTTAAAAATTTTGGGATGACTTTAACTTTGACACTAGGAACTCTTGGCTTAATAGCTTTTTTTTGGAAGCAACAAAAATCGGGGAATCGTAACCTCTTGAATATCTGGAGTGTGCAATCAGCTTTATATGCCGTTTTTTTTTTTTTATTATTATTATTCTGTCTCCTGATGTGTATTTTTTAATACTGAACTATAAATATAACCATGATAACGTTGTACTGCCTTGGTTTTTTTTAATTATTGTTATGATGCACACTTGCATAGATTCATCTTTGGTTTAATTATGGTTAATAAGGAAAATAAGGAAAGAGATGAAGATCAGAGGCCCTTTGCACAAAAATGTATTCAATATAATTGTTGTAGGCTATTATGATTTATTTTAATTTTTGTAACGCGATCCACTCAATTGTGATTGCAAGAATCATCATTCGTAAAAGAATAATATAAACATAAAATTATTCACTGAATTTCCTGTAAATCTTATATGACACTTATATGTTTACAAATAAGAAAGTAAAAGTAATTACGACTAGAGCATGAATATTTGAGACAAAATAAATAAATTCATGACTTTATGTATTGATTATCATGATATCATCTAAAGTAATAACAATGCATAAACAAAGAATATGAAAATAAAAGAACGTATCTTCATACGTTTTATTATCAATTTGTTCAACCTGATAGTGTTTGCAAATCTAAAATTTAATTAACATTACTGAAAAACGATAGGAAATAAATGCATGCATTGACAATTATAAATTACATACCATCACCCAGAATCTGTTTAATCTTTGGTGACGATATCAGTTCTCCAGCTTTTATGATTTTAGCCAGGAACGGAATAAAAACCCCAACCATTTCTCTGGTATTGGAATTATGTAACGTAGTTGTAAATTTCCGGAAATCCAACATGGTATTACCCTTTTCTATAAATAGAATCCGATCAATGCCTAAATTAGATAATAAATTTCCAGACTATTTATACTCCCACCTCGAATAAAGAGTGTATAGATGTCCTTCCTTGTGTTAGGTCCGTCCGTCGTATTCTCGTCCCAACATAATAAAGAACAGATTAGATAGTAAGAGGACATTAAGCAGTGTTATTAACCACAAAACACAGGTAGAATCCGCAATTTTTGTAATTTTCTATGAAAGCAGTATTACTATATATGGTTGTAGATTGCTTTCAATTGATCCTTTTTAATTTATCGAGCAAACTATTAAATGTCTTAACAGGGCATCTACGAACTCGACAAAAAATACGACTATGTCGATATTGCAAGCATTTATAAATGAAAAATCACCTTGGTCTATGTGAATATTAAACAAAGGACACAGATGGATTCATGACAAAATTGTGTTTTGGTGATGCTGATGTGTTTGAAAAGCTTACTTTACTGAACATTCTTGCTACTTACAATTTTCTCTAATTTTCTCTATCTATAATAAACTTGGCCATTTAGATACAGAGGAAAATATTTTGTAAAAATTTACCAAATTAATGAAAATTTAAAAAAAAATTACTATAAAGGGCTATAACTCTTTAAGGGGTCAACTGACCATTTTGGTCATGAGACTTATTTTTAGATCCCACTTTGCTGAACATTATTGCTGTTTACAGTTTATCTCTATCTATAATAGTATTCAAGATAATAACCAAAAACGGCAAAATTTCTTTAAAAACTACCAATTGGGGGAGCAACCCAATAACCAGTTGTCCAATTCATCTGAAAATTCCAGTGCAGATAGGTATTGACTTAAAAATAATTTAACCCCCTGTCAGATTTTCTCTAACTGGTTTCAGAGTTATAAGCCTACATTTTACCCCTATGTTTTATTTTTAGCCATGGCGGCCATCTTGGTTGGTTGGACGGGTCACCTTTTTAAACTAGATACCCCAGTGATGATTGTGGCCTAGTGTGGTTAAATTTGGCTCAGTAGTTTCAGATGAGAAGAGTTTTGTAAAGACGACGGACGACGGACGCCAAGTGATGGGAAAAGCTCACTTGACCCTTTGGGCCAGGGAAGCTAAAAAGTAAACTGAACTCCGAGGAAAATTCAATAGGAAAGTCTCTAATCACATGGCAAAATCAAATGACAAAAACGAATGGACGACAACTGTCATATTCCTGACTTGGTACAGGCATTTTCAAATGTAGAAAATGGTGGATTGAACCTGGTTTTACAGCGCTAAACCTCTCACTTGTACGACAGTCGCATCAAATTTAATAATATTGATAATGATGCGTAAACAAACACACATTCGCCAGACAATTTGTTTTGTGACATATCTTGAATGACTATACTCACTCAACATGCTCAAATTGTTGATAACTTATGTTAAATGTAATTAAAGGAATCTTAAATGTAAATTGAAAGTAAATTCATTTTAAATCACTAAGGCTTTACTCTTTTGAATTAATTTTGGCAAGGACAGCTGAAATGTTGATACATATATATATATATATATCATATCTATGCTTGGAGCGTAGAAAACCAATACATTCTGTGACTGACGTAAATTTTCAGTTGTTTTCCAGACAAATTATTTTTAGATTACTTTATGAGTAAGTTTTTGAAATTTAGTTTTATCAAATGTATGCAAATCGAACGTTCGTTTATACATTGTACAATCGAAATTAATACTAATCATTAATTTGAAAAAAAGAAAATAACATATGACATACTGATTTTAAGAATTTTTGCTTGCTCAACTTCAAGTGGAAAATAGTGCCTTTTCAGGACAAAAATAAATAACAATCAATTTGAACAGATATAACCTGCCTCTGGAAAAGGAAGGTAAATTAAATGTTGAAATATAAAAAATAGAAAAATAGAGAATAAATGTCAAACTGAATAAAGAAAAGGGGGGAATTGTTAAAGACTACAGAAAAGAAGGACCCCTACAGACCATTATACATGTACATAAAACAAAACGGGTTTGACAGATTAATGTCATATATGTAATTGTGCTAACTGTAGTCAAAGTTCAATTTTGAAAAACTTTAAAAGCTCTGTTGTACTGTTTTGGATAGGCATGTTTTGTCATGATATAATATGAATTTGTATATTTTGTTTTTCGTAGTGACGTAGGAGTAGACTGAATAGTTGGGAAAAGGGGGCTGATTATCTGAAAATGAAAAGCAAAAGAAAGGAAAAAAGAAAATGAAACTCTTTAAGTCGGTTGTCTGTGATATATGATATAATCGCTTTTTTACGAAATTTTCCTTTGATCTTACTGACTGATAATTTCCTTTCTTGGCACTGAGAGTAGTGTGATATGAAAAAATGTCACTAGAAATTAAGGGCGTGCGTGCTGTTCTCACATTAACAACGTTGTTAAAGGTAAAAAGTAAAATCACAAAAATACTGAACTCCTAGAAAAATTCAAAACGGAAAGTCCCTAATCAAATGGCAAAATCAAATGATAAAACACATCAAACGAATAGACAACAGCTGTCATATTCTTGACTTGGTACAGGAATTTTCAAATGTAGAAAATGGTGGATTGAACCTGGTTTTATAGCGCTAAACCTCTCACTTGTATGACAATCGCACCAAATTCCGTTTTTTTTATAACGATGTGTCAACAAAACAGACATAATCTGTAAAATAGTCAAAATATGGTTACAGTAGTCACCACTGTTACAATAAAATAGCGATAAACAGATTATCATTGGTCATCTCAACTCGATTGCTTTTCTCATTTTCGCCGTGCCGGCACAAGCGATAAAATCAATATCGTTGAGATGACCAATGGTATTCTATAAGTATCGGTAGTATATCGTCAGTCTCCTCCATCAGTATTTTTTTTTATTAGCAATGGAAAAAAAGTGTGTGGTTGGGGTGAAGTAGCATAGCGGTATAGCTTTATTTATTTGTTTCTGTTTTTTTTTTCTTTTTACATAGTGGAATTTGAAATTGTTATTTCTTGAAAAGCGTACTGCGTATTAAATTATAAGCCTAGTACCTTTAATAACTATGTCGTAATGTTCTATTGTATTGTTAATTTGTGTATTTCTCTATCCTGAATGTTTTTCATTTATTTGTGTTTATTAGTCCTGTAAGGTGATGTTGTCATTTTAGTGTTGTATTTAACATTGCCATAAAAGCGTTTGGCTAGTCACAAAACCAAGTTCAACCCGCCAATTTTTTTTCTTAAAATATCCTGTACCAAGTCCGAAAAATGACTGTGTGTGTTGCATTGTCGTTTGGTTTTTTGTTAAGCCTAGTACCTTTAATAACTATGTCGTAATGTTCTATTGTATTGTTAATTTGTGTATTTCTCTATCCTGAATGTTTTCATTTATTTGTGTTTATTAGTCCTGTAAGGTGATGTTGTCATTTTAGTGTTGTATTTAACATTGCCATAAAAGCGTTTGGCTAGTCACAAAACCAAGTTCAACCCGCCGTTTTTTTTTCTTAAAATATCCTGTACCAAGTCCGAAAAATGACTGTGTGTGTTGCATTGTCGTTTGGTTTTTTGTTGCTCTTTAGTATTTCTATTGTTTCGTTTTTACCTCTTATATTTGATGTGTTTTCCTCAGTTTTAGTTTGTAACCTGGATTTGTTTTCTCTCAATCGATTTATGACTTAACAGCGGTATACCACTACTGCCTTTATTTACAATTAACGTGAACTAATTTAATATATGAGTTTCACATGGAATTCACGTGAATTTTGAAAATAAAGTCCGGATTCAGTCATATATCAAACATTAATTAAAATCATGAAACCACTCTTTTTGATGTAAAGTTTAAGTAAAATGTCACATGACAAAGGAGTAGGTTCAGTAAGACCCCTTTTTGGTCCCAAAATATAGCAGTTTTACAAAATTGTTAAAATGTAAACTTTTTAGTATTTATTGAACAGAAGAATGATTCTGCTACATAAATATGGGCTGTTTTTTTGACAATACAATGCACATATATCGGGTTCTAGCACCGTTAAGTTATGCTAAATTACTGAAATTTTCACAATTCTAGCATTTAAGTTAAATTTTAGACGGTTTTCGTGTAAAACGAAAGTGGCCGCATTCGTGTTCATCCTTAATATTGAAATATGAGTTGCATTTTATGATAATACATAACATATATAAAGGTTGAGGATGACCAGGATGCGGCCACTTTCATTTTTGACAAAAAACATCTGAAAAGTGACATTTTTTGGCATATTTGGTAGATTTTTCATGTTTGAGCTTGAATCGGATCGTTTTTAATGACTAAATCAGTTAAAATCTTTTACATAAACTAATTGATTCAAATGAAATAGACACTTAAATGTTTAAAAAGTGGTGAAAATCTGTTGTTAAATGAACCTGAATTCTGAGGCCAAAATCGGTTCTTACCGGACCTACTCCTTTCTAGTGTGAATCAAGTGGATCTCAAAGACAATTTACGTGTCTGAAATGTTCACGCTCGTTTTACCATGTTTATCATGTTTACGTTTGCTCGATTTTAGACTTCACGCAAAATTTGCATGTGTAGCGAAATGGCCGTGAAATATTTTCAATATTAAGGAACCAAAATTAATCTTAAAATAAAGCGAATTCCCCTTTGATTTTCCGTAAATATTCTTTATTCACTTTCAATTTCTATTTTTAGAAAAGATATTTTCCGATTTTGATTTTCCGAAAACATGATAAAAAGATGGCAACAAACGAAAAAGACAGTGGCACATCTATGTTTTCTCCAATTTTGACGCAGATTCTTTCAACAGCAGAAATAGCTTCTTCTAAGCTGAAGAAAATTATTAATAATGGTGGCTATATCTAAAATACGTGATAACAAAGTAAAAATCCATCATATTTCAAGTTTTGTTTTTGTTGTAGGTGACGTATATATGTAACTGTACAGGTATAATGTGTATAAATTCATTATATTAATTATATTGGCTAATTTAAAACAAACAATTGACAGACATTAACAACTAGGGAGGTAGTTTGGTTCATAACAAAACTACAAAATAAAGACCAAGGGAAGAATCAAGATGAACTTTTCCTTTTGTGATTCAGAGTCATAAATCAGAAAATCATTTCAAATTCAGGAACTCAAAATGAATTACTAGATGCATGTGTTACAAAATGAATAATAAACCTAAAATTGTATACAAAATGGCAATTCCAACCATGAACATAGAATATTTTGAGGTAGACCATTGTTTTTATATTATTGGTGGATCATTTAATATGATATTTTCTACTGGTTTCTGCGTTTGACTGTTCACATTCGACGCATTAGATTACCACAAAATGCTAGCTTGTATTTTTTCATTATTTTTCTTAAAATGCCAAATTTGATTTTTTCTAGATGTTTCATAATATATTTGTCCTTTCTTGTCACACACGAATTTATTCTGCAGATTAATGTTTGAATGAAGACGGGCTCTGGACGAGTCTATAACTTTTGTTTTATGAATTATATACGCATGTCACGAAAATATGTTCGCAGTTTTTCTTAAAGTTATTGTTAAAAAGCGGAATTAATAATAATAAAAAAAAAAAATATGTAGATCTAACATTTGGAACATTTCGTCCACTGTCAGATTTTCTCTTTTGCCAGCGTTTTTTACAAAACTTCCATTGTATCCCTATGCTTTGTAGTCCATGTTTCTTAGAAGGCTAGATCATCGGATAATTTTTGTTTTACTAAATACTGTAATAATGATTGTGGAAAAGTTTGATCAAATTTGGCCAAGAAGTTACAGAGGAGAAGGATTTTGTAAAAGTTGATGACGACGGAGGGCATACGGATACCAAGTGGTCCAGGTGAGCTGAAAACAAATACGTTCGTGCAAATTATATCTTTAATGTTTTTATCTATTCGCTAAATATATATTATATCGGGAAAAATAAGACTGAAAATGCACAACATATTAATATTCGATATGGATATTCTCATTTTGTCTATTACAATATCAAATTGTTCAAAAATGTCCTCCATAGTGTCCTTTAGGTTTCACTGTTCTCACAGATATTCAAGAATTTTGATATTTACGGTATAATTTTTCAGTGAACATGATATGTATTTAGTATATGCCCTTTACAGTTTATTTCAAAAGTTGAACATCATTTAATTCTGGAACATAATTACGAATTATTGCAATTACTGCTTTCACATTGTTCCTCTTAATAGTTTTATCTAAAAAAAAATCCCTTTCTCGTTGCCTCAAGTTTAGTTTTGCCATGTGGGATCCAGTAGTGTCTTAGATCAACGACTTGATACGAAGGGTCTAATGTTGCATATATAATATCGCCTAAACCAATCGCATGTTTCATTTCCAAAGAACGAGTAAGGTTTTGCTCCATTAATTCATCCAACTTGTTGAAAGAAATCTCAAGTTTCAACCAACTCTTCAAAGTAAATGCCACACCTATCTAAGAAGGACATAAATTTTCTTCAGATTTGTAAAACTGTCGGATGTGTATCTATAAAGCACATTTAAATACATTCACAGTCAGATAACAGTCACTACCAAGATGGAACATACATCTTTGCACTCCAATTGGTACGGACATGTTAGATGTACAAGACATTTCAAACTCACTCGTTTTGCTCATTTGTTCGGTTGAAAAGTCTATTCTTACGGGTATAACTGAAAAACAAAACCTGCAGACATTATTCCTCTAAAACATTTATGGCAAAGGAATTGAAAAAAAAAAAACAGAATAAATTATTTCATTTTATCAACTAGACGTATGTCCTTTTTTACTCTAAAAGGTTTTTTAAATCAAAACTTAGGAATAGCAATGCGTATGATTAAAAAAAATATATAAACAAACAAACACAGTAGCGAGAAGGTAGGCGATGGTTTATTTTAGTTATTATAAAAATGTGATGAAATAATTTTCAATAGTTGCATACCCGCGAAAATATTGGACGCAATAGATTGTCAGAAGCAAATATCAAAGCAAAAACATCCCATTATTCGTTCTATGTCTAGACGATTAATATGTTTACATATATATTAAACTAAAATAGTGTTATTGTGGGAAAACTGGTAAAAAATGGTATGAAAAGGAACAAGATTGGTTCACTTTGTGTTAATGAAATAAAATTAATAAATATCAAACTTGATTTGTAAATTGAATGAACATTACAACAATAGCATGACATGAACAAAAACAAGAAACAAACATTTTTTAATGACAAATATCTGTATAATTTTGTGTAAACTTACGAGATCCCAATTTGTTGCACACTTTTTCAGGGCAAACTACCATTGCTATATCTCTCTTTACGTTTTCAACAAAACGTGAGTCGAGCTCTGAACGTCCAGATTCTGGTTGTGGTTCCGAGTCTTTTTCTGACAACTTGTTAAATTTTTCCTCATCTTTTTTCTTTGCCAAAAGCTTCTCCTTTGAAATATCATTATCTTGATTCAAATTGAAGTTTGATACAGGTTGATATGTTAGTCGATCCACCGTCTGTGGGGCACTCAAATTATCACTCGATATTTTTGGTAGCTTTGTAACTACAAAAGAGCATCAAATTTAAGTATTTAAGTACATTGTATCACTAACAGATTAAGCCTATTGCAGATCGTGTTAATTTGCATAAAAGCAGACTTTTATGTCTTTTAGTTAGCAACATGATGCTTTAATTTTGACATTTCCAAAAGTAAGAAATGGTTTATAATATATCTGATTCATATTAATAAATGTGTCTTGAAGTACAATAAAAAAAGGCTGTTTTTATACAAAATAAATATGTCATTATATCAACAGCTATTAGTTATTTGGTTCTCAATTTTAATGTCATGATCGTTTTTGATTGTGGCTCTGAGCTTTCCTGACTCAGTTATTCAGTTATTCAGTATGTTTTGCTTTAAAGAAATCTATCTCAACAGTAAATGTAACATAGGTTATTGCAATATTATTCAAGTTAAATTATAGGTTTCAAAATGTAGTACACCGCGTTATTTTTTACCAGACATGTAGTTTTCTTTCGTTTTATACTCCATGTTAGACATGTGTATTCCTGTAGGTTCTGTTGTCTCATCATGCTCATTAACATTGATATTGGCGCAGTTGACACAAATACCGACATTCAGCTCTGCAAAAGATCACATGTTTTAATAATAATTTTTTGAATAGCAGAATGATGATGTATCCAAAATAGAACTATAAAGATAATTCACAAATATAAAAAATATTTGTTATGCTTTTAGCAAGAACCAAAATGATGATATTTGCACGAAATTTTGAGAACAGCGACCCATAACAGGGAAACATCCTAAATAGAAACGGATGTACCAACTAAACGACATTCTAAATCAATATAAGACGACAACGAGTGTGTTATATTTACTCATTCGATGAACCTATAAAGCAGAAACAATAGATACAGATGGTAAACGATTGTGTTGTTACACGATGGACTTGAATGCAATAAAAACACTGTCCAGTAGAAAATGATTTGTTACCGGTACACTAAGTTAATGAAATACTGTCGTATGGGGGAAATTGACAGAATTGTTGTGTTGCTTGGGAATAACTGTTTCACAGATGATATCGGATATGTTCCTTATGTCGTAACTACAATCCACTTCCCTTTTCACCATGAATGTGACCTTCCGAATTAGACTATTTACCGGGTTTGTAATAACATGAGCAACACAACGGGTGCAACATGTTGAGCAGGACCTGCTTACCCTTCCGGATCACCTGAGATCATCCTAGTTTTTTGTGGGGTTCGTGTTGCTTAGTCTTTAGTTTTCTATGTTGTGTCTTGCACTATTATTTGTCGGTTTGTCGTTTTATTTTTTAGCCATGGCTTTGTCAGTTTGTTTTCGATCTGAGAATTTGACTGTCCCTCTGGTATCTTTCGCCCTTCTTTTATGGTAATTTTAAATAACTTAAATTTTAAAATTTTATATAAGAAAGACATAAGAGAATGTACTTTTATACAGGTAATTCTAAGAAAGGTTATGCGAGTTCAATGTATTTTCAAATCGTTTTTAAATCATCTGAATATTTTATTATATATAATGATATAATTTTCCCTCACTTTCATACTTTTCTGGATCGATTTCTTTAACCACATGTGCAGAACCAGTTTCATAAAGTATTTGCATGAATTCTGGGTACCAGTCTTTGGGTTTCCGTTTTGGAAGATAAGTCAGGAGTCGGAACACAGCTTCATTTTCACTATATATACAATCTACTCATATTATCAACCTCTTGTGAGTCTTTTTCACTTATCAAAGACTTTTCTCTTAAATATGGTAAAATTTCTCGAGGTCTAATAGTTTCAGACAATGTCTTCTCAAACAGATTTATTAAAAGTTCCCAAGTGTTTGTATCTTCATAGCTGACAAAATTACCTTCGATGAAATCATTTACCCATTCATAGTCTGTAAAGGTCATAATTTTTTTTATCAGTATATCCATGTTTCTTTTTTCATAATAATTTCATTTGCAATGCCGCCTTTCATACTAGTGGGTCAAATTCAGTTTAAGTACTTTCTCGAGTATTTTGACGTTTTGATTTATGTTTCTTCGATTTTGTATGTCGTCATGACATATTTAATTGAACATTTACCCATTTTATATACACATTTCAAAACTTAACCATATTTTTACTATTTTACCTATTATGTCTGTTTTGTTCACGCATCGTTGTAAATATAATGTCATACAAGTGAGAGGTTTAACGCTATAAAACCAGGTTCAATCCACCATTTTCTACATTTGAAATTACCTGTACCAAGTCAGGAATATGACAGTTGTTGTTCATTCGTTTGATGTGTTTTATCATTTGATTTTGCCATTTGATTAGGGACTTTCCGTTTTGAATTTTCCTGGGAGTTCAGTATTTTTATGAATTTACTTTTTTTGTGTATAGATTTCAAACTGCTCTAATCCTATCTTACATGTAATTGTATTACATTTTACGTTGTCAAATGTTTAGTTAAGAAAGATGGGATGGAAAAGCTTCATGGGTTTGAGTGGGTTGGGGAGATAATGATCTGTTACCATCTTCTATTAATGCTTGTTTGAAGATCTGTCATTTGCATCATAATCTTTTTGGTCTAACATTTCCAGTAACTTCTCCATTGCACTCTGTGGCGATTCCATTCTCTCAAGTGATCTAATAGACCTTTTTTCATCTGGAAGTGAGCAGTAAAATTTACATAAAGATATGCAAACAGATAAGAAATTGTTTCATTCAATAGTTTGAATTAGGAATATTAAATATGTGGTCATACATGTTAAATATTTCTCCAAAAGAAATATGCTATTTTTGAAAAAAAGGTTACAATCTATTAGCTCGAAATAAACAGAGTGACTAATTTTTTTTGTAGTTTTTAGAAATCACTTTGAATTTCAATAGCATCAAAAATCTGACTAATTTACTAGTGTTATAATAATTAGCATTATCATTGATATAGCTTGCTATTCGTTATAGATTTTGCTCATGTTGTAGACTCTAATGTTACATGCAGTTGCCTTCAGTATATGCCTCATTGAAAACCATACTTATTTTGTGCAGTATAAATCTCAATGTTGGTGATCCGAGGTCTTCCCCGATACTGCATAAAGCGCTATAGTCAGTGTGTTAAATATTGAAGACGTAGAGCAGACAATTTTATATCGGTTCTTGTTATAAGTTTTCGACATATCAGACAAAAAATATTAGGGTAAAAAGTAAAATCACAAAAATACTGAACTCAGAGGAAAATCAATTTGAAAAGTCCATAATCACATGGCAAAATCAAAAAACAAAACGCATCAAAAACGAATGGACAAGAACTGTCATATTCCTGACTTGGTACAGGCATTTTCAAATGTAGAAAATGGTGGATTAAACCTGGTTCTATAGCGCTAACCCTCTCACTTTAATAACAGTCTCATCAAATTCCGCTTCATTTACATGATGCGTTAAATAAACAGTCACAATTAATAAAATAGTCAAAATATGGGTACATCAGTCATCATCGTATAACAACTTAACAGGACACAAAAACATCTACTATCTACGAACACATGGATTGATTTGAGTGTCTGACGTCAGAAAAATTATATACGTCACATAAATTTGTCGTTCAATGTGCATACAATAGTTATCAAAAGTACCAGGATTATAAACAATTTTAAAATTTACATAGGCAATGACGCATACAGGGTTAAACAATCAAAAGTATGTAAGAATAAATTACAGAAATAGACCAGATGCAAACCAGTCCAAAAGTTATACATAGAATTTATGAGAATCCAAAACTTTTAAAAGGGAACAATTTAACAGGACACAAAAACATATCTACGAACACATGGATTGATTTGAGTGTCTGACGTCAGAAAAATTATATACGTCACATAAATTTGTCGTTCAATGTGCATACAAACAATTTTAAAATCTATATAGACAATGTACGTATACAGGGTTAAAAAATCAAAAGTATGTAAGAATAAATTACAGAAATAGACCAAGATTCAAACTAGTCCAAAAGTTATACATAGAATTTATGAGAATCCAAAATTTTTTTAACAGAACCAATTTAACAGGACACAAAAACATCTACTGTCTAAGAACACATGGATTGATTTGAGTGTCTGACGTCAGAAAAATTATATACGTCACATAAATTTGTCGTTCAATGTGAATACAAACAATTTTAAATTACAGAAATAGACCGAGATTCAAACTAGTCCAAAAGTTATACATAGAATTTATGAGAATCCAAAAATTGTTAATTCCACTACGCCATTGATTGATTTTGACGTTTGTGGTTCAACATATATAGTAATTCACAATAGAAATATATCATAATGACATATGACATATTATAGACAAATATCATACTGACGGGATCTTTTAAAGTACAGAGTCACGTTATAAGCACAAAAGAAATACAAAGAGTCACATATACAAAACAAATCACAAAAAAATGAAAGCCAATACAAACACATTGACGAGATGTATAAGTACCGAGCCACGTCAAACGGATATCACATAAAACCATTCAACAGTAAAAGTAATCTTAATAATAGAACAAAAACAAATAAAAGAACAATAAAACATGTTGTTAAGATGATACACAACATCAGTACGCAAAATCTATACATCAAGACCATCGTGTATTATTTGAGAAGTTGATACGGAATATTTATCAACAAGGTCTTGGTACCTTCCGATGAACTTTTTTAGAAAAAGGACGAGACGTTCTTTGACATACCCCTGGTTCATCAACTTTCTACTCAGACACTGATGACGTTTTACAAAGTCTGAGTAGGAGCTGCAAGCTCTTGAATATCGAATAAGTTGAGAAATATATATCCCATACGCAGGTGAAGTTGGTATATTGCTACTAAGGTGGGGGAAATTTATAATTTCGAAATTAAAATCGTCTCGTTTGTCATAGATTCTGGTACTGAGATGACTGTGTAAGTCAAATTCGAGATATAAGTCTAAAAATGAGGCGGAGGAAGCCGTGTCTGTTGTTTCTTTAATCTCGAGTTCTGGGGGATATATTAATGGAACCCAATCAGAAAAGTTCGGATTGTTTAAGGAAAGAACATCATCAATATATCTGAAAGTGAAATTAAATAATCTGGCTTCTTTGATCCTCTTGTTTTTGACAAGTGTCTGGAGGAACTCCGATTCATATGAAAATAAGAAGAGGTCGGCAAGAAGAGGCGCACAGTTTGTTCCCATAGGAATGCCGACAACTTGTTGGAAAAGTCTACCTCCAAACTCAACAAATATGTTGTCGATAAGAAACTCCAGCATACTGACTACTTGTTCTTCTGTGTAGCATGATTTACCTTTTTGTTTGTCACTATTAACGAAATATGCTTTATGAAATCCCAAAGTAATAAATTTATAGCGTATGCTACCATTTTTATGTTGAAAGGCATTGTGGATAATTTCTTTTAGGCGATTTTTCAATTTTACATGGGGAATGGTGTATGGATGTTGATAAGTTTTTACACCCCCGTCCCCGAAACTGCAATCTTATACATTTTAAAGTATATCTACCAAACTGATAAAAGCATGTCGACACATGTTGGAACTTCATAAAGGAGTCTTTTAGAAATGCTCTTCGCAAGCCTTTGGTTTTTCATGCGAGTTTAGTGAGTTTGAGTGTTGACATTGAACTTTATTTGCTTAGTTCCCCATCTTAGCGTCGTCATAGCATTTTCTGACGTATTCTAATAATAATTCATTTGACTACACGTGATACGTTTTATCAAAAAAGCATACCCATACTGAAGACTGATCCTAAATTAGTCAATAAACCAGATGGTATCACATTCTTAACTATTTGTCCTCGGCACAACTCCATAATCAACTTCCTCTAATGATCATCAATATCCACCTCTGCCAAACAAGCATCAGAGCTGTAAATATTTGCAAGGAGATTCGTATGTTGTGTGTGTATGAAAAAACATTCATAGCGGTTATAAATAACGAATATATAAGTTTTTATCAAGCATTGTTGTTTCTAATTTTCAGTATATACATAACTTTCAAAAATTCTGAGTATTCTAATGTAAGTATTTGGTGTCTTGTTTGTTCAACCCATTGCCATAAGCTGTTTTCTGATCTTTGTCAGGGTTGTTGTCTCTTTGACACAATCCCAATTGCCATTCTTAATTTTATCTTGTGTCTATTTGTCTTTTTTTATTCTTGTCAATCTGATTGAGTTTACCCTTTCCATCTGAGGTTTGCAGGGTTTTTTTTTTATTATTAAGTGGTATAACGTCAATCTCCTGGAGTAGAATAAGGGTTGAGTCCTTAGAAACATGTCCCAAGTCATTTGCCTGTAGTTCAGTTATTGTCTTTGTTTTGTCATTTTTAATCAGGCTGTTTGTTTTCTCTTTTGCAATGTTTTACGGTGTGTTGTGTCCGGTTCCTTTATAGAGTCTTTATAGACTGCCATATGGTATGATTTTGCTCACTGTTGACAGATGGTATTTCGAGCTATTATATTCACGTCATTTCGACTATGGTGGATAATGTATTGTCTTAATGTCAATTTTACGACATCCCATTATTTTCATGCTAACAAAGGCTATTCAATTAATATGTACTTAAATACTATATAGGTGAGAAAAAAAATTCTTGCACGGGAAAAATCTTCTATGTTATCTGTTTAATTGTCAAGAGATGATTTATCTGTCTTTCTAAAAACTGCAGCGATTTGACAACGACAAGCTTATTGAATAAGGCTAATATATGTACGGTAACCTACAGTTGTTAATTTCTGTGTCATTTGGTCTCTTGTTGAGAGTTGTCTCATTGGAATTCATACCACATCTTCTCATTTTTCTATTAAATGCAATCATTGGGAGCATTTCGAAATAATTTCCCTCAGCCGATATTTTTTATCCTATTATTTCAAAGAACTTAACCTGCTATGTCCGGAGCAATCTTTCTTGCAATTTCTGCCATTCCAATCCCTATCATGCAATCGAGAAATTCTTTGAACCAGGACTGAGGATGAGGTCTGACAACTCTGTCTATCAACACAATCAATGCTGCTTTTTCTTCTGAGTTATAACCTTCGGTACTAATATCCTGCACGTCTTGTTCAGTCAATAAGTCGTGGCTTTTTAGTGCTTCTGAAAGCGGTTTGGTTTCTATGTTTCTTCAAATAGTACACCAATAATGTTTCGCAGTTGTGTCTCGACAGAAGGGTCATACTGCTTTAAAAGTAAGTCTGGGACGAAGGTGAAGTCTGACCAAGTTAGATTTAGTATTAACATAAAAGAACATAGGTATTGTTTTAAATCACAAGACATTATATATATATATATATATGTGTGTCGTTCACCATTTCATTCCAATCATTAGGTAAAGTGATTTTTGCAGGTGTAATGAGAGAGTAAGACTAACCATTGATCGAGTTGGAGTTCGAGTTAGCAATCGAGTAAGAGTTTGATTTATATTTCGAGTTTGAGTCTAAGTCCTCGTTATGTTGCGAGTTCAAGTAAGTGGTCGCGTCAAATTTCGAGTTGTAGATCGAGTTGAAGTACTGTTGCGTTTTGAATTACGATACGAGGTAAACTGCTATTTCTTGTCACATTTCAATGTAGAGTTCAAGTTTACGTTTGCTCGAAATATGACCAGAACTCAGACGTTTTATTTAGAGCGTGATCATGGTGATGTGAGTACTGTATTGGTGTATATCCGACATGTTTGTTTTTATTTGAACAATCTAGAAAGGCGCTTTGTATACCCTCTTGCAATCTACTTGTTATCTTTTATACACATCTCATGTGTATGTAATGACGATAAAACTGTGGTTAGTTGAATAGATAAGTATGTATATAAAATATCTACCAAGATCCTGTTTTAGCACTTCGATGAATGTCTCCCAGTTATCACTTTGATTTACAATGTTTAAAATATCCTGAACTTTCTTTTCCTCTGTGAGTTTGCTCTTTCTCATTCTTTTAACTTCATCTACAAGAACTTTCTCTCGTTTACTTTTGATATAAATAGCAAACAGTAAATGAATAGGAAACAGTAGCAATAAAATGTAAGTGAAAAATCAAGTGTCAGTAAAAATAATGATCATCGAAGGTGGCAGTCCATATATACATGTAGTCTGTTCTCGTGTAAGGGTGAAAGAAGAAATTTTGACGAAAAATTAACCAAATCGATAAAAAAAAAAATACAAAATAGATATTTATCCACACCCTGCAGAGAAAGGGAAAAGCAATTGAAAGGAGTGTCTTGAATCAAAATAACAAAAAGGTGAATCTGAGATCCATAAAAGCAGATGAGCACAATAAATAACCACGCTCTGAAACTATTCCTTAAAACTTCCTATGAAATCAAAATATTATCACACTTTCCCTTAAAATTCTTGGGATGACTTTACCTTTGAAATTATGATCGTTTCCTTGGAAGCAGCAAACACCATGATTGGAAACTCAAACTCTTGAATATCGTATCAGCTGGATGTATAAATTAAACTTCATATGCAAGTAAAATTGTATCGAATTCTCCATTCTGGTGTGTATATTGTTTTTAATACTTTACTTTAAATATTATAATGCTGTGCTGTCCACCTGTATAACCGACCGTGCAAGGGCTGTATTGTCAGTCAATGTCATTTTTATTGGTTTATAGCATAATTAACGAATAAGAAAGAAACAGTAATAGCGATTATCTAGAACATGAAATTTCTGCAAAATAAGTTTTAAATGTTATGTGAATTGATTATCATGATTACATCAATTTGAAAATCAAGAAGGTACGTAAACGTATATGTGCATACGAATTAATTAATTGTTCTCTACTTAATCACCGCATATTGTTTTCAAATCTTACTTGATGCTATACAGCCCTTGCGTGCACGGTCGATACTTGATATTAATGAAGTCATTCGTATAATAACGTAATCAAATTATGAAAAAAAATACATGCACTGCTAAGCAAGAATTACATATCATCACCCAGAATCCTTTTAATCTTTGGTGACGATATCAGTTCTCCAGCTTTTATGATTTTAGTCAAGAACGGAATAAAAACACCAACCATTTCTCTGGTATTGGCTTTATTTATGTAACTGTAAATGGGTTTTGTATGTGTTAATTGTGTAGTTTGGATCGTCAGTGCAGTGTGTGATCACGTGATATTATTATTTGTTAACAAACGGGCTACCGATGATTCTGATGATGAAGAATTTGTATGGTCTCATAACATGCATAAAGATGGCAACAAGTTGCTTTCTTTAAAAAAAGAAATGCAATCGTAAACCCAAATGCTTGTTTGGCATTATATATATATATTAGATAATTGTTTAATAAAGATGTATTGTCTTATATTACTTTTGTTGTGCATAAGAATTAGAAACTGCCATTACCTGTTTAGTGGTTTAAATAATGTAATACAGGCTTCACACATCAACGTATAGATCCGACGTACGTCGGCCGAGGTAAAAAAAATCATGCACGCTACCAAAACGCTAGTAATTTTGATGCATTCAACCTGTCAATCATATCTGTATCGTGTGCACAACGAGCTTAAAGCGTGTATTGGGTGTGCGTAAAGCGTACCTTAGCGTTTCTCCTGGTCTTCCTACATTCCCAACTGCAGGTCTGTCTATATGTGAATGTTTGTCAATAAGTCTGTCACATTCGCCCGTCTGTTTACATGTTTACCAGTCCGTCTATGTCCACTGGTTCGTCTACATATGTTCACTAGCTTTGAAATAGCTTTCGGTAAGTGCGATTATTTCAGTGATTTGTGTCTATTGTTTTTATGTAAGTGATTATTGTGCACCGTACCCATAATTTTAGGGACGCGAATTGCAACTGATATTTTACAGTTTTTTCTTGCGATGTGTTGTCCTTAAGATTTGGTTCATTTGGGATGGTTGGGTTTATGGCCACCACATTGTTTATGTGCCAATGTCCATTCTAAAGCCAGAAACATGTAGTACAGTGGTTGTTGTTCATAATTCATTTCGGTCAAGTTGTTTTCGTAAATTATTTTGTTATCAATAAGGCTGTGTAGTTTTGTTTGATTTTTTTTTTTAAATCTTATATATATTATTAATGGTCGGGGCATTTAATAGCCGACTAAATAGTAGTTTTTTTTTCATTTTGTGAGGCCGCTCGGTGGCCTTTAAAGACTTACTACCACGTCATTGTAACTCTGGTTGGTATTTGTATCATTAGTGCTGGACCATTGTCGATCCTATATGCACCTTTGAGGCAGGCGGGATATTTTTGTAGATCTTGTACAGCTCAAACTAATGTGAGTAGTTCCTGTACTTCTATGTCTAGTCCCATGTTGCATGGTTAGAGAGGGTGTAATATCTTCTGTAGGTTTGATGAAGTTTCACCCGTATCGGACTTCTTTTCCTAAATGAAAGCTTTAAGGCGACGAGTATTTTTGTATGCAATGTGCCCTTAACGTGTCTAAAACTTATCTGTAGCGTTTTCAACGCTCGTGTAGCGTGTATATTATGTGCGTGCAGTTTACAGGTACATGTATATACGTTTGACAAACGCTTGAGCTGAATGATTTTTTTTATGTTCCATTAAAATTTTCCTGAAGTAAAAGCGTTCACCAAGCGTATACCTTTGCATTTCGACGTACTTCAAACTTATGGAACGCGTGTTTAAACGCTTGCGTAAAGTTCCTCTGGTGAGCAACTAAGTTATGCATACGATGATACGGACTTTGTTAATTTTCTTTTTTGACTGATTGTTTTACATTGTCATTTCGGGGCCTTTTATAGCCGACTATGCGGTACGTGTTTTGCCTGTTGTTGAAGGCCGTACGGTGACCCATAGTTTGTATTTCTGTGTTATTTTGGTTTCTTGCAGATAGTTGTCTCATTGACACCAAACCCGATATCTTCTTTTTTTTGTATTCGATATCTTATCGCCGACCTGGATAAGTCTGCTAAAAATGCATGCATGATCAGTCGTAATTAAAGTGGCACATTTAATTCGTTGTTTCATTGCTTGAAGTATCATTTCTTACATCTGAATGGTCAAATGTGTATTTTTTAAAAATAAATTTTAGATTTAGATTTCAGTCACGGTTATTTTTTCCCCCTTCATATTGAATATCTATACTTATCAGTCGCATTTTAATGACGAAAAGGATTCAGAGGTTATTAAAAAAAGTAAATAATGTTGCAATATTTAAACAAAGAAAATAACTTTAAATTTGCAATATTAATGAAAATAAATACGGACATAACTTTCATAATTAATTTTAACGTTATTTTCAATAAACGATTTTTTTTTAAATCCTCGTGTTTACACCTATTTGAGGCACGTATTTATGATTATATTTCCATGTCCTTGGTCTATCCTAGACGTAAAATTTCAAAAAGTGCTAATACTTTTTTTAAAGATATTATTTTTAATTGTTCTATTGTTCTCGTTCAAAATATTTTATTTTTTCATATTCAATATCTATTTAATTTTATTTTTAATAACCATTTTTTTTTTTATTAAAGTTGCAATATTTAACCAAAAAAAATAACTGTAATTTAATCATATGCAAGAAAGACTTCCCTTTAATTTCAGTATAAAAAAATAAATAGCTTGCTTTTTACAACATGTACATCTTCACTAAACGTAAAATCTAAAATAAAATGCTACTAAAACTCTTTCTAAAGATTTTATTTTTAATTATTCTCGTTCAGAATATAAAGCGCATTGTTTACATGAAATCTTATCTCATATCTAAACACAGCTGGTTACATCGTTTGTCTAATTAAAATACTACGCATGTAGGTTAATATTAGCAGCTTGTAATCGTGTGCAAGAAAATATTATATCATAATAAATTTCAGATCATACGTAAAATATCTCTATAGCAACTTAAGATGCTAATGCATATTCAACAGATTTGTAAGCTATTGCGCATGCATTTGAAAGGTGGTCATAGCTATTGCGCATGTATTTGAAAGGTGGTCATAGAAAGACCAGAAGTGTTCCGACTAACATCCGGTGTTCCGAAAGACTACATCACTCGTCCAATATATACTGCGTAAACCCTCAGGGGTTTACGCAATAATATATCTTGACATCATTGCATAATTTATCCCGAGACATTATTATTTGTAAACTTATGTGGAAACAAACACGTGTCAGAAATTTCAATATCATTCTAAATTTTGGATTATTTTTACAGATTTTGCAAAATATACGGGATTCCACCTATGTGTCTAACCATGCAAATTTTGTCTTGAACTAATATTCCCATGAAACTTATTCAATAGACAATACATTATCATCATCCATATATATACATGCATGTAAAATAGCTATACTATAGTCCGCACGATGCAAAACATTGAAAATATAATTTCAACAAACATGTACAATACATGTACTTGACGAAAAAAAATACATGCAGTGAAATTTTGTGGCTAAAATACATATATGGGTCATTTTCAAAAATTTGAATTTTGAAATTGAAAAATTTATTAAAAGTTACTCATTCAAACAACCCTCTACATATAAGCAAATCAAAACAAACAATATTTTAAGAACAACATATTAAAAGATGCAATCTTAATGATGTCATAAAAGAATATATTGAAACATTTTTTGATCAGTGGTACAATATTTTGTCTCTCCTGTTACCATTTTTAAAGAAATTTTGGGTTATTAAGAAAAGGTTTAGATCAAATGTTAAGCTTGTTTTACGTAGCCAATTAGATGGTTTTCAAGAGAATAAACTTTTATACATATTCATTCTGTAAAATAATAGATTATTTGCCAATTTTCCAGGTTGTACTGAAATATGCCTCTAAAAATTGGTTTTCAAAGGTTGTAAAAATTACCACCAGTAATGCAAGTCTAAAATAGCAATTTATATTGTTCGGAATTTTTTCACCCTTTCAAATAAACCCAACATCAAGTAAATCCCTCATAAGTTAGTTTACTTTTCTCTTTATTTCCATTGGTAACAGGAACGTACGTTTATGATATATCACTATATTAAAGTCTATCCTGTTACCTTTTTGTCTATCCTGTTATCGATATCAGTATTGCATCTGTAAATGCTTAATTGGGAAGATTAAGACGTTATAAGCTTAAGATGAGTTCAAACAACGAAATATTTCATTCGTTTTGAACCTTTATATTAAGATAAAATATTTAACCACGTTTTTGTCCACAATTGTCTATCCTGTAACAGTTACTGTAACCATAGCAACCATAGTAACAGGATAGACATAGCAGGATAGACAGATTTCTTCGTTTTGGATTGCTGTTATAATAACTACTCCCTTTGGTGAAGTGATTATGGTTTTCTATTGTGAATTTGGTTTCCTACACGTTAATGCACTTTTTACAAGCATACTGATGGTGTAATTAATCAAAATTGTTGGTAACAGCATAGACATGAAAAAAAGTACTCTATTTGTTTTCACTAAATGTCTTGAAATTTCTTTTCTTTACACTGTCGTTCAAGAAACGTGCCGTTATAAATGTAAAGATTACTTTTCACTTTTGAAATCAACACTGACTGATTCTATATTCATAGGGAGAACAATGTCACGGCTGATTTAAGTAGCGGTAACAGGATGGACATGAACCTCCCGTACTCTGATTTAATTTAGTTCGTAGATAATATGTTACATACAATGATAAAGAAGCTACGATTTTTCGTTAGAGTAATATTAAACATTCTTAAAAAGTCTCTTTTGCAGATATCAAGGCGATCAGAAAATCGGGGAAAAAAAATCATTTCAAATGTGTTTTTCTGACACTGTACGCACACAAATACCCCCAAAATCGAACTTAAATAAAGTTTA
Source organism: Mytilus edulis (assembly GCF_963676685.1). Taxonomy (NCBI): domain Eukaryota; kingdom Metazoa; phylum Mollusca; class Bivalvia; order Mytilida; family Mytilidae; genus Mytilus; species Mytilus edulis. The sequence goes on along the minus strand of NC_092347.1, from coordinate 33,762,886 downwards.
ATCTTATCAAAACAGATGTAAGATGTGTTTAGGGAAAGGGAAGGGGATTGTAGTTACGACGTAAGGAACATATCTGAAAATCATGATAGAGAATGCAAGCACGGGAATGTCGTATCAATTGGGAGATATATACCCCGTCTGCAGGTGCTGCTGGAATGTTGCTACTTAGAAATGGAAAGTTCACAATCATGGAAAGCTGAAATCATCTCTTTTGTCATAAAGTTTTGTTTTCAACCGACCCTCATTGTCAATTTCTAGACGTAAGTCAAGATATGAGGCTGACTTAACTGTATCTGTAGTATCCTTTATCTCTAGTTCGATGGGATAGATGCGTTCCAAATAGTCACCAAATTTTGAATTATTTAGTGAAAGAACATCATCTATATAGCGGAAAGTAGAGTTAAAGGATATCGCTAACTTCTTATCTTTCTTCCTAAGAAGTTCCTGCATGAAGTCAGCCACATAATAATAAAGAAACAAGTCGGCAAGTAGAGGGGCACAATTTGTTCCATTGGAATGCCGACAGTCTGTTGAAAAACACGTCCTCCGAACGTACCAAATATGTTGTCAATCAAGAAATTTAAAGCATCTTGATAATATCAGTTTCAGAGAATTTTTTGTTTGAATCAGAGTGATCCTTTGCAAAGTAGGAGTTATCCCTCCCTAAGACAAGATACCTTCGTTGGCCATTCTTTTTTATGAAGCAAAGCAATACCAACTCTTTCAATTTGTCTTTTAGTTTGGAATGTGGAATACTTGTGTAAAGAGTAGAAAAGTCAAATGTTTTAATACTGACACAAGATGAAAGAGAGTTAGATTGTATGTACTCTAAAAGATCTTTGGAATTCTTAAGTATCCACATCTGATTCACACCACCTCTAGAATAGGCAGTTTCACAATACCTTTGAAGCCCGTCTTTGATTGCTGATAAAATAGATGTTAATAATTAAGAAAGAGGTTTCGTGGAGCACTTTGAAGACCCAGCAATATACCGTTGTTTGTAAAAACACTTGTGAAGTTTAGGTATCCAATACAGTGATGGAAGATCCAGTTCTTCATCTTTGGTTGAAATTCCAAAGGAACATAGAACAGACCTATGATTATCCAGGATTTCCTCTTTGGTAAGTGTCGTGATGGTATATGTTGAGTTTCCAAGTGAATTGTCAATACCTAATTCGTTTATCAAGCAGTTACCGTAATGAGTTTTACACACAAAAACGATGTTGTTTGGGGCTTTATCTGCAGGGACAACAACATATTTGTTATGGAGGTAGGATAAGTGTTTTGCAATATTTGGGTCTTTAAAGATTGACGTAGCATGAACATTGATAGACCCATTCAGTTTCTTAATTCTGATTTGTATCAACGACCTCACTGCCTTAATCCATTCGGAAAGAGTGTCTACGTCTTCCTTCTCGCGCTTATCCCATTGCCTGACATAATCCTCGACTGAATCCATCAAAATTTTAAAGTTGTATTTCCAATTGATGGATTTAGGCTCACGATATTTCGGACCTTTCGATAACACATTTCGTAGAGAAGTGTTATTAACAATGTTGAGGTCACCGGTAATAACATGGCCAGCCGGATTATATGTGAATTGGGACCTAGCACAAGTGCAATCATGAGGTTTAGACTTGAAGTCGTCAATATCGAGATCCTGCAAAACGTGTTTGTAATTGAAAATTTTAGTTGCAATAGGTTTAGTATAGGTATAAGAAATGATTGGTACAGACTGGTCTTTGAAATAAGGAGGTGTTTTCGATTGAACTAATTTATGATGAAGGATATTGCCTAGAAACGATGGAATGATCGGGCTGATTGAAATGCTGGTATAGAATGTCGTTAGCATTGAGGTTAATGTCTGATCTATGACCGCACATACGTTTGTTTAGCCTTCCTTTCGTTTCACCGACGTATACCAATCCGCAAAGGTTGCACTTAAATCCGTAGACGAAATTTATCGATTTACAATTCAGATCACCGTAACTTCTGGTAAAATATGACTTCTTGGTCAAATTGCTAGTGAATTCAACATTTGTAATTAAAATTTCACAAGTTTTGCAGCCTTTGGTCTCGCATTTCGAAATGCGACAGTGTTGTACTGTGTCATCAAAAACCAAAATGTCTTAGATATCTTATATAATTTCATTTTTATGAGATATCTTATATATATTATGAGATATCTTATATATTATATAAGATATTTTATATATTTATATATCCTAAAATTTATAAGAAATCTTATATACTTTATAAGATATCTTCTAAAGTTTATAAGATATCTTATATAGTTAATAAGATATCGTATATAGTTAATAAGATATCTTATATAGTTAATAAAATATCTTATATAGTTTATAAGATATCTCATATAGTTTATAAGATATCTTATTTAGTTTATACAAATCGATGTAACGCTAGCTTGATAAGACTTAAATCTACTGAACTAATTTTGGCAAGGCCAGCTAGTCTGACATTGAGATCTATTTATATTTGGAGCGTGGAAAACCAAGAAGTAAATTTTCAGTTGTTTTCCAGACAAACTATTTTTTAGATGATCTGCTACTAAAATAAAATAAATAGTGAACAACTGATACAGCTGTTAAGAGTAAGTTTTTGAATTCTAATTTTTATCAAATGTATGCAATTAAAGCGTTTAATTATACATTGTAGTACTAACGAAAACAATAAATTGATATGAATATTATAAATATCTACCATAGTGTTTGTTAGATTTGTTGTTTGCTTAACGTCAAATAGGAAAACTTTTATGCATTTTCAGGAACAAAAATAAATAACAATCAATTTGAACACAAATTACTAGCTTCTGGAAAAGGAAGGTAAATTAAATGTTGAAATATAAAAAATAGAGAATAAGGGTAAAAATTAATAAAAAGGGGGAAATGATTATATATAAATACTACAGGAAGGAAAGATTTAAATATTTTGTTTTTCGTAGTGGCGTAGAAGTAGACTGGATAGTTTGGGGAGGGGGCAGACATCAGAAAGTGAAAAGTCGAGTGGAAAAAAGGGGGGAAAACCCAAACTTTTGAAGTCGGTATATATGTAGTCTATATATGATATGATATTATCGCTAGTTTACGAAGCTTTCGTTTGATCATACTGACTGATAATTTCCTTTCCCTGCACAGTAGATTGATTTGAAAAAATATCGATAGAAACCAAAGGCGCACGTCCCGTTGACAATAAAATTAACAACGTCGTCGTTGGTAAAATAGTGATAAACAGCTAGACTAGGTCATCTCAACTCGATTGCCTTTAATTCGAACTTTCGTACCGGCTGAAGCAATATTTTATTAGAATCGATAGAAAATCGTCGGTTTCCTCAATCGGCATTTAAATATTTAATTTGTATTAAAAAAAAAGTATGTGGTTTGGGTAAAGCAGCATAGGACAAAACGTCACATAGTGCTATAAATTATATAGCTTTGATTATTTTTTTCTGTTTTTTTTTTTCTGTCGACTTTGGAATTTACAATTGCCAAAATCTTGACATATATTCACACGCGTTCATTGAGATTAACGCGAATGTCACGTTAACGTGAACTGATTAACGTGAGTTTCCCATGATGGTGCTCGATCATGTGAAGCTCGCGTGAAATTCGCCTGAATTTTCAAAATATAGTCCTGATTCAGTCATATCATATCAAGCAAATTAGAAAAAAAAACTAAAATCTTTAAAAAACAAATTAACAAAAAACTCTTTTGAAGGTAAATCTGACGTGAAATTTCACATGCAAAGTTTCTGGTGTTAATCTAGTGAATCTCAAATTCACGTGAAAATGTGGACGTGAGTTTTACGTACGTATGCTCGTCAAGTTTCACAATCATGTGATTTCACGCGAGCAAAATTTGTCTATGTAGCATAAAGGCTGTGAAATATTTTCAAAATTAAGGAACACAAAATAATCTTAAGATTTCCCGTAAACAATTACTTTCCACTTTCACTTTCTATTTTTAGAAAAGGTATTTTCCTATTTTGATTTTCAGAAAACATGATAAAAAGATGGCGACGTCGATGAATGAAAAAGGCAGTGACACCGTTTCTATATTTTCTCCAATTTTGACGCAGATTCTTTCATCAGCAGAAATAGCTTCTTCTAAGGTGAAGAAAATTCTTAATGATGGTATGTTGTTTATATCGAAAATATGAGATAACAAAATAGAAATCTAATATATTTCAAGTTGTGTTTTTGTTGTACAAAAAATTTATGATGATAGTTGGGAATATATGATCATATATGTACCAGTACAGGTATTATGTGTATTACTTCATTATATTAAGTATATTGACCAATTAATAAACAATTGACAGACATTAACAACCAGGGAGGTAGTTTGGTTCATAACAAAACTACAAAATAAAGATCAGGGATAGTCCTATAACACATGACGTCGGGGGGCATTATTTACTTTATTTCTATTTACTGTTCTGATATTTTTTTTTACTATCAGTGTGCACCCGCATTCCAAAAAAAATAAAAAATGAAAATATCAGTATAAAAACGTTAAAAATTGAATAAGAATGCAAAGTCATATGTTATAGGACTAAGCCCATGGGAAGAACCAAGATGAACTATATATATCCCTTTTGGGATTCTGATTCATAAATCAGTTTTTCATTTCAAGTTGAGAAACCCAAAATGGATTGCTAGATACATATGTTACAAAATAAACAATAAACTTAAAATTGTATACGAAATGGCAATTCCAGCCATGAATAAAGGATATTTTGAGGTAGACAGGCTTGACAAGAAAAATCACTAATCGCTAATACCATGCAGTTACTATAAGATATTAGTGTTTAATCAGGACATTATTAATGTTTTGTTTTGTAAATGAATATTAAGAAAAGAAGAAGCTTCTTGGTGCCAATTAATTGACATTTTAAGAAATTAAAGCAGCACTTTTTTATTTTTAAATATAATGGGCAAATTCATAGTGACAGCACTTTATAGGATTATCTTGAAATTATGAAATGATTCCAAACTTTCGGCAAACTCGTAATTCAATATTTTCACAAGTTATTTGTACAGATATGTCAAAAATAATTTGGCAATTAAGAGGTCTCAGGCAGCGTAACTTAAAACATGATAATGGCCTTTTTTTCACTGGATGATATGTAAGCATTTATTTTTGGCATTTTACAACTTGATATATATATCATGCAAAAGGTAAAATTTACAGGCTTAGATCTCATAGCTATACATATATATTGATCTCAAATTACATTGTGCTACATTGTACCAGTAATCAATTCTTATAAATAGATATGTGATTTTCCAGAATTGGTGAAAGAAGTGAAAATCAGTAAAGATGGAGAGACTGAAAAGGTTAAGAAGTTATTAGATCTGTTTGTCCAAAGCCAGGATGAGGGTAAATGGAATACACTTAATGAGGTTTTGGAAAATATAGGTGAGTTAATCAAAGTTTAATTATTCAAAATTCACAAATTGGTACCAATAGATATAGGAAGATGTGATATATATATTACCTGAACAGTCTGCATGGTTAGCCACTAGTCCGATGCCCCAGACTAGTGAAATTTCATTCGGACTAGGAAGTATTTGCAAATCTTTGTTTTGACCAATAAGAAAAATGTCAAAATATTGGTCTTCGGACTAGTAGTTGAAAAAGTTTTTGGTGCAGACTGCTGAATGAGACAACTCTCCATCAAAGTCACAATTTAAACCATTATAGCGGTCAAAGTTAGGTACGGTCTTCAACACAGAGCCTAGGCTCACACTGAACAGCAAGCTATAAATGGCCCCAAAAATTACTTGTGTAAAACCAACGGTCTAATCTGTATAAAAAAGGAGAAAGGAGATAAACATTAGAACCACATAAACAAAGGACAACCACTGAACATCAATGCATACTCAAATGAATGATGTATATGAGATCTTTGTCAATGAAAATACAATGTTATTAGACTTGTGGGGTTCAATTAGAGTTATGTAGGATTGGACGATTATTTTGTACCAAGTTTGACACATGAAAATTCTAGTTATATTGTGTGTAAATGGGATACAGAGTTTGGGAGGAGGACACATGAAATTACAAGCACTATTATAACAATGATAAGCGGGATATAGGATGAGTACAAATCAATAAGGGGGATCTAAGATCAGACCCCCCTCTCAATGAGACCCCCTGTATAATGTATGAAAAATTCTAGATAAAGTTTGCTAGATTGTGGGGATAACTATTCATATGGCATCCTAGTCTGCTATGTCCTTGTGTTTTTTTAATGACTTTATGTTTATGACTTGCAGGTTTTATATTTTTGCCAAAGGTGTTAGAAAAAGAACACAGTTTAACAGTACAGGAACAAATGAAAAAGATAGTAAATTGTCTTTATAAAGTTGACATAAAGACTCAACCATTATCTCAAATTGCAAAAAATCATGGTTTATTAACCGAAGCAGATGTACAAGACATAGGAACAGAATGTTTAAATCAAGAGGAAAAGGCAGCATTAATAGTATTGATTGACAGGATTGTAACTCCGCCTCCTGATGAGTGGTATGATGAATTCCTTACATGTTTATGTGAAGCAGGGCACCAAGAGGCTGTCAAGAGAATGAAGCAAGACTCAATATCTCAAGGTGATAAATCAGTCATAGACATCTGTTTTAGTAGCTTTAAAAGTTTCCGGCAGTTTATTTTGTGTAGAATTTAGATGTTTCACTCTTGACATTTTGCTATATTTTGGTGTGTTTTTCAAAATTTTATTTCGTACATAATAAGAAAGGAACATTCAAGTTCATTAGTCAAAATAAATTGACAACACCATGTCAAAAAGAGAAATACCATAAGGTAAACAACAGTTTACAAAACACATGATAGAAAAGTAATGATCAAGCAACAGGAACCCCACCAAAAAAACTGAGGGCTGATCTCTGGTTCTTTGGGGGGGGGGGGGGGGGGGGTAATCAGTCCAGTGCATACCAATTTTTTGTTAAATTTACAATTCAAAAGATTTATTGTCTGTACTTGGTTGAATTTCCAATGAAAGGCAAATATTTTTTAACTGGATTAACCATGTGTTCCTAAATTCATCATTTAATTCTGGAAAATCTCAACTACCATTGCAGTAAGAAGAGTCCTTAATGCGTTATAGTTCACAATTTTAAGAAAAAATACTCTTTTATTCAAGCCTTTCCTTCATTGAATTTTTCACTGTTATTTATTAAATCTTCAATTACTTTCTGTTTTAGATGACTGTGGGGCTGTTGGGGAAACAAAACCAGAAGGTTATGCATTTGATGATCATTGGAGAAAACTTATCATGGAATTATTTTACAATCATTTGATAAGTTCTGTTAAAGCCTCAGAAATCCTCATAAACCTGACATCTGTGTTCAGCATAGGTAAGAATTAGTTTACAAATCAAATATACACTGTGTGTGTAAACAATTGATTTATAATTGCGTTTAGTACCTACCATACCATGTAATGCATCCACTTGTAACATATTGTTTTCATCCTTATTAACATGGGTATTTGGGGACAGGCCAATATATTTATGTGCACCCCTTTTTTCCTAATTCAGAACATTTTTATGTCCCATTTATTGGCATTATGTATTCTTGTCTGTGCGTCCAGTCGTCTGCTTATTCGTTTGTTCGTCTGTTTATTCATTGGTTCCTCTGTTCATTGTTTGTTCATCTGTTGGTCCGTCTGTTCTGCTTCAGGTTAAAGTTTTTGGTTAAAGTATTTGGTCGAGGTAGTTTTTGATGAGGTTGAAGTCCAATCAACTTGAAACACAGTAGACATGTTCCCTTATGATATGATATTTCTATTGGGGCATCCTTGTACTATGAGCACATTCTTGTTTTATTTTCTTTTAATTTAATTTATTTGTCACATTTTTCTGTATTATATGAACATAAACAGTGTAACTTGTGTAATTGGACACACTGGGGAACCAGAAAAAAATATCAGATAAAACAGGGTGGCTGATTACTGAGGTTTTTTCTGCAATGATAGGCATATTAGGGACCATTAAAATGTGTCGGTTAAGGGCATAGCCAACTGTTTATTTCTGACTTTGAGAATTTTGTCCCTTTAAGATATATAGGCTAATGTTTTACCTGCTTAAATTAAATATGTAATAAAAAATATACCTTCATGTGCTTCTTTTTGAGTAAAATGAGGTCGAAATTTAAGATATTTACTCAAAATTCAGAATTGTGGAAGTATTTTTTTTCCCGACAGAAATGCATAACTTTGTGTTTTAAAATATAAACAAAATCTGTTTTTTGTAAAATTATTTATAAGTTTTCTTTTAAATAAGTATCATATAAAGTTTTGAAATATTTTGTATAGAAATAACTAAAATTTATCAAATGTTCATGAATGTAGAAAAAAACGTAATTTTTTGCTGTAAATTTATCAAATTATAAAAAATTGCATCATCGACTTTTTCATGAAATTTAGAACATATAATCTCCATACATTATCAAACCCAATGTCATTTTAAAAAAGAGGGGTCCATGGACTCGTTTATAAGTTCAATCAGTTTGAATAATAAAAATTAGTCAAAAAGTGCATCTTGTCCCTATATGTCACAGTTTGACATGGCCAAAATAACATTTTATGTTAGCAATGTCATTACCTCCCCTGTAACTGTAACCTATGCCCTTAAAGCAGGATGTTTGAATACTCAGGTGTCTGGTTAGACAGATTACACTGTACAAATAACTTTTCTCTTATGGTTTTGTCCTGTTATCTATTTCTTGCATGAATATATACATATATATTAATGATATCTTATGTTAAAATCTGCCAGCTATCAAACTTACAACTTCCCACACTGAGGGCTAGCATACCACCAAGGCAGGTATTATTGCAGGGAGATCTATTTTTTGTGTTGTTAAAAACTAGCTTTGAAGTATATTTAACTTTAGATGAAAAGAGGACTATAAGACTGACAGAGAGAAATAAGACTTCAGAAGAAGCTATGATATTACTGCTGGATAAATTTGATGAGAAAGATTCTCCTGGGAAGTGGACAGCATTCAGAGCTGCCCTTGTTGAAGCAGGTAGGTCATCTATAGATGTATAATTTTATAATAATTCCTGACAAGTTTAAGGCCAAAGCTTTTGAAAAAATATGGCATTTTAGTTTTCTAATTGTGAATTGTCCTTTTCTTAGAGCAGCATATAAGCTTAAAATGTTTTGGTTATATACTCAGACAGCTGATGTATCACTACAAATTATTCACAGTCACTCAAGTTTTTTTCATAAATAATACTGATATAGCAGAACTATTTTTCACAGTCATACTAATCTTTCATATGTTGTGACCCATGCACATGGCATGAAAATACGGATTTTTTTGTGTTATTAAAATTTGCTGTTACAAAATATTATAAATGATTTTAAATTAAGGAATGTATCTCCCTCATGCAAAGCTATATTTGGCTATACCTTTTGGACCTTTTTGATTATAGCTCTTCATCTTTTATATAAGCTTTGGATTTTCAAATATTTTGACCACGAGCATCACTGAAGAGACATGTATTGTCGAAATGCGCATCTGGTACAAGAAAATTGTTACCGTTAATTTAATTACAAGGCAGCTATGACTGATGGGCAATAGAAAAGATGTTGAAGGCAATGCTGTAACTACTGATATCATTCCGATTGAAACACTTTCAATATAAACATAATCATAAGAATTGATGAATTTTTCATCCATTATCCAACTTGTGTTTCAGCCGCAAGCAAATGTTATAAAAGCTATACACAATGCTTTTTACCACGAAAGACATCAAGTTTGACCTCTCTTGAGTTATGCACATTTATAAATGAAAAAAATGCTAAATCTGTCCTTTCAGTTCTCCAACTTTATTTTGCCTCAACCAAATGTAATTAAACTGATAAACAATGCTTATAATCACAAAAAGGTCTTAACTTTGTGAATCCTTCTTCTGTATGTGGAAGTTGACTTATGCATATTTTAAAACAAGCAGGGACACCAGTTTTGCCTATAGTCACATTCTCCATTTATTTCGTGTAAAAATTTGTATTTCAATAATTATTGTATCTTAATGTTCACTTTTTATCATTTTGTTTTGTATTTGTATTGAACTTGTTTTGTAGATTATGAATGGATAATAAGGGCAATTGAAGGTAAAGATGTAAATTTTACCGAACTTACAACATGGCAGAATATGATTAATATTTTTACCAAAAAAATTGTGGGTAAAATAATTCCAAGTCGCCTATTACATGACTTGTGTAATGCGAAGCTAATAAGTGAACAGGAATCAGAAGAAATTAACAAAGAAGAGCAATATAGAGGTGACACAAGTGCAGCATTCCTTTTGTTAATCAGCATTCCACGACGGAATCTTCAGTGGTATCCCAAATTTATGGAGATTCTCTTTTTAAATGGATGGGATGAAGTTGTAGCAGAGGTTGATTCAGATGAATGGAAACGTACGTTTGTTCCTACTAGTAGATTTAAAATTATTTTAAAATGAAAAGTGTTTGATTACTACAAATTATGAAGAAGCACTTGTTGTATGATTAGAAAAAAAACACAAGTTTTACACATAGCAGCATGCTAAAATGTGTTTATTTAACCAACATGGTTCTGTTGACATTTCTGTGGAATAAATAAATAAACAATACAAATTCTGGTTACATAATTCGATCAATAAATACAATTTTTCTAAAATTATTATTCAGCAAACCATGCATATAGACTTCAAAGAAACAATTTTAAAATTTTGTTGAACTATTACTGAAGGTATTCAAGTTTTAGAAATAATTATGTAAACAGAATAAAATATAACAATGTATTTTCTTTCCTTAAAGTTAAGTATCAAATTTTTAAAGATGAAATATTGGCAAATCTCCTGTCAACAAAGTTGTTCAATCACTTTTCAGCAGAATTGTTATATTTTAAGATCAAGTTACAGTAAATAGGCTATGTCACAGATTTTGATAAAATTTGGCATACAGCTTTAGCTCATTGAAAGATTATTGAAAATTGAAAAAATAACGCATTTATCTTTTTTGATTTCTGAAATACTACTGATTTGATTCTTTCAAAATAGGTGAATCATAAAATTTCAAAATATACTCCATAGATTTTTCTTTAAAAAAACCTATATGTTGTCGGTACATACATTTCTGTTTGAATGATGTATATCCTTATTTTATTAAAGTTATGTACTGTGGATTCATTTTAAGTCATTGGACACCAATTTTCGTGGCCCAGAACCACAAATTCTAATGTCCAACGAATTACAAATTTGCTATAGATAACTATGCAGACTCTTGCTAAACCATGAAATCAAATATCCATGAAAATGCAAGTTTTTCTCAATCCACCAAAGTTGGTACCCACTAAAATAAATGAATTAAGTATGATGTAACGCCCAAAGATTTCAGTTGGCAACCAATATTAAAAAAATGGCAGTTAAAATACACTGAAAGTTCATGTTTTTATTAAAATTTCAATGTATCTGTATATCAAAATGTTTGTGAATTAATTCAAGAATAGTCTATTAACTAATTTTAAAAGGAATCAATCAATAATCAAATGCTTATTTAATTAATAAAAAAAATTAGGAATCCTGCAAAGACACATTCCAAGTTCTTGATACTTTCAACTTTTGATTTTGATTTAACGAAATGCATTACAAATTAAAATATATTTTCAGGGTTGAACCACAAGCATCAGCATAAGATGTCGGACAATGCTAAGTATTATGCTGATCAAAGTTTTTGTATTAATATGGAGAAAGGAAACTTGACGAAAACACTGCCATCTAAATTCCAAGAGTCAGAAATTCAGGAAGACTATAAGTCTTGTTAGTATCTTTATATTTGATTGGTTTATCTCATAAAATTTAGATTTAAAATAATTCAAGCTCACATGAATTATTTCTCTACTAATTGGATTGAAGTGCTCTACTAGGTGAAGGGAAATATTCTAATATTGCATATAATTGAACATGCTGTTTAAATTGATGTAAAAGACAAAGAAAACTGAATAAGTGATATGCTTAAAGATTTCCTTAAACAATTTAAAAGTGCATACAAGTTTTGAGGAATTTAAATAGTGATCTTACTTTTATATTTAAGAAACTTGGCTTTTTACAAATTGATATCTTTGTTTGTTTATGTCTTCATGTCTTGTCATTTCACAACTTTCAGTTTCACATTTGTGCATTTTTCCATGAAATGCTTATATTCTAATGTCATTTCATCATTCTAACCTTGGGTAACTTATTCATAAACAGATTATGATGTGGGAGTAAGCTTGTAACAGCCAAAACAATTCATGATGTTGCTGATAAGCTGACACATCAGCATGTTTGTATTTTACCATGGGTGTGTACTTTAAAAAGCATTTGAAGAATGCAATATTAAAATTGAAATTCAGATTATTTTTCCAACTTGTAAAGTTTACTTGGGTAGACAGGAGGATTGCTGTATCTGGTAACTTTAAGAAGCCAATGATTGACTTATATATTCATTAGGGCCCCGCCTTCAGGCAGGTCGCCCTATAGTGATCAGTCTGTCCGTCCGTCCATCTGTCTGTCAGTCCCTCCGTAACACTTTAACTTTGTGTCCGATCCATATCTAGAGAACCATTATGATTTCATACTTTATACTTAACATGTTTATTAACCACCACCAGAGGGCGTGTCGTGATGTATGTACAACTTCCTAGGTCAAAGGTCAAGGTAAAAAACTTTGGTTTCAGTTGACAACCCTGTGTCCTGTGGTGAAGATCATGTCCCCTCCATATCTAGATAACCGTTATGATTTTATACTTAATACTTAACATGTTTATTAACCAACACCAGAGGGTGTATCATGATGTATTTACAACTTCCTAGGTCAAAGGTCAAGGTCAAAAACTTTGGTTTCAGTTGACAACCCCGTGTCCTGTGGTGAAGATCGTGTCCGCTCCATATCTAGATAACCGTTATGATTTCAAAGTTTATACTTGACATCCATTTTAACCACCACCAGAGGGCGTGTCATGATGTATGTACAATTTCCTAGGTCAAAGGTCAAGGTAAAAAAAACTTTGGTTTCAGTTGACAACCCCGTGTCCTGTGGTGAAGATCGTGTCCGCTCTATAATCTTGAGAACCGTTATGATTTCAAATATTATACTTGACATCCATTTTAACCATCACATCATGCAGTCATATCACTATTATACTATGAAAGTAAGTTGAGAATATTTATCAGTTTTAACTTAAAATCTTAGAATAAAATCACACACGAGACTATGTAATAACTTCAAATAATGCTTCATATCAGATTATCCATACAACTTATTTACCCTACGTTATTGACAGCGGGGCCCACAGAGATGGCTCCCATCTCAATGGTATCTAGTTTTGATCTGTTGCTTTACATGCTTATTTTTGTAGGGGGTTCACCGCCCAAAAATAAATTCTTTTCTTAACTTTGAAAAGATACCTTCAAAAATAAAATCATTTACTGATAATTTCATTTATAGATTCGGAAAATCCAAGAATATCCAATAACAACCTGAGTTCAAATGACAGACTGGAACAAGATGATGGACACTATATACACAGATCTACAATGATGGAATTGTCTATTGATGATAATAACCCTTTGAATGATGAACATGATGAAATTACCAGAGAAAAACAATTAGCAAGGACCTCTCAGATCCAACTGCCAGTTCCTGCAAGGAGAGGTCAAATAGGTCAGAACCTTTCTTTTGTACCAGAGACATCTGTTAATGAACCCCAGCCAACAGATGAGGAATATGTTCAACCAGACTCAATCATGCTACAGGATGTGAAAAGGAACCTAGAAATGGAAGTTAACGGGGAACCAGAGCAAAACATTCCTGTAAATGGTAAACAAACATATTTTTCTAAATACAGATACAAGTAGTCCCCCCCTTTTTTTTTATCTACCAATAATTCTGATCGTATTCATTATTTTTTAAGTATACCTATACAGTAATAGAATCATATTCAAAACAGTGTGGTCCTGGCGATTGATTGACGACCTAAATTATCCCATTGACTGGCAGGGATGATTCCACTATAAAGTTTAGGGCCGCTTAACGGCCCTAAAATCGGCGAGCGGCCCCCAAAAAAATAATGTGAATTGAAATTCCCAATTCAGAAAAAAAAATGAAAAATCGATATTTTCGGAAATGTTTCCGTCACCGATTTAGGCATCTATAATTTTTCATAGTTTGTCATCAAAGCGTTTTAAAATCCGAATGAGCATGCTGTCAACGTTCGCGTTTTATTAACAACGATTTAGTTATGTCAACATATGGTAAACGATTTTAGCAGCCGATGGAAATGTAATGGGAGTATTTGATCTCGTAAAAGCAGATCGCCCAGCAGGTCGATAAAAAGATGCTTTTTGTCAAAATGGGTCTCATTGAAGCAGACCTCGGCAGAGAGCAAAATTCCAATTTAGATATAACAATATTGAATAAATCTAAATGAGTGCCGATCTCATTAAAGGAGATCGCCCAGCAGAGCCGGTTATATAATATGATGAAAACTTTTTTTTGTAAAAGAAATTAATTTATATTTTGTCAGGCTCTACTTCCTCAAAAGACAAACGTTTCAGCGTTTTTGAAAATACATGTGGATGAGAGATCATTCATGAAATGGGTGTCAACATCATGGAATTCAGTTTCTCACAAGTTGTGAAGTCTGAAGATGATACAAAACATAATAATATTTAAACACAATGGTTCAATGCTCTAATTTCCTACACCTAAAGTAAAACTATGGGAACCTCCTACATATTAAACAGAAAGCAAAAATCACAAACAAATCTTATCCAATAAGTACTTGAACTTTTGTAATCAATTTTCTGAATTCAACAATTGACCTGTTCAATTTGAAATCCATTTGAATCAAGGTTAATTTATAAAGATGACCTGCTGTTGAAAAAATTACCCAAATGGATGATCTTTTTCAGTGGTTTATGTTAGCTGTTTTATATGTAAAAGGCCTAGATTTATACCATAGCTAAGAGAAGATAGTGCATCATGTGCAATAAACTTCATGTAACAACTTCCCTGGTCTCAATCCAATAACTGTTAAGCGATTTGGTAATCATCTACCAGTATATCATAATCAGTATCCCGTCCAGGATTATTCAAAATGTTACAACTTATTACAGCAGTCTACAGGTGAAACTTAATATAAATTTTCCGTTTTTACAGGAACAGAATGTTAATTATTTCATCTTAAAAGTTATGCATAAAAAATTCCCAATTAGGATGAAAATTCCCAATTAAATGGTCAAGGGACCCATCCGAAAACACCTGGAATCATCCCTGACTGGGACAGATTAGGTGAACGTTTGTCTGTAAAGACCATTGCTCACTTCTTACTTATTATAGAATTTGAACTGTGAGGTCACCAAAGGTTCTTAACGCCTTTAATAATAAAATAATTCGAAAAATTATGTTTTGATTTATATTATTAATATAAATCAACACATCATATTATTCCGGATTCGTTTTTCGAATTGCTTTATTTAGGTGTTGAGAACCTTTGGTGACCCCACAGATTCAGTGTCTTTTACAAGTACATAGTGAGCAGTGATTGTTACCGACAAACGTTCACCTTATCTGTCCCAGTCAATGGGATAATTTAGGTCGTCAATCAATGGCCAGGACGACACTGTTTTGAATATGATTCTAAAAACATAAAGGATATGGGTATCTTTCCGTGACAAAAATCAGTACATTAACAGAAAAAAATTAATTATAAGTTTTTTGGAAAAGTTAACTTGGCCCTTAACACTGTGCATTTTTTTAAATAGTTCCATTTAATTTTTCAGTTTTTGAGGACATGAAAATTGACTCTGATTCTGAGGATGATGGACCAAGTCAACCACCAGAACTATTAACCTTGAGGAGTTATCAGAAAGAGCTGGCAGCCCCAGGATTACAGGGCAAAAATTGTATTATTGTGGCACCTACTGGTAGTGGCAAAACACATGTGGCCCTCAAAATCATGCTGGTATGGAGAGATATCTTGTAATATATAAATCACATAAAATTTCAATTGTTCATTTTCTGAATCAAATCCTGTATCTGATTAATGAAATTTAAATGATTCATAACTCTTGAGTTAATAAGTTAACCTAAATATTGATATTAACAATGAAAGTTTTTTCATTGAATTGGATTGAGTAGAGTAACACAAGATTGATTTGATACATTTCAAAGCTTAAAATTAAGAATTAAATACATAAAGGTGTGGATGGGGGTTGACAGAATACTCAGAGAATAATGGGCTAAGAATATAAAGAATAGAGAAAATAGACCACAAAAATTAAAAATAGATAAAGGATAACATAACTTACATTTCAGGAGCATATGAATCAGGTCAGAGCAAGACGTCACCCTAAGGTTATTTTTTTGGTTGAACAAGGAGCACTAGCCCAGCAACAAGCAAAGATGTGTATAAAGTACTTACCTTGTAAAGTTAAATTAATCACTGGAGAAACACAGAGGAATGAAAGACAAAAAAGTTTCTCAGAATGGCTTGCAAAGTATGTGTTATGTACATGTATATATTAAAAAAGGTAGATGTTGTATGATTACCAATGAGAGAAGAGACAACTTTCAACCAGAGACCTACAGACAGAAATGTAAACACAAATAAAGGTCTTTTTATGGCCTTCAATAAATAACAAAACATATACCATTGAATGCTATAAAAGGTCCCATATGAAAAATTGAAATAATTTGCAGCAGGATCTGCTTAATTGTTATAAAAATAAAAAAACTAACACACAGCAACAGAGGATAACAACTCCTCACACTCCCAAACTTTGGATATGCTGACTCCTACAGGGTTAAGGTGATCAAAGGAACTCCATACAACTGACCTTTTTATTATGTTTAAAACTCTGTTATTTGTTTGATACCACTATTGTCATACAGGTCAGTAAGGGGATTATGCATTATGCAGGAGAAATAAAAAACAAACAAAAAAATCTATGCATGTAATATAAAAATAAAGAATATGGGGACTGGGTATCCATTAATGACACACAATCACCAAAAAATACACAAAGGCAAAGGAACAGCACATTTATAGCTGGTTTTCATGGCTTCATATATATTTATAATGATTAAATGAATGTTTTAGACGTGACATCTTGGTAGTAACAGCACAACTACTGGTGAATGCCTTGATAGAACAAGATGTAACCATTGATGACTTTACATTGATGGTGTTTGATGAATGTCATCATGCCCATGCTAATCATTCCTACAACCGAATTATGCAGGCTTACATGGATCAGAAAATAAAAAATGAAGCAGAAAGGAACAAACTACCAATGGTTAGAGACCTAAACTAATATATTTTTTTAAAGCCCCAACCATACTGACTCTAATGGAGGGAGCATTAAGTTTTACCCTTGTCTGTATGTCTTGAACATGGTTTCCGTTCTCTTACTTTAGTTTGCCTCAACCAAGTGTTATGATGATTACTAACACAAAACACAGATCAAGTGTGAAATTGGGAGGTGTCACGATTACCATTCTAGAGTTATGACCCTTTACAAATGGAAAAATTATTGAATTTTTCATTTCCATTCTCTTACTTAGTCTTAAGTTAACCTCAATTTAATGTTAAGAAACTTATACACAATGATGATAATTATTATTACCACAAAACCCAGATCAAGTATGAATTTGTATACCTTTATACTTTTATCTTCGGGTCCTTAAATAAGCCAACGGTTTCTACTGACCCCTCATCTTGGAATGTCATAATGCAATTTCGCGTCTCATAATAATGGCATAATAATATATTTATATATTTTATACTTATTAAAAAATAAAACTTATTTAGGTGTGGTCAGCTGAACATGAATTGGTATGGGTTCCAAGTCTTTGAGTAGGGTTACTTTACCTTTCTTTAGTTATGCAGCTTTATAACATTATATGCAAGCAGGGGCATCATCTTTGTCCCATGCACACATTCCCTATTCATTTGCAAATATTTTCCTAGAAAAAGTATAATTGTACATTTTTTCAATCAGAATTAACCAAACATGTTATATGTAATAGATTGTAGGTTTAACAGCTTCAGTAGGAGTAGGAAGGGCTAAAACAACCGAAGGAGCAATTGACTGGATCAAAACTATGATGGCTAATATGGATGCTGAAGAACTGGCTACTGTCAGAGTTAACATTGATGAGTTGTCTGAGTATGTTATTGTCCCAGAACAAGGTATGAAATATGTTATCATCTAGGTGTAATACCGCCAAATCATGGTACGTCACATCCGGTTGCATACGAAAATAGGTCGAAAAAAAAATTTCCCTTGAATTTGACAGTTGTAGGTCATTAATCCTACATTTTATTGCAGTAAAACATTTCTGTGTCATAAACATATGTCTTGGGTATTTCAAAGCACAATTATTTTTTTTATTTGGGGTTGCTATAGAATATTTTGTAAACTTTAGGTTACATGGTTACTAAATCTTGTACACAGGTTAAAAAAGGGGAGAAATTTGATTGGTTAACTTTCAGTGATGGTTATTTTCTTATATGCAATGAAATGTTATGTGAAATTTTTTCTATAGTACTCAAGATAAAACTTTACTCATGTCAAGTAATGTTAAACTAATAAGCAGATATTTGTATTCGGTTACATTTTGATATACCACAAAACATATGAATTTTATACTTTTTTAAAGTATGTTACACAAGTCATGTATTGTACAAGTAAACAATGACCAATCCTGACCAAGACAGGATGAAAATGATACTCTGTTCAAATTCAAAGAGGATAATTTTTTGTGCAAGGTTAGGAATATAATTTTGAATAAATTTAAATAGAATAGTTGAATTTCAAGTATTGTTGGGGTACACACTGTCAAAATTTACATTTTTTTTTTCAGTGATAAAGCGCACTGCTCGTAGAACAAAGAACTATTTTGGAGAAGCTGTAGGAAAGATCATGGAAGTTACTGAACGGTATATGAAGCAATCTGCATGTAAGTGGATAGTTTTAGTTGTCTAGATTTAAATATAGAATTATGAATTGTAGCTTTATATATAGAGGATTTCACAGTTAAAAGTAAAAGAAGATTATGAATATATAGGGTGAAATGGTGATGATTTGAAATTTTTTAAAGATATCAAACAGTTATATGATATACAGGGGGTGTGGCTTTCCCTTCCCCTCCCCCAGAAGATTAAATGTTATATATACTGACTTGGTCAATACCTACAAATTAATGTGTGTATGAAGTGATATCTTCAATCAGTGAAAAGATTAAGCCAAAAACTACTATTACTGCATCTTCTACATGTATACTGAAATGGAACTGCTTATTTCAATTGATAACCGGATAATAAAACTATGTTACATTTTGTATGTTTACGCATTTTAGATGCTGATGGTCTTGGTGCAGATAAAGATAAGATTTTAAAGGCACCACCGGTCAAAGGTTCTGACCAATACACTCAGTGGATTAGTAATTTGTGGAGACAAACAGCTAAAGTCTTCAACCAGGAGGCTAGAAGATTCTTCACAACTTGTAGAACCTATCTAGATGTATGTGTCAAAACATATGAAATAATAATGTATCAGCATACAAATATCTCATTTTCAAGAAGAATGTGAGGACTTACACTAATTCTTCAGTTCATTTCCGATTAGTTGAGTTATAGAAACTTACTGTAAGGAATAGGCATTCCTATATGCATGCATACCATAAAATTTGATGAGACATTCTGAGAAAACAGTTTCATAATTACATAGCTAACTTAGGAGGTATTCAGGGATCAATATGCTAATTTGTCTGCTTTCCATCCATACTTAATATCCTCCTAACCAGAGACTTCTTATAGGAGTAATTGTCCTCAAAAGACAATTTTTACCATTTTTTGTGTTTTGGGCAATTACCTTGAAAACTCAAACTATACAGCGCACTCTTAACAGACCACAATACCACGCACAAACAGCCATTATGACACTCAAATAGCAAAAATGATCAATTTCTGCTAATTTGTCAACATCATTTAGATTCACTTCACTCCTTATAGGGTTATTGACATTTATACTCTTCTTTACTTTTTCTTGGCAAAACTATAGTATTAAAGTATAAGATACATCCATAATGGCAATCGCCTAACTGTGTGTATCTAATTTACACCAAGATATTATGGTTAATGCAAAATGACAGATGCCAGTAATTTTAGAGGTCATATTTTTTGCAGCAATTTGGCCTTATGTTAAGGAAAAAATTATAAATGCAGGATTTCATTTTTTGATAAAATCTTTTTTGAGTATAAAAAACAGGTAAATAGCAACAAGGATAAGCAAGACGAATTTTACAAATAGGTCAGCATAGCTGAAAATGTCAGCTTAGCTCAAAACCTATTAAAAGTAATGCTAAATATCTTTTGCATCAATATCTTACACACATTAATACAACAGGAAATTTAACTTTCAAAATCTGTTAAATAGGAATTTAAACAAAATAAATTTAATAGATTTATATTTGAAGAACATATAGGTTACCCTGCAGATTTAGGGGTATGTGTAATGACTTTTATTTTTGTTTTCAGCTTTACAACAGAGCCTTGATTATATATGAAGATGCAAGAGTAAAGGATGCCTTAGACTTTCTTGAGGATAATGTGAGAAAAGTCAATGAGAATATAATTGCTGATGAAACAGACAACAAAATGAATACACTCTATAAAAGTAAGTTAATTTGTCATTTTTCATGTATTTTTGCACCTATATTTCCTTCAACAACTAAAATGGAAGATAAAAACAACGTTTTTGTTAGACAAGCACCTTTTTTGGCTTCAATGAAAGAGAATAATTTATATTTGGTCTGAATCTTGATAATTGTGAGTTGTAGTGTACAAAATTTGAAATCAGCTGTGAAACCACTTCCTGTTTGCCGACAGTTTAAATTTTACAACACTCACCCTACAAACAAAATTTTCATCAATCTTTTTTTGGGGCTTATATGGAAGGAAATACCAGTAATCAGTAATGCTTCAGTTACCTGAAATAAATAGCATGCAGCAAATAAACAGTATTGGTCTTGTTTTTCATTAAAATTATAGAATTGCTGCAACTTTCAAAATCCAAAGCTCCATGGCTCCACCCCTCAAAACACCCTTTCTTTGATCAATTTCATTAATCAGACTACAGTAACTGTTTATGTATGATATGATATTATTATGTTGCTAGATTTTGATATACCTTTGTAAAGATGGGATCATATTTTTGTAAGGCTGACAGATCTAGATTTTTTTTCCTTTTTTGTAGAGAGCAAGGTATTAATGGACCACTGTGTTAACGATGTTAACCATCAAAATCCCAAACTAGACACTTTGAGAAACCTGATAGCAAAAACATACAAAGAAAATATGGATTCCAGGGGAATTGTCTTTGTTAAAACAAGAGATCTGGTAATAGCTATACAAAACTGGATGAAGGAAACAGATGGACTGAAAGCTTTAAATCCTGTTAAGTTTGTTGGTGCTCAGGCTAGTGGAGAAAAGGGAGGTACGTAGTAAGATTATTTCTTTCCTGGTTTGATAAAAAAAAAATGGAATCAGGTTTTATGTCAATAGATGTATACACAGTATTGTGATATCTTTTAAAAATAAAAAATCCAATTTTGCCAGATGGTCATAGTAATGTTAGTTTGGAAGGAATTGTGGTTTAGCAGGTGTTACTATGGTTTCATTTCTTTTCCATTGTTTCCAATTTTCGTAGATATCTAGTTTCATGGTTTTGTTGAGGTCTGCATACAAGCCTATAATAAATTGGTCATTCTTTGAACATTTGATTTTGTTGTTCACCTTTACCCAAGAAATCCATGAAAATTGGTATCCAATGAATATTAATGAACCCACGGTATCTTATATTAATCATTGTATTTATTCTTTTTGGACCCTTCAATAATTCCCCTCTGGACACAACATGTAGGTAACAAAGTTATATTGCACAATTACAATTTTCAATAAGATTCTTATATAACTTTCACATTAAACACTTTAGGGGTTGAGGAGAAGTTGCAGACCACAGGTAAATGTACTTTTAAATACACTTAATACATCAAACAGATTTTGTACAATTAATTCCAAAATTGTCCCAATGAACCCTCAATGCACAAAAAAATATATGCTGTACAATTTCACTACTCTAACAAGACATATACAGTGAAACCTGGCTAAACCGAATCCTGTATAAACCGAAAACCTGTATCAACCAAACATGTTTTAAAGCACCGTCATATCAAGTTGTATGTGTTGTATAAACCTGAACATCGGCCAAAACCGAACAAAATCAAAAGTCCAAAAGAGGTTCAAGTTATACAGGTTTCACTGTATCAACAATTTGGTTTAAATCCATAAGTATTTTTAGGGGACTTAGGGTAGATGAACTGTTTACTTCCTTCTTTTATATGTAAATAGCAGTACACAATCAGTTGTTATTTGCTTAAATCTGCAAATTTTGAGACATATAATTGGCAATAAGGGTGTAATTCTATTTAGATTAAAAGTGGTTTATTGCATTGTTTAGAC
The DNA here is from genome assembly GCF_963676685.1 of Mytilus edulis. Classification (NCBI taxonomy): domain Eukaryota; kingdom Metazoa; phylum Mollusca; class Bivalvia; order Mytilida; family Mytilidae; genus Mytilus; species Mytilus edulis. The sequence goes on along the minus strand of NC_092347.1, from coordinate 33,740,282 downwards.
TATTTGAAACAAATATTCAGTATTTGATTTTGTTTTTGGATAACATTTTTTATCTTAGCAGTGAAAGTTGAAAGGGGGAGATAACTGTAGAGTAAAACTATTTTATTGACTGTTTTTTCACATGTTGCAAGAAAATAATTTTGGTGACAACATTTTTTCCCTTCTTTTTCTTAAAGTAATAATTCTATCTCCTAGATGATCCACCTGAAGGATTGTAAATATATTGTGAACAAATAGATGGACAGACAGAGGAACATCATGAATATTGTATATCCCCAGATATCAATGATTTGTTCACTATGGTGGATACTCTTATGAATCTTTCCAATTAGATAAGACATGTAGAGAAAATTTATCAACTCGCTAATTGAGTACAGGGCACATCTTGCTATTGTGTAGGAATCTTGTTTATACTTAAGAATTGAATGCTTCTTTTTGTATTAATCTTCATTGGGGTGTATAAGCATTGACCGAAGTACAATTTGTATGAAGGGTGGAAGCGCTTCATTCTAAAAATGTGCGCACGTTTAACGCTTTTACAACCCTATGAAGTTACAAAAAGAAGTTTAATACTTATAATAACATTTTTTAGCTAGGATCAGGAAAACACGATTTTTATCAAGTTTTTATAAGCTCACCTGGCCCAAAGGGCTTTTCTCATCAATTGGCGTCCATCGTCGTTTACTTTTACAAAAATCTTCTCCTCTGAAACTACTAGGCCAAATTTAACCATACTTGGCCACAATCACCATTGGAGTATCTAGTTTAAAAAAAATGTGTCCGGTGACTGGCCAAACCAACCAAGATGGCTGCCATGGCTAAAAATAGAACATAGGGGTAAAATGTAGATTTTGGCTTATAACTCTGAAACCAAAGCATTAAGAGCAAATCTGACATGGGGTAAAATTGTTTATCAAGTCAAGATCTATCTGCCCTGAAATTTTTAGATGAATCAGACAATCTTTGTTGGGTTGCTGCCCCCGAATTGGTAATTTTAAATAAATTTTTCCGTTTTCGGTTATTATCTTGAATACTGTTATAGATAGAGATAAGCTGTAAACAGCAATAATGTTCAGCAAAGTAAGATCTACAAATAAATCAACATGACCAAAATGGACAGTTGACCCCTTAAGGAGTTATTGCCATTTATAGTCAATTTTTCACAATTTTCATTAATTTGGTAATTTTTTAAAATTTTCACAAAATATTTTCTTCTGCATCTAAAGGCCAAGTTTATTATAGATAGAGAAAATTGTAAGTAGCAAGAATGTTCAGTAAAGTAAGATCTACAAACACATCACCATCACCAAAACAGAATTTTGTCATGAATCCATCTGTGTCCTTTGTTTAATATGCACATAAACCAAGGTGAGCGACACAGACTCTTTTAGTCTTTAGAGCCTCTAGTTTAATTTACCTGTGCACTTTATTGTGTCATCATGAATGATAAATTTTATTGTGTAATGAAGTTGCTTAAGGAATAACGCGAGATTGCAGTGTAGCCAATCAGAATAATGTATTATAATGAAATAATACAAATAACAGGCTATTATTTAAACTTGGAATTATTTTTAATTATGGAATTTGCTTGATTTCTTGAGTTTAAAATTTATAACTAATTTCATGTTTATTTGGTAATAAAATCTTTTGAGTGGTTAATAACACTTTCCATACTATGTATTTTGGTTAGATAGTGTTGTGCGCCGCACAGTACATTCTATTGAAAATATACTATTTTCTTTGTAAATAGGAAGTGTTGTGCGCAGCACAGAACATTTCAGTACAGAATAAATATGGAATTTATTAAAAATTCAATAATAAGAAATTAAGCAAATTCCATAATTAAAAATAATTCCAAGTTCAAATAATAGCCTGTTAAATCCTATTACCTACAGGTATGACAAAGAATGATCAAGACAATATACTGCAGTATTTCAAAGAAGGGAAACATAAACTAATTATAGCCACATCTGTAGCAGAAGAAGGATTAGATATACAGAAATGTAACCTTGTCATCAGATATGATCATGTGACAAATGAAATAGCCATGGTACAAGCTAGAGGTATGATAACTATATATTATTGTATAATTACAATGATTTATGCTCATTATCAGTAGAAAAAGATTAAAATGGTTGTTCATACAATATATATAAGAAAATTGTGTGAAGACTTTCAAAATGGATTTTAACTTTCAAAATAGAAGTAAATTAAATTACGAACTTCATTATATATTTGGGAACTTTTCAGCTTGACTGAAATTTTTCTTGCATTATACTAATTGTTTATTTTATAATTCTTTTAAGAAATGTATCACCCTTTATTAATCTGTGTCTTGCTTTGTCAACATCATCACCTATAATCTGGAACTCTTGTTGACAGGAAATTGCTTCATAGAATTCCACCAACTTGTTTAGTTTAAACATATTTATTTGTAGTGGATTGGGAAACAAGTTATTGCAACTTATATAACTCCCTTTCCTCTTTGTGGGTGTGATTGCTGCCTTGTAGTGGCATAAGTCTGCTCTTTTTCAAAATCTACAAAGAGATATGGCTCTCTCTTAACAAAGTGTCAGCCATTTAATGTCCCCTTCTAATGGACTATCATCATTTCTCAAGACCATAAGCACAAAAGGTATCAAGGGAGAGCCAAAAATTCAGTCCCTGAAATTTTCTCCTCAGAACAGGGATAGAACCAGGAACCTCTTAGTAGTAAGATGCACTGACCACTACACGAACTTGTATAGATTCTTCTACAGAGCTTGACATACTGCACTTATTTAATTTGTAAATTTTTTATCTTAATGATTCTAATTCCAAAACATACATACATGTTTCTTTTTGTTAATAAGGAGACTGCAAAAAACTTTACACATCTTCTTTGGAAGACTCACACCTTTTCATTTTCTTAAATTTCTTATTAATCTATAGGGAACTGTTGGTTGAAGGACGCCTCCAGGTGCGGGAGTTTCTTGCTGCATTGAAGACCTATTGGTGACTTTCTGCTGTTGTCTGTTCTATGGTTGGGTTGTTGTCTCTTTGACAGATTCCCCATTTCCATTCTCAATTTTATTCTTCTTTTTAATTTGAAAATTGTTAAAGATATGTCTGAAGATTTGTTTTCATCCATTAGAAACTATCTTTTATTTTTATGAAAGAAAATAACATTTGAATTGTTGCCCTTTATTTTCAGGGAGAGGGAGGGCTGAAGGAAGCAAGTATTATGTAATTGCCAGTGAAGAAAAGATGACAGCAGAAAAAGAAGAATTGAACATGATGAGGGAAGCTAGAATGAATCAGGCAATTATTCATCTACAAAACTTTATACATGATAACAGACAGAAATTTATACAAGAAATAGAACATTTACAATTGGAGGCCAATATCCAACAGGAGTGGGAAAATACAAACAAAGGAGGAAGAATCATTGGTGATTTTGAATTTGAAATGAGATGTGGAAAGTGTAATGAATTCATCTGTATGTCAAAAGACATCAAGAAGATCCAGGCTGCTCATCATGCTGTGATTGGCGAAGAAATAGCGAATCATATAAATACAATTAGGATGCCGAAACCTACTTTTGAAGATGACAATATAAAAATGGGTTGTGGTAAAGTCAATTGTAAGAAATGTGGAAAAAATCTTGGTAATATAGTAATTTATAGAAAAGCACAATTCCCAGTTCTGAAAATTGAAAACTTCTTGGTATCCGATAGCCATGGTAACACAGATGTGTACAAAAAATGGAAAAATTCCCCTTTTGTTCCTCTAGAATTGTCTTCACAAAATTTATTGGATAGAGCCAGGGGAGTCCAGTATATTTTTGAAAGTTGAACAAAATGTTATCCTACATGGGTTGCTTTTCTACGTACCATCTTCAAGTCATGTTTAGGTTTATGACCCCTTATGTGTATTTTCAATAGATGTGTTTGAGCTTTTGATTTTGCTATTTGATAAGGGACGTTCTGTGTTAAATTTTCCTTAAGAGTTCAGTATTTTTGTTATTTTTTCTTTTACGAAATTTTCAAAGTGGAATGATATCAAAACAGCAAAAATACTGAATAAAAGATACACACAATTTGTTACATATACCAAAGAGAAAATGTTGTTCACATAAGTTTTTGAATATTGTCATGTTGTAAATAGACATTTTAACTTTAATAATTTTGTATGAAGTAATTTTTATATCCAATATAATAAACAAAAGTATTGATTATAATTAATTATAAATATACAAAATATATAGCAAATTTTATTTTTATTTATTATGTGATTACATCAAAAGGCATGTAAATAAGATGTATATATAATTACATGTAACACAGTCTTTCATAAATGTTATTTATATGTTTGTCCCGTAGGACACTGCATCAGAAATGTGAAAGCTTTACAGTATTATCTTTTTGACCATTGAACAATAATATACTTAGTTAACAGTCTTTGCAGTGGATTGATAAATAAGCTAATTTTATATTATGATGTGTTAATTTGTTGTCTGCTACTGTTAGTCTGTGCAAGGACACAATAATAATTTTAAAAGTTGTAATAGAAAAGCAAAGATATGCTATGGTCAAGTTGAAGTTACCATATACATGTATATGTCTAAGAGAGTTATCCCTCCTCAACCATTCTTTGGGTATTGAGTATTGTTAGAATAGTCCATAATTAGTTATATGCCTTTGCAAAGCACAAAATAATTGATAAAGGTTGAAATTTTCATTTGGATCTGATCCTTCTTTTTTAATAATGCATAATGCATGTCTGAGAATATGAAATTTCTACTTATGATATATTGATACAGCATTTATTTTTATAAAGAAAAAAAGTCTTTATGAAAATACCTATCTTATATCTAAACTTGTATTAGTGCTGCTTGAGGAGAAAAAACTCTCTGAAAAATAATTAAATGTTAATTTTGTCTTGATTATACCAAACTGACATAGTGGTTATTGTTTGTTGCTGTATATCATATTTGTTTTTCAATCATTATTTTGTACATGAATCAGGCTACATTTATATTAGTTTTCTCATTTGAATTGATTTTCATTTCTCATAGCTGACTGTGCCATATTGGTTTTACTCATTGTTGAAGGTTGTACAGTGACCTATACTTCTAAAACAATATATAACAATAAGCATGAATTTATGTCTTTCTTAAATATTGACCATTTAATAATTGTAACTAATATATGTCTAGTTGAATGACTTTTCAGTATTGCTGGAGAAGATCTGCCTATAATAGTTATCAAAAGTACCAGGATTATAATTTTATACGCCAGACGCGAGTTTCGTCTACATAAGACTCATCAGTGACGCTCATATCAAAATAGTTAAAAAGCCAAACAAATACAAAGTTGAAGAGCATTGAGGACCCAAAATTCCCAAAAGTTGTGCCAAATACGGCTAAGGTAATCTACTCCTGGGGTAAGAAAATCCTTAGTTTTTCGAAAAACGATCAGTCGTAAAAAGAAATGATGAATTATATCTCATTCACTTATTTATCTAATTTGCCTACTGGAGTCAACATTTCATACAATTATGTTGTATCATTTGCTATGATTAGTTGATTGATTTATTGACAAAATGGTGTAATTGTAATTCAATTAAGGTGGCACCTAACATTTCAGGGAGATAACTCTGTAAAATCAGCTAAACGTTTTAATAACGTTGTATTGTTACCAGTGTATGTTATAAGTGACTTGTTTCCTTAAGGTGTGGATTTTATACTGTATACTACCAGTGCCAATTTAAGAATTGAAGTAAGAGATGGACTAGAAAAAATTTCGTAGCAAATTTTCAATAGCAGACTAAAGAATTATGACAGTGCCATATGTATAATAAAAAATATATAATTGTTTGGAACATTGTGTTTGTATGTTTTGTTGTAAATTTGTAGCTTGTATGTTTTTGTGACTTTTATGAGTTTCATATACATGGCTTTTTCACTGTTTTTTTATGATTGTTGTACTATTATTATTTATTTCACTAAATTATGTCTTATTTAATTGAAATCCATTGTTATGCATCAATAAATTGTTAAACCAGCATCCAGTTATTCTTACTATATATTCAGAAAAAATATTTCATGCCTTTTTTCAGGACATTGATATCATTAACACCTATATTGTTAAACAAAGAGACCTGTCCATGTCCAGTATGTGACTGTATTTTGAGGTTCCAATTCAGTGAATTTTGTTAATCTTATCACATTATTATGTGCCTGTCCCAGTGGTTGTATGGTTTCCATTTACTGTTTTGTGCATTAATTAGGCTGCAAGTTTTGTTGTTTGAATTGTTTTACATGAAAATGGATGTTTTAAACGACCTTGACTGGCTATACAGCCCCTCACACCTTTGGTTGTTTTAAACATGTCATGGTTTTTTATAGCTTTATATAATGTATAAGGCTTCTTTTTGTTTTGTCTTATACCATCTTATTTTTACATAACCGATTTAACTATGAAAAGTTAACATTGACTAAAGAACAATGAAAGTGAGTTTAAGGCCAAATGCTGGTTTTGGACCCTTTTTGGCCCCAATTCCTAAACAATTTGGACAATAACTCCCAACCTTTCGGTAGTGGTATAAAACCTTGTGGTACAACTTCATAGAGATCAATACCTTTTTAACAGCCACAAGTTTTTAAGGTCGTATAAAAAACGAGGACGCCAACCCCAAAAAAATACCAACTTGAAAGCCAGTGGTATAAAAAAAGGTGACAAGCTGTCCTCCATTATTTTAAGAGATGAAGTAAAAAAAAATTTGCTTATCCATGAACTAATTAGAAACAAATGATATAAAAACATGCATTGAAAGTAAGCACGGAAAAAAAATGTACGTAAATAATTATACAACTTTCCAAGTCTCTTGTTTAACTCATTAGAAGGTTATAAATATGCATGACCTTTCATGCACAAGGTGAGCTCAGTCACATGACCACAGAGGCAATTGATACTACATTTGACAAAACAGACAAAAATTTTAAAATAATCAGTACTATTTATGTATATTTTGCTTTTACCTTATGTATCTTATTTTTTGTTTATTCATGTTAAGCGCTTAGGGTAATTTTTCAAATTATATAATGCGCTATATAAATATTGTATAATAATAATAATAATAATACTATTGGTGGCAATCATATATGGATTGCAGGAAAAGTTGTGAACAAACAAGTCTTACTTTAGATTGTCGTCTGACAAATATCAACATATGAAGGAGTAGGTTCAATATTCATTTTTTATATAAACAAGAATGTGTCCAAAGTACACAGATGCACCCATTCGCACTATAATTTTCTATGTTCAGTGGACCGTGAAAATGGGATAAAAAATCATATCTTATGGAACATGTGTACTAAGTTTCAAATTGATTAGACTTCAACTTCATCATAAACTACCTTGACCAAAAACTTTTAACCTGAAGCGAGACAGACTGACGGACGAACAAACGAATGAACAAACCCACATACCAGAAAACATATTTGCCCCTATTTTATGGTAGGTGGGCATAAAAATAATCACTTCATCAAAATCAGGCTTTTTTTTATTTCAGATACCTGATTTGAAGTGTTCTACTTGATAAGTAGGCAACAGAAAAACAACTAAATATGCATGTTTTACAAAAATTTATTTCCCCCAGCTCATAACAAAATCCCTTTCCCCATACATTCAAATATAATCCATATTTTCATCTCTTTTATTCTTGTCATTTAGGTACACAACATAATGTCAGTCATGAAAATGTCTCTATAAAAATGTAATCCTTAAAAATACAGATTTATCTCTGATTAGAGTTCTAAAGTCTCTAGAAAGACCTAGACATTGGCAACAAGCTTGCAATACCGAAAAACCTAGCAATAACATTGTGTATTGGCATTTACAAGTCAAGCAACTAAAATATGTTGATAATTTATACGTAATTTCAGTTATTTGGATTTGACAGTATGTATGAATAAATAATATTCACAAATATTTCATAAAATGTTTGTAAGCAACAAAATTTTGAATTCAAAATAGAGTTATGGTTTTTCTTATCGACACCTTACACCTAATAACAATATTAACCAAGTAATTTTTATCTCCTTTTTTTCTTTAATTTATGTTTACATCAATGACTGCCATCTTTAAATCCTGGCAGTATTAATTAATGGAATTTAGACAGGGGACCATTAAAAAGCATTCCTCACTGGTTTTGTTCAACATATTGGGACATTTGACAATTGATAATTGTCAAATCACTGTAGTTAAAAGCCTTGACATAACTTGGCTATTCCAATAATTTGGTATGACCCATGAATTAAATAACTTTGTCCATTTAAAGACTCTTTTGAATTTTGCCAAATAGTTTCTAAATTTCTTTTTTTACCTTTTTACATCATATACTTTACCCAAATTCAAAAGTCCTACCACAAATGTTTAAATGTGATAAGTCGATGAAAACATCCTTTCCGTTTAAAATCCATTCAACCACAAAACCATGCTTTAACAAATAACAAATAAACAACTTTCAAAATCATACATTCAATACAAACATACTAAATTAAACAACAGAATTTGTACAACAAACTGCAATCAATATGAAATGAACACATGAAATGTATAACTTTCTATACAAACATTTATATCCTATCACATGATGAAGTCACATGATGCAGTCAAAATGTACAGAAAAAAAGTGTAATGTATTACTCACTACCACACCACCAATTATCTGATTAACATATTCAAACATAAAGCAATTCATTTTGATTACTTTTATCAAGTTTTTGTTTGTTCTTGCGGTTAATAACTTGGCTCATTTTTTTAAATTTGAAAATGACAGCTATAAGATTTAAATCAGCGAAAGTTATAAAATGTGAAAATCTTGTAGTAATACTGAGCACTGGGTTTTAAGTCATAAAACTTTACACAGTACTAGAAGTACAAAATTTGTGATACAAACACTAAATCCAGTTTTTTTCAATTGGTTGATTCTTGAGCCTGAGTACAACAATCTCAGTCAAAAGTTTTGTGCCACAAGGCCAGGTTTTATCTCATTTTGTCAACTGCCTTTAGAAACATAAAAATCATGGAATGTTAACACACAACTGTTCTTTTCAATTTACAAATGAGCCCAAAAGGTATGTTATTTGTGAAATCAATATTAAATTAAATAATTCTGTTGTGACAATCAGAAATACATTGTATTAGCATATTCAAACAAATTCTTATTATAGATGGTTAATTTCTTCAAAATACATACAAAGCAGAAGATTAAGATTTTCTTTAATAAAAAAATAACTTAACGATGTTGCCTTTTGTCAATTTCTGAGAGAAAAACATTGTCATTTTGATATTAGAAGAGAATATACTTAAACAAAATACATAAACAGCCAAAAATAATTTTTTAAATTGTTTTAGAAATGTGTAAATCTGTACTTTTATGCATTGAAACATGCATTTCATTTAACTTCAATTTTGCAAAATTGCATGCACAAATGAGAAGTTTCTGCAAAAATGAATGGTACTACAGGCAAGGCACTAATTGCTTGGAAAAACATAAAATTATGCAAATACACTTTTTTTTAAATGAAATTGCATATAAAATTATCTAGCTTTGTTTGTTGATTGCTTAATTACAGATAAAAATATTAATACATCAGTCCTATAAAGCAATACAACAAGAATCATTTAGCAATAAATTGATATTCATGTGACTATGAACTATTGAATAGTCTGTATATCTGAAGAGTATTTTTCAAATGTCTTGATCTATTGTTATGATGCTTATTGCTAAGGCTATAAAACAATTCCCCAGAATCCATACCTCTTCATTTGGGCATCTAAATTTTTGGAACATTTCATCATGTTGCAAAAGTCTAAATTCCAAGATAAAAAGGTCCCGATTCTGAAGAAAGGTTTCATTTCCTCTGCAATAAAAGAGTAAGGAGAAAACATGATTGAGTCTTAAATTTTGCAATTTTTTGAGAAGCATGAAAAACATTTGAATTTTCATAACAACCACAACACAGTTAAACATCAAGAACCGTAAGGCTAACTTCTACTTTGTTTATCTATTTTTTGTAGTTGGCTGAGCATTTTTTAGCCGACATAAAATAATGATGTAGATGTTTTGTTGGCACTGTGTTCATTTTGAGTAAGTTTTGATGATACTGTAGACTATTGATTAATAATAGAACAACCCTTAAAAATAGATTTTAAATATCTCTCAAAAACATATCAAGCGAGGTGTTTATTACTCTGTGAAATGGATTTCACTTAAGTACATTTTCTATTATTACAAATATAGCACTATTATCATAAACATTCAGCACTTTAGTTAATACTCCCAATCCCTGCACCAATTGTACCTAAAACCAACATGGCAATTAAATTTACAGAGCACCAACTGCCTCTCAAATGGAACAAGATAGGAAATTGAGGGACTGAAAAAAATTAAGTAGAAATACCCATCACCCTCAAACCGCCACTGAATAAACCAATAAGTTAAACATTTATTTAATTGTATGTCTTATTCAATATTTAAATCAGAATGCCCACTGTTAATGCAAATTTGAAAACAAGAATTTGCTGTGTTTGACCCTTCAAACCAATATAATTTGTCATAAAACTTTTAGGCACCCCCATGTAGTTGTTATTCATTTTTTCTGTGCTTTGAAACCTGAGTATTTTACACATGCTCATGCCCGAACACTCAGAACAAAATTTCATGTTCATTTGAAAATATCATTAAAAGTTGACAATAAGAAGATTATAATCATTTTGTTGTAATATCTCTACTGTTTAAAAGTTAGTAAGTAAAATAAACTATATACAGCCAATAACATACTAAATCGGTGGGATACATTTGTTGGTCTGACTATAGTTGCTTTAAAACAGACAAGTCTCAAGAGGTATAACAATTTAGATAAATTCTTATCAAGGTTTCTACTTGCAAGGCTTCAAACCATCACTGCTTGTTTATTTAAAAATAAACAGACAAAAGGTCAAACAAAAGAACAAATCAAAAGCTACATCTACAAATTTTCAAATTTATAAATTCTTTTGCTCGGAATAAAATATCCTAATACAATTTATATGCAAAAAACAATATAAGTACATTGTCGTAAAATATAAAATTTATTTGTATGAGCTTTAGAAACATGGAAAAAAAGCGAGGCTATGCCGAGCTTTTCTCCTGTTTCGTAGCAAGTACAAATAAATTTTATATTTTCCGACAATGTACATATATTGTTTTTATCCTGCAATTTACACCCGGTACTTGAGGTTAGCTGTTCAAATCGAAATCATTGCTTTTGATTTTTCAAAAAAATCGACATAGTTGAAACGTGGACCGCGATGAGCACCCCAAAATGAACTGTTACTCAGAAAGAAATATCAGTCTTACCGCTTGCTCAATGTCAAAGCGGGTAACAGGAGACTTTATTTGTACATGTACAAATAAAGCAAAAATTTATTTGTATACCTGTTATTTGTACAATATAAGGCTGGTTGCAGGATAAATAATTATATTTACAATTAAACTAAAGAGCCTTGCATTGTGAACACAATTAAGACTAATTATTTCTCATTCAAAATTAAATAATAGATATGGGTTTTCATTTTGTTTACAAGTTGTTTTAAAATATGAAGCCAGGCAGTTTTATATGGGAAGACTGTGGTATAATATAACAGTTTTGAACAATCTAGCATATTCCTATAAATAGTAAGTTACTTCCTTTTTTAAAGTAATGAGATCATTTTGTATCTTGCTGAGTAGAAGTGATGATTTTTTTATTAATGGTGTATGACCGTAGGACTGTAGAATCTTTTTAAAAAATCCCACATGAAATTCAGAGTGTGCCTTTAAAGTTGGTAAAAATCTGTGAAAAAACAATGAAAGTGAATCTATCTTCACATTATTAAAGACATCCCGGCTTCTTTTTATCAGAACGCAATGAGTCTGGTGGCATTCAGAAGTCTAATCTTTCTCCAGTATCCCTTATAACAAGCTAACCAAATTTCTAGTCCTGGTATCTATTGCTGTAGACATTTAAACAAATATCACAATCTTCCAACAGGTATACAGTCTTTGATCTTCAGCTAAATCATCTCCCTTTCACAAAAACACAAGATGAAATGATTGGATGATTATCACAGGCCTAGTCACCCACAATTCATCATGTCTAATGAAGGTGACGGCGATGGACTTGACCCACCGGGAGCCTTCAAAGAGTCATTCACATCTCGTCGAAACATTGACAAATTCTGTGTAAATCTGAAGTAATAAATAGATGGAATGAATTAAATTATATTAAAATAATACCTGCATTCCTATATGAAGGTTTCTGTCCTTGGATATTCTTTTTAATATCATATTGAAAGCACTTTGATTACAAAATTATAACCTATAAAACATGAAATTGTTAATTTTGAAGGCCAATTGATTGATTTTTAGAAAATTCTTTCTCTCAAATATTTTGGTTCACTCAGTCTCTTCAACTGAAATTAAAGTGTAACATCAACATAATATCGCTTTCAGAAATTAGAGATTTGAATTAACCCTGTCCAAGGAATTAAACTTTGAATTGTGTCTTCCTCCTATTCCCACTTTTTAAAAATACTATTCCTTCTATTCCCACTTGCAAATAACAATAGATGTTTTGATAAATAATTTGTTTTTATAACAATCAGGGTTAATTAGAATTTCACCTAAGATTTACCTGTATTTTTTTTTTAAAGCATAACATATTTGGTACACTGTTTACTAAATGGAAGGAAAATGAATTAAAGATTTTCATTTTTCTCTCTTAAATTTAATACCGTAAATTTAAATAATATTGCATGTATTTATTATTGTGATTTTTTAAGAATAGACAAAAATGAGAGATTGTTAATTGCGATTTCAGTTAAATTTGCATACAGAAATATGTGTAAGATATTGAAATAACAGGAATTAACAGTAAACAAACAATGTATTGCTGTTCTTCATCTGAACATTTGCTGTATTTGTATGGTTATAAAGATTCAGATATTCTGTCAATCATACAGTAGGTCAATCTTATGTTATAAATAGCACAACTTACCTATCTCTATTTTTAGATAAAAGCGATCTATCTATTCCATTCATTAAATTTTCAAAACATAGAGCCATACTCTGTTGTTTGTCATTTGGTTGATTGGATATAATATTGTCTCTTAATTTGTTGAAATACTGAAATACATAAATTATTCAGGTGATTAATTTACAGTAGATAGTGTGATTTATTTATGTTATGTGTTATATATTATGGTCATTGGTGCTGGTGCACTTACAGGTGAAATAGATTTATCTAAATTCAACCAATTTCTAAATCCATAATTTTTATTTTTTCTCTAGAAAGTCCAAGTTCTAAGCTTTCAAATTCATGATAAAGGTTTAAGTGTAAAATGTCTTTTTATATTCAATATTTGCCCTGCAATTAAGCAACAAATGTGAATTTGAATTAATGTGAATCAAAATTATATGAGATGATGATAATGATGATTATGATGATAGATGGATGGCTGTTTAACTTCTAGCAGCCAATTAAATGCTTATTCAGGGTGGGAACATGCTAATGTATTATGAATATGAAACCCTGCTATTTATAGGACCAACTCAACAAGCTAGATTTTGAATGTGGTAGATCAAAAGGTCACAGTCTTCAGGACATGTCACCCTACCTGGACTTATTATTTCAACTCCGATATTCAGTATGATTAGCAGTGAAGCAGCAAATACCAACTACAGAATTGGTTTGACCCAGCCAGTATTCAAACCTCCAACATACGAGGCAAAAACATTACCACAAGACCTACTAGGCAGTAATTAAATAAGGATATAACTCCCATATTTCACACAAATTTCCAATTACATACATTAAAATCCATGCATATGAAATTGGCTGTCCACATTGAATAGAGAGTTTAATTACAGTATAAGACCTCCCATGTTACTGTTATTACTTACATTTTCATTAAGTAATATTAAACCTAGTAATGGACGTGACATGGACCACTGATTTCTACAGTCTTCAAACATAATGATATTTAACACTGTAGACAACATCTGAAATAAGAAGATACATTTGAAGAGTTTGAATTATAAAACACTTATATTGCAGTTCTATGTGGATGTCGAATAAGTAAAATAAGTTACGAGGAAAAGGAATATTGTATGTATATTTCATAATATTAACAGTAAAATTCTTCATACCTTCTATAATTATGAATTTTTTTTTAAAGTTTTTATAATTGTTGTAATATGGTACAGTAACTTCAGGGAAGAAATGAAACTTCTAACGTCATATGTAATGCTTGACATCTTTATACAAAAATGATCATTTAACACATTGTTTTTTTTCTACGAAATTAAATATGGAAAACAGATTATCCAAAAAATATTTAACTTTAAAGAGATATGCATGTTATGTCTTTTCTCTCTCATAAATTAGACAGTACTATGATAGACTGTAATGTTTATGTTTACAATTACCAAGCACCAGTATAATCGACAAACTAAAGCCTAATACTCTCTCATTAAAACATAAATTAGACAGTACTATGATAGACTGTAATGTTTATGTTTACAATTACCAAGCACCAGTATAATCGACAAACTAAAGCCTAATACTCTCTCATTAAAACATAAATTAGACAGTACTATGATAGACTGTAATGTTTATGTTTACAATTACCAAGCACCAGTATAATCGACAAACTAAAGCCCAATACTCTCTCATTAAAACATAAATTAGACAGTACTATGATAGACTGTAATGTTTATGTTTACAATTACCAAGCACCAGTATAATGGACAAACTAAAGCCTAATACTCTCTCATTAAAACATAAATTAGACAGTACTATGATAGACTGTAATGTTTATGTTTACAATTACCAAGCACCAGTATAATGGACAAACTAAAGCCTAATACTCTCTCATTAAAACATAAATTAGACAGTACTATGATAGACTGTAATGTTTATGTTTACAATTACCAAGCACCAGTATAATCAACAAACTAAAGCCTAATACTCTCTCATTAAAACATAAATTAGACAGTACTATGATAGACTGTAATGTTTATGTTTACAATTACCAAGCACCAGTATAATCGACAAACTAAAGCCTAATACTCTCTCATTAAAACATAAATTAGACAGTACTATGATAGACTGTAATGTTTATGTTTACAATTACCAAGCACCAGTATAATCGACAAACTAAAGCCTAATACTCTCTCATTAAAACATAAATTAGACAGTACTATGATAGACTGTAATGTTTATGTTTACAATTACCAAGCACCAGTATAATCGACAAACTAAAGCCCAATACTCTCTCATTAAAACATAAATTAGACAGTACTATGATAGACTGTAATGTTTATGTTTACAATTACCAAGCACCAGTATAATGGACAAACTAAAGCCTAATACTCTCTCATTAAAACATAAATTAGACAGTACTATGATAGACTGTAATGTTTATGTTTACAATTACCAAGCACCAGTATAATGGACAAACTAAAGCCTAATACTCTCTCATTAAAACATAAATTAGACAGTACTATGATAGACTGTAATGTTTATGTTTACAATTACCAAGCACCAGTATAATCAACAAACTAAAGCCTAATACTCTCTCATTAAAACATAAATTAGACAGTACTATGATAGACTGTAATGTTTATGTTTACAATTACCAAGCACCAGTATAATCGACAAACTAAAGCCTAATACTCTCTCATTAAAACATAAATTAGACAGTACTATGATAGACTGTAATGTTTATGTTTACAATTACCAAGCACCAGTATAATCGACAAACTAAAGCCTAATACTCTCTCATTAAAACATAAATTAGACAGTACTATGATAGACTGTAATGTTTATGTTTACAATTACCAAGCACCAGTATAATGGACAAACTAAAGCCTAATACTCAGCTTGATACTGACATTCATGTGTTGCAACTCATATCACAATGATTCATTATTTTTCCTTTTTCTGATTTTAACAGTAAACTAATGATTGTATCAAACCTGTTGGAGAATGTCTGGATGTAATTCTAAAATTCTAAGGAATGCTTCACTATCACTGACTGCTCCTGGGGAACTCTTCTTCTTCTTACTTGTCAGTCTTCTAAATAAATAGGTGATGACTGTATCTAATGTGGCACAGCAACCTGTACATACCATGGTATCTGGAAAATAATTAAAACATTACTAAAGCAACCAGAAAACTACATATCATGGTACCTGCACCATAGGTTTAAATAATAACTATGGAAACCAGAAACCTGTGTAACACATGGTGTCTAACAGAATTAACAAATTACTACAGCAACAAGAAACCTATACATAAAACATGGTATCTGCAACACATTATACTAACAAGTTTAAATGAAGTTTTTGAATAATTTAGCACAACAAAAGACGATATAAATTTGTGCAGCCAAAATAATGAAAACGTTATAAATTTCCTAAGCCATTTTCTGGATTAATCTTCAATGGGAATGCCTTTGGTTGAATGTTTGAAAGCAAAAGATGTATATGAAACTTTGAAGAGCTATATCAAAGCATGTTTCTAATAAAATATATGTGGAAAATACAGACAATCCATACAAAGAAACCGTTCTGCATTAATTGAACAATTTTTAAACCGATTAACAAATTTACATATCATGAATAAACAACAATATACTAAAACTTGCAAATTAACTTTTATAAGAGTAGTACTTACCTAATGCAGTTAATCCTTCTGATATTGTGGACAATATATACAGAAAAACTTGTGGTTCTAAGTTACTAATGAAGGACATATGGTCATTTGCTAAACATTCTAATAAACCATAATAATTCTGACTTAGTTTAGGGTAATCCTGCAAAATAATTTTCTTTTTTAATAAACCTATAAATATAACATAAATAAGTTAAAACAATTCTAAAGAATGATTATTCTATAACAAAAATAAAAGAAATTGTATAAAATTTGTAACACTAAAACTAATTTTTATTATCTCCCTTTAAAGGACTAAGTTTTAAAGTATATTGATATGAAATAAAGCCCAATCTTGCAGGCATCATTGTTATCTTGGTAAATATATTTTTTAATAAATTCCATAAAATAATGTCCTACTGAACACTTTCTTATGGCTCTCACACGATACCTATAAGTGATGGCAGCCCTATTTCCTGAACTTATTGACCTTTCTTTCATGAATAATAATGCTTTTCATTGACACAATGACCTACTCACCATTAAATCTCGTTGAGATACAGATAACAATAACTTAACAAACATATTTAACACATCATCTAAAGCATCGTCACCATACAGTCTGAACACACCAAAATTCACATAATTCCCACATAAAGCTGCCTTTAACATTGAAAAACATATAGATATTCCTTTTAATCTGATTACTGTTAAGTACTGTTATGTAAAAAATATATTTAAATACATGTCATCATTAAACTATCAATGTATAAAGCTTAATTTTAAGTTGGTACCCAACATCTTGACTAATATTAATTTGGCTTTTTTAATTTTCATAAAATTTTGTTTACTTTGACCCTTTGACAAAAATATAAAAATTAAAAAAAATTTGAACCAACCACTTTATCAGAAAAATTTCATTGGTTATATAGCAGTTTGACAAACACTAATTTTGATCACTGAGAAGCTTAATATCTTAACAATACGTGATTAAAACGTTTATTTGATTTTACAGAGTTATCTCCCTGTAGTGTTAGGTACCACCTTAATATATTATTTACGTGAGCTAACCTCTAACCTCTAAAGAAATTATTATCTTGTAAGTGAAAAGGTTAATACTGATATACCAACTTTGAACAGTTTTCTTTTGTCAGTAGGTATATTCTCATTTATCAAAGTTTTTTTGGGGTGACTCACCTAATTTTGTCGAAATAACTGAACAATAAACAATTGACAAACAAGTGTGAGGTTTAGCTAGATATAAAACTAGGTTTAACCCACCATTTTCTTGGAAAATGCCTGTACATACAAGTCAGAATAATGGATTAGTTTTTGATTGTTCTGATGATTATTAGTGTTTGATTTTGTCAATTTTTATGGACTTTCCTTTTTGAAATTGCCTTAGAGTATGTTTTTTTTGTTATACTGTTTTGTATTTTTATATATATAGCTATCATAGAAATAATATCATAAAACTTATCTGTTCAGATCAAATAAACTTTGTCCCTTATTTTCACCCACATTCCTTTTAATCTTTAAGAGATTGATCTCTGTTCTTTGACCCTATACCAATTTATGAACATGTACTCTGGTTTATAATTTGAACTAAAGGATACTTCATTGAATATATCTGGTCTTTTGGAACATCACCTAAGGAAAGAACTCTGGAACCTGGAGAAAAACAAAACATGTTTGAATAAATCTGAATTATTTGGAAATAGAAATATGTATTTTTGAATGGATAAATTACAGTTTAGACCCAAAAAAGGTATTTCATTGTGGAGAGTTGATAATCATACCATATCTTCTTGCAAGTAGATAAATAATTCCAAAGAAAATTACGTCTGTGGTTACAGATATTTCAATAATTACAAGTCCACCATTGAATTAAAAAAAAGAAAAAGAAAACATGTTTAACCCTGCCACATCATGTATGTGCCTGTCCCAAGTCAGGAGTCTGTAATTCAGCGGTTGTCCTGTGTTGATGTATATCATACTTGTTTAAAGTTTGTATCTTTGTACATAAATCAGACTTCTTTAGTTTTTTCATTTGAATTGTTCTACATTTGTCATTTTCCTAGGCCTTTCATAGATTACTATGCAGTATGGCTTTTGCTCATTGTTAAAGACTGTACTGTTACATATAGGTGTTAGCTTCTTCATTATTTGTTTTCTGGTGGAAAGTTGTACCACATCGACTTATTTTTATATGTGTGTAAACATCTGACATCATATATATAGTGTATAACAATATGACTCAAATGTTTATAAAATCTACAAGTCTTCAACTTTAACATGATATGACTACCAAAACTTTTACTAACTTTAACCAGGTATAACTACCACTATGTTAACTAACTTTAACCTACCATAACTGACAATCATTTTACTAACTTCTCTAAACAATAAGTAACCATTTGGTGAGGATACATCAAACATTAATCTTTGTGACCTGTAGAACATTGTATAAACTTCTGTTAAAACAGCATGAGCTTTTTAGTATGTCATTATTTATAAATAAATATTATGGCTATAGATTTGGTAACAAATCTGGTTTATAATAATATAATCTTTTACTTCACAATTATTATTATTCAATCTTCTTGCGTTTAATGGCTATTCAAGAAAAACAATATGGTGGGGGTGGTGGTTATACATGTTTTTGCGCTACTTTTGCTAAAAACTATTTGTAAAATGGTCATTTCAATTTTCACATGCATAAATTATTTACATCAGGAATACTTAAATTACCAGATCACATCATCTTAATCATTTTTCAATATAATAAACATGTTAAAAGAATCTTGGGTTTTTTTTTGGCAATTTTAGGGACAACCTTTAATATTGCTCTTGTCATATTTTCTCCTTCTTAAGGAGAAATTAATTGCAACAAAAAGTATGTATGAGTTGAAAACAAAACGCACAATATTTTTTAGTTAAATATGGTTTACCTGCTTTGAGCTAACTCTGTGACAAGTTTTAATATTGGTGTTGTAACACAAGGCTGTGGATACCAAAGTTCTATGGCTCTATGTAACACAGGAGTATAGGCTGGATATCTGCATTATCAGTTAAGAAAACATTTCCATAAACCTGTATAGTATGTTGAATCTCAATGATGTTCAGGTACAACTCTTTTATTGTATAGATTTCAAGATTGTTATAGTTTTGTAATCAGAATAGATTGATATGATTCATTTTACATCGTGATCATACTGATGAAGGATATATGTCATCCAAGTATTTTTAAAATATTTGTACATTTTGTTATTATTTTTTGGTGTTGTTGTACCCTTTTAGACTTGTTATATATTATATTTTGTAGTGTCCTGTATCATAATAATATAATCCATTGCCCAGTATGGTTTATTGTTGGCTATTATTCAGTCATTAAGTGAGTTAGTATTTATACCTACATTTGCTATAAGAAATTTGTCCAACCTAGTCAAAAATAAGGAGATGTGGTAAGAATGCCAATGAAACGATCATCCACTGGAGACGAAACTTTGTAGATGTAAGCTAAAGACCATTGTACAGCATTCAATACAATTTACAATCATTCTCTAACAGTTTTAAATACTATCATTGTTTTGTTTGTCAGATGAAAAATTAGAAGCAAATTGCATTAATATTGATACAGTCTGTATGGTTTATAGTATTGATACCCCTGGCACTTGAAGGGCAACTGCAAGCATTTCTTTTTACACCAATGACTCCTGTTATTGTTGCAAATATTTTACCACAAGACAGCTCCCATTATAAATAAAAGACATAATACATATTCAGCTTCGAAAAGGATACATCCAGTCAAATAGCATCATAAAACTAGTTTTTGTGTTAAAAGCAAATGCTAATCCCCTTAAGTCTCTAGCTAAGCCCACTAGTGATCTCTGCAAAAGAAATAAAATATGTATGTTATTAAATTTAATATCAGATTTATACAAAAATTAATCAAAAGACACCAGAAAATGATATGATATATATGATATATTTTAAACCATAAAAAACACAGAACAAGAAATAAAACAAGAAATAAAACAACCTTGTAAAAATCTTGAAACTAGGATGGTCAATGGAGATTTCTGCCCAAGTCCTTTCCCTTTCATGATTTGTATCATGACTGTAAATCATTGTTCTCCCTGTGGAATTTTATCATCATTGTAATGTGACATTATGTTGCTTGAAGTGATGCTTTCTGATTTTTTCCCCTGATTGTGTTGTTCTTATTTGTAGGAAAGAAATGGTACTTAAAAAATGTGGTTTACCAGGATTCTATATGAAATCTGTGGGGAGATAATTGTATATAAATGAGGAATTAAGGGTACATAAAAATACAAGACTGTGAAAATAATTGTAAGGATTCATTTAAAAAAAATCTCTATACATTAAAACAAATAAATTTCTTTCTTTCTTGCCTTTGAAATAAAACAGTATGAACACCATTTTAAGGATCATAACATGAATTTCAATATATCAAATATTCTTATTCACAGAATTATCTTTGAAAAGTAGTATTCCTAACCCTAAATCTTTGTGCCACTTAGTAAGAAAATAATATTTCCTAAAAGATTACATACCTTTGCTTCTTCTGACTTGAGTTGTATATTTACATCAGACATCATGTTTCCTACAGCTTCAAAAGCAGCTGTGAACAGAATAGAAACTAACTAATAAGAAAAAAGAGACGTATTGTATAAACATGGGGTTACAATTTGACAAGTTAAAGGAATGCTGCATCTATTGTTGTTCTTAATCCAAATTTTGACAATAACTTTGAAAATTTCCAACTTTCACCACAGAAATATAATCTTTTTTAAATATTACTTGCAGAATGTAACACAAATAAAAGAAAGTATGTGTTCTTAATAGAACTTGTGAAAAAACATAATGGATGTTTTTCAGTGC
The DNA here is from genome assembly GCF_963676685.1 of Mytilus edulis. NCBI lineage: Eukaryota > Metazoa > Mollusca > Bivalvia > Mytilida > Mytilidae > Mytilus > Mytilus edulis. The sequence goes on along the minus strand of NC_092347.1, from coordinate 33,718,654 downwards.
TTTCTTTTCTAATTTTTTTTGTGCTCATTTTTTCTTTGTTATGATGCCAGCTTGTGACAATCTTTACAAATAAATGTACTAAGATGTACATGTTATTTCCTTATCATAGTGTACAATAACTTAAAAGAGCTTAAATTAATGAGCCGTACCAGTTAAAGGCATCATAAACTGGTCAAATTTGTCTTCATCTTCACCGAGATCAACAAGTAACAACCTGCCGAGGGCAGTATAAAAAGTTGTTCGACATCTCATGTCTGCCATGGTTGTGCTGGTAGTGTTTATACCAAGGAATGGAAAATGTTCACTCTGATAAAAAGAAACAAACAAATGATTAAATAACAAAGTCAGTATCTTAACATTATTATAATAAATTGGGGAAATATAGTGCTTGTTAGAAGAAATAAGGAAATTAATTGTTCAACTGAGTTTTGCTATATTTTTCTTGCTTTTCTTCTTCTAATTCTTCAATAAACAAGATATATTTTACAGTGAAATAGGTTCAATTAAAACTTTAATAGGATAACTAACAGTTGAAAATTCCATTAATTTCATCCCATCAAACAATTCCTTTCAATTATATATCACTTTGATGTTAAAACAAGATACAGTGATCTCATTGTTTTTATTCAGAGGTCCCATAAAGACACATTAATTCGGAATAAATCTCATAAGTGCAAAATAATTACTGATAAGTTGTCTCCCTTAAGAAACTACTTGAAACTTGACTTTATAACTTCTTTCAAATGCGGAGAATCGGATAAAAATCATCATTGCATTACATAACTTAACTGAATCTATCACATCTGACATACATAGAACTTACAGTATGATTATTCAACATGAATTGGACGGCTTCTAATTTAACAAGTTTTCTAACACTACTGTATCCTACAGAGAGATCACTAAGTAGCTGCAGTGTTTTTGATATGATCTGCTCACTCCTGGCCCAGTACTTCAAATTTGTAATTCTGCAATTAAGATAAATAGATTCAAATGTATTCATGGATACCATTTTTTTTCTCTTTTGTCCTTTATCCTGCATACACTATATATCAATATTATGTCAATCCTTTTACTTAATTTTGGAGACTTATTAGAAATGCATACTTCTTACTCCCTTAAACATTTTCCCTATAAAATATTCAATTTTCCAATACATTTTCCTTATAACTTTAAGGGACCAATACAATAGTATGATTGAATTATAAAAGTTAGTAAGAAAAGATGAAACTTACATTAACTTGTACAGTAATGTACACAGCGAAAATTTTGGTATTCATGCTCAAGTGTCAAGAAAAATTATCTAAATCAACATGTGATTTATTGCTTAAAATATTTAATAACAAGAAGCTGTCTATAAACATGATAAACAATATTTCTATGATGGTATCGATGAAATTAAATCAACATTTCTGGTACTTACATTTTGCCTATAAAAACACTTAATACCATAGATTCATCACTTAGTCCTAAAACTTCTGATAGTTTTCTATAAACCTGAAAATATGAAGTTGTAACAATAAGTACACATGATACAAATGCCTCGACCTTAAAAAAATATTCACCAAGTATTTATTATAAAAAAAGACTGATTTTTTGGAGAAAAAAAAGTACATTAAATTATTTTCAATACAACCAGATGCTCCGCAGGGCGTAGCTTTATACGACCGCAGAGGTTGAACCCTGAACGGTTGGGGCAAGTATGGACACAACATTCAAGCTGGATTCAGCTCTAAATTTGGATTGTGATTAAATAGTTGACACAGCATAGGTTTCTGACACAGAATGAATGTGTTCTAATGAACTTAAAATTTTTGTTTTCTCTTAGAGCAATTCACTATGCTGTTGAATATTAATCCTCTCAAAACAAAATGTGTCCTCAGTACACGAATGCCCCACTCGCACTATCATTTTCCATGTTCAGTGGACCGTGAAATTGGGGTAAAACCTCTAATTTGGCATTAAAATTAGAAAGATCATATCATAGGGGACATGTGTACTAAGTTTGAAGTCGATTGGACTTAAACTTCATCAAAAACTACCTTGACCAAAAACTTTAACCTGAAGCGGGACAGACGGACGGACGAACGGACGGACGAACGAACGGAGAGACGGACGGACGGACGCACAGACCAGAAAACATAATGCCCCTCTACTATCGTAGGTGGGGCATAAAAATGTTTGAAGAAATTTTCTTTTTTATTTATGAAATTTCAAATGAGAAAAATTGAACCCAATTTTTTTAATCACATCCCCCTTTCCCTTATTCCAAAACTAATCTCAATTAAAATTTCTAATGGAGTTTGCAACAATAACTACTCATTTAAATACATCATAAAATATTAAGATGTAAAAAAAACTGCTTGTTATCACTGAATGTTATTTATTATAATTTATCAGTTGGTAGTAAAAAGTGAATATACATTGTATATTGTATATAACAAAGATTTAAGTTGATTCTGGACAAAGAAAGATAACTCCAATTAAAAAAAAATCTTGCTATTGCACAATATTTTGCAATTAGATATTTCTTGCTTACTATTCTGGACAAAGAAAGATAACTCTAATTAAAAAAAAATTTGCTATTTCACAATATTGTGCAATTAGATATTTCTTGCCATTGCGCAATACTGTGCAATTGAAAAGACTTGCTATTGCACAACACTTAATATAATAATTTTAGATCCTGATTTGGACCAACTTGAAAACTGGGCCCATAATAAAAAAAATCTAAGTACATTTTGGGATTCAGCATATCAAAGAACCCCAAGATTTCAATTTTTGTTGAAATCAGACTAAGTTTAATTTTGGACCCTTTGGACTTTAGTGTAGACCAATTTGAAAACAGGACCAAAAATGAAGAATCTACATACACAGTTAGATTTGGTATATCAAAGAACCCCATTTATTCAATTTTTGATGAAATCAAACAAAGTTTAATTTTGGACCCCGATTTGGACCAACTTGAAAACTGGGCCAATAATCAAGAATCTAAGTACATTTTTAGATTCAGCATATCAAAGAACCTAACTGATTCATTTTTTGTCAAAATCAAACTAAGTTTAATTTTGGACCCTTTGGACCTTAATGTAGACCAATTTGAAAACGGGACCAAAAGTTAAGAATCTACATACACAGTCATGACAGTTAGATTCGGCATATCAAAGAACCCCAATTATTCAATTTTGATGAAATCAAACAAAGTTTAATTTTGGACCCTTTGGGCCCCTTATTCTGTTGGGACCAAAACTCCCAAAATCAATACCAACCTTCCTTTTATGGTCATAAACCTTGTGTTTAAATTTCATAGATTTCTATTTACTTATACTAACGTTATGGTGCGAAAACCAAGAAAAATGCTTATTTGGGTCCCTTTTTGGCCCCTAATTCCTAAACTGTTGGGACCTAAACTCCCAAAATCAATACCAACCTTCCTTTTGTAGTCATAAACCTTGTGTCAAAATTTCATAGATTTCTATTAACTTAAACTAAAGTTATAGTGCGAAAACCAAGAAAATGCTTATTTGGGCCCTTTTTGGCCCCTAATTCCTAAAATGTTGGGACCAAAACTCCCAAAATCAATACCAACCTTCCTTTTGTGGTCATAAACCTTGTGTTAAAATTTCATAGATTTCCATTTACTTTTACTAAAGTTAGAGTGCGAAAACTAAAAGTATTCGGACGCCGGATGACGACGACGACGACGACGACGACGACGACGACGACGACGACGACGACGCCGACGCCAACGTGATAGCAATATACGACGAAAAATTTTTCAAATTTTGCGGTCGTATAAAAATGAAACAAATACAAATAACTTAGTTAACTTGCTAAAAACAGTTGAGAGTATCTTGTAATTTTTAATACTGTAATAACAAAGCCTGGTAAAACCATATAAATAATGTGCTGCACCTGAATTTGTGTATAATTTACTTAAAATTCTGAAGATCAGCAGGTTGGTGTGGTTTATTAAATGATTGGGTCGTATGTATTTTTGAAAACATGTTGAAATTAACCTAAGAAAATTCAAAAACTATCATTGGCCTATCCAAAAGAACAAAGTTCCAAACAGGTTTTGCCTTCATATTAACCACTTACCTTAGACATTTTATGCACTTGATCGCCCACATAAATTTTTCTAAATTGTTCAAAGAAACTAAGTATTGCGAGATCAAGTTTTTCACAACCACCCTGAGCTATTCTTGTGTCTGTTAGATTCATCAATTGTAAAACCCTAAAATAACATGAAGTATACACTAATCATAATGATACACACATATGAAGCATTATTTTATCCATTATAAAGATTTTTACCTAAGGCTATATGCCATTAAAATAAATATACTATTGTATAAAACATAATTTGTATGTAAGGCTGATAAAGATTTACAGAATGATACCAGTGGAGGAAACAAATATCAAAACATCAAATCAAGACAAATATTCATGACAACAAAATTGCTACATTGTAGTCAACATTCAAATCAACCAAAAATAAATTCAAATATTAGAGCCTTCCACTAAATGACCTCTGAAGTTTGTCCACAAAATGAACTAAAAGAGAGAAAAGAATTGCATATTTTCTGTTTCTCTACTTTTTGTGTTATTTTCACATTTCTTAACTCTCAACAGTTAAACTTTAACTATTTAAAAGTATCGACAAGTCCTGTGCATTTTAATATTAATATTTAACTGTCTCAGTGGAAAAATACTGTAATACCCTTGTTGCAGTGTTGAAATCTATATTTATTTCATTTTAAAGGCTTTGGAATAAATATAGTACCGTAATATAGCATTCAGTTAAAAAAATTTGTTTTTAGAAATCCATGTAACTTTAAATGTCCATGTCTGGGATTGTTTAGATATTAATTGATATACACCTGCATGCTAACTCCCCATCCATAGCATCATGTTCATCTGTACTAGCAAAAGACACCCTTCCTCCTATCACAGCACCAATTACGTACACCAACCAAGATAGACGACCTAAAAATGAATAGTCAAGTTTATATATTATTAATTTAATTTCAAGGTGTTAATATTAAACATGCAAACAACATGAACACAAAGTTTTATATTTCAGTTTTTCATGAAACACTACCAATAACCAATCGCTGTAACATTTCTATTTAAATTTTAAGATATTTTTTTATCACTTGCTATAATCAAATATTATTTGTAAATACAAATAACAATTAGTCTTGTCAATATTTATAACAAATGATTTTCTATGCATCAATAACCGATTTATTTCCCCTCCCCATTATACATACCTTCCTGTATGGTTAATTCAGCCCCTGGTGACCCTGCTGACACTAATTCCTGGTATCTCTGAGCAGCTTCATCAAATAGCTGTACTAGAAGGGCACAAGTTTTGTCATATTCACATCGGCCTATACTGGATATCTGAAAATTAAATATAGGACTTTTAAGTACACTGTACAAGAAATATAAGACTTTAGACCATACATATTCTTGCCTACTACTCTAGATAAACGACAATGGTGTAGTAAAACAGCTGACTGCAGTTGAACAAGTTATATCTAATCTAATGAGATATATAACTTACTTGGTCTAGTTGTTGTGTAATCATCCCTGAATCATCTAAAGGGTCATCTAAACCATCCCTAAAAAAAAGTCAAAATTCATTAGGGCTATTTCTAGAAAAAGTAAAATGGAAAGTATTTTAAAATCAACAAAGTTAAAGTTGTGCACTCCACTACATATTTTAGGAGGATAGCTCATAAATACAAGTAGAAGCATGAAATACAGTTAAAACAACTGCAGAAAATTTCAAAATTTTAAGATTGGTGTCTTTATTTCATCAAATTTGCTGAAAGACCTACATATCAATTTACTTTTTGAGGAAAATAACATCCTTAGGTTTCAAAATTCCTAATTACTGTAAATTCAGAAATTATTGCGTGCATTTATTATTGCGATGTGCCGACCACAGGCAAAAATGCGAGGTTTAATTATTGCGACTTGCCGATTAAAAAAAATTTTTTTTATGCTGAACATTATTGTAAATCACAGATGTTCACATGTCTTTTCGCAAAGTAAAGCTTTGTTCAAATCTATGCATTTAGTTACCTTCCGTATGTTTTCTGTGATTGAATACACAATTCTTAACTGATGTAACTTGTAAAGGGGATCTAGAAACTAAGATGCATTACTAGAACTTATGTGTTGTGCATGCCGACTTTGGGGATCTAGAAACTTAATTGAACATCGACCACGTGCAGAAGATTAGTGTAGAACGAGGCCCGGCTTCGGTAATTATAGGATATTTTTAACTTCAAAAGAAAATAAATTACAATATTAAAAGTTGATAATCGCAATCACCCGTAGTAAATTATGTTTGGCTTCCTAGTCCTTTTATGCATACAAGCGAAGTTGAGAAAAATAAAATTCATCATAAAGGCTTGGCTTGTGGTATATTGTTAAAAATAAATTTAATTACACATCTTATAAATTAGCTTTGATTAGCAAAGACTCATTTGGTTATAAATAGGAATGATATTTTTTTTACGCCATTAAGTAAAAAAATGTCAATGTGGAAGTTTGTCACAAAGAAACGCTCCCCTGACGATATCGTCTTGAGGTTGCCCAATCCTGATAACGCTACCAACAAAGATGCAGCTGATAAAATTAAAGCTGCTAACACTGAAATTGTCAACTCTCTTGCTACTGATGAGTCAACTACCAGCACAAAACGGGGGGTCAAGAGAAAAGCCAGCAACAACCACTACACACCAGAGACCCGTGCTAAAATAGCTAAATACGCCACTGAACATGGCAATGTTGCCGCTGCCCGCAAATTTAGCAAAGACCTCCAACTTGACATTAAAGAAAGTGCAGTAAGAGCCATGAAAAAGAAATATCTTGTACACTCAAAAGAATCCAACCACCAACCTGTCAATGCGTTGACACCAGAAAAACGTGGTAGACCGCTACTACTTGGTGATTTAGACAAAGATGTAGCAGCCCACATACGCAGCATCAGAGAAGCCGGTGGCATCGTAAACCAAGCTATCGTTATTGCAACAGCCCGTGGTCTAGTCAAACACAAAAACCCAACACTACTCAGTGAAGCTGGTGGGTCGATTCATATCACCAAGACATGGGCCGTATCCTTCCTAAAAAGACTCGGGTACGTCAAGCGAAAGGGTACCAAAGCAGCCAGAAAACTACCAGTTGACTTTGAGCACCAAAAAAGTGAATTTCATCGTATCATCAACGAGACCGTTACAAAGTACCAAGTGCCTCCACAACTTATCTTCAACTTTGACCAGACCGGGTTGAAGATCGTCCCTGTATCTAACTGGACATTAGAGATGGAGGGCTCAAAGCAAGTTGATATCATCGGTTTAGAAGATAAACGTGAGATAACAGGTTTGCTAGGTAGCACATCAGATGGTTGCCTCTTACCACCTCAGATTTTATACCAAGGTAAAACAGACCAGTGCCATGCTAAATATCCGTTTCCCTCCGACTGGGACGTTTTCCACACAGAGAGCCACTGGAGTAATGAACAGAGTATGGTACGATACATTGAGACTGTCCTTGTGCCGTATACCGACAAAGTTAAAGAAGAGTTAGACCTGCCGATACGACAGCAGTCAATTGCCATATTTGATGTTTTCCGTGCACACAGGTGTCAAGAAGTCCTAGATGCTTTGTCTAAAGCTTGAATTCAACATGTTTTCGTACCCGCGGGTTGTACTGGGGAACTTCAGCCAATGGATCTCAGCGTGAATGGTGAGCTCAAAGCTGCCATGAAAAACGAATTCACGAACTGGTACGCAGATATGGTTGCTGAAGATCTTAAAGATTCATCCACCATCAACAAGGTTGACTTAAGACTTTCTGTTCTCAAGCCATTACATGCTAAGTGGTTGAGTAAAGTGTTCCACGACTTGAAGTCAAAGAAAGACATTATCTTGCTAGGTTGGAAAAAGTCTGGTATAAGTGACTGTATAAAGTGTTAAATTGTATTTTTAATGAACTACATGTAGTGTTGAACTTGTGCTCAATGAACAATAGTAGCTTGTGCTTTATGAACAATATTATCTTCTGATGATCTTTGTTATTTTGTTATTTATTATTTATTTATTGTAATAAATTGTATTATATAACTTGTTTTTATTTCTAAGTTTCAAAAGGTTTACTTATACTGAAAATACACATGCTCCACTGAACAATTACAAACAATATTAACAAAATAAAATAACATCGTAATTTGTCACTTTATATAATAATCGAACAGCATTCAAAAGTAATTACTAGTACTAGTATCCCATTCATAAAAGTTCCCGGCAATATTGTTCAATCATAAACATATTACAGACACATTACCAATTAAAAGTCGAAGTGTTATAAAAATGTCACCTGGCTTCACTGATTACACAGATTAGCGGAAATAAGTTGTAAAAACATATTACCCTTAAATGCCCCAGGTGAAAGGTTAAACACATCACACCACTGAACAAAGGGAGATAAATCAATCACAAATTGACATTGGAAAAATGAAAGTAAGAATGCGAGGTTTAATTATTGCGATCGTCCGACGCTCGCATTATTCGCATTAATAAAAACCTCGCAATAATTTCTGAATTTGCAGTAATCTGAAACACAGTACCATTCCTGGATTGGTCGCATAACAAATATTGACCGTATCATTATAGTAAAATTTATGTTAATACGATAGCTTTGTCACATGTATATCCAACTAAAGTCAAGGACACAACAAGCATGACAAGACACAGAATATGTGGTAGGTAAACCAGTAAATATGATTTTCCCAAACCAGTATAATCTATAATAAGCTATAATTAGATATGTTAAAAGTTCACATTTACACCTTCGTTGGTGATATTAAAGTATCCATTGCAGAATAAAAAGAGCACTTACAATATTTTTATAATTATGACAGTAAATAACTTACTTGACTACGACAGTAACAGACTCTAGACGAGACATGACATAGGCCTTCATCACTTCTGGAGTGTAGGTTTCCAACATGTGAGGTTCAGTGGCTTTCACATATGGAACAGATGCCACCATCCTCTGCCACAAACTTAAAAGGTAATGAACACTATTTGGGGCAAACTGCCACATTTGCTGAAAATAAAAATAAATAATTTTGCTAGTCATAGTTAAATAACCTTTTGTGATATACATTTTTAACTCTGGTGAATTGAAATGAATTGATTCAAATCAAATTTAACTCAAGTATATTTGAGGTTACCTCAAAGAAAATGAATGTAAATTAACCTAGATGTGCAGCAGTTTGTAGTACAAGAAACTTTTGAAGGTATAGAATAGGTTTTAAGTTCAAACAGTTTGATTCTATATTCCATAGTTGACAGTTCAGTGTTCTCCACCCAAAGCCTTTTGGCATCATGGTAATGTGATACTATTATTTTAAATGTGATGCTTTCTGAATTGGTTTTTACCAAAGGTTATGTTATGGCTGTGATGCTATAATTTTTAGAAACAAGATGGTATTCTTATTTCCCCTGTTCACCAGGATGCTATATATGAAATATCTGGGGAGAACACTGGAACTTGAATAATTGTACTGTGCACCAAAATATGTTTCTAAAATTAATAAATGTCAATCAGTTTGTAAATACATTAATCAGAATAAGAATAGTATTTACAGGTAGTGATAAGTTTTGTCTGGTCCTCAGGCTTTGACTTATCAAGATTCCACTGTAAACTTTTACAGTCCTTTGATATAACTGCATGTAACAATTGTATTATAAGACTAGTCCTGTTTCTATCTCTTTCTTACCTGTAAACTAGTAACTGTAAATTCTGCAATGCGTTTGATGGTATCAGAGTAGTTTTCTACTTTGACAAGTTCTCCTAGCTGGTAATTTGATTTCAGTCTGGCTAACAGGCGACAGAATTCATGGTAATTACTAGGATCTGATAAACCCTGAAAATGTTCAAACATAGAATTAATATTTGTCTAAGTGATGTCTTGATGAACAACCAACTGACTAATTTATACTTCCACCCATTAAATGTTCATTCTGTTGCATTTAGGGCCTAATTGCTAATTTTCTATAAATAAACATCTCTAATACACATCATTGTAGACAATTCTAGACTGGGATGTATCGAAATTTCAGAGAATAGGTTTTTATTACAGTAAAACCTGTATAAACCAGCTGGCTACAGGACTATGAGAAATAGCCAGTTTGGACAGTAAGCCGGTTTATTCAGGTTTCCGTTTTGACCGGAAATTAATGACTTTTGATGTCTGATATATTGCATGTCAAAGTTATGTTTGATGGTAAATAATAAAATGTATTGATAAATGCAAAAGGTAATAACATAATAATTTTGCAGAATCGTTATTTTGAATTGGCTATAGAAATTTAAAGAACTAGATTAAAAAGAAACAAACATCTTTTGTTTATATATCCTTGTATGGCAAATAGACCTCAGTAGCATCAGTCTTCGATTTGGCAGTTTTACTTTCATTTTGTGTTCATTATCCTTATTTGCATCAGAATCCTTGTGTTGTTTGAATTGTGACATGAGAGTTTCGTTTTACTTCAATCGTTTATTTCTGACGTAGGAATAGCCGATTTAAAACCTTAAATCTATCAAGCGATATTTCATCACGATCAAAATATTTTTGAACAATCTTCAATATCCATGGATTGTAGTCATCTTGGTGTTCTTCATTATCAAGGTCATTGGTTGAGAGGTTCACAACAGAGAAACAGGAGTTCAAAAAAAATTATCAAAGTTACAATGTCAGTTCTATCCAATATATATCGGCATGTCTTTTAGTTTAATTGACACTTTTATAATGTTTCAATAGAACAGCTCACTAATGTTTTGGCAGGAATGGACAGGAATCCTGTTTATTCAGGGTCCGGTTTACTCAGGTTTGACTGAAATGGGAATAATTTGACTGGGTATTTATCACAATAACTTAACTTGCATTATGATATTTTCCCCAAAATCCTATTACCCACAGTAATTAATCTCAAATTTTTGTTGGTCATGTAAAAAATCACAATTAATAATGCTTGTACTAATTTCTGAATTCACAGTATCCATATTTTCTTTTCAATACTGGAGTTCACCTAAACTAAGTCTATATTTCTATTTTCCAAATCAAATTTCATGCCCAATATAAGAAAAGTGAAGTCTCATATAAAATTTTCTAATTACCTGTGGGTTTTCCAATATGTTCCTCACACCAACAACTATTTGATTTAAAAACTGTGATCTTTCAGTTCCATTAAATAATGATCTTCTTACTGATGCTATTTGTACTATACATGATAATGACTAGAAAAAAAAGAAAATAAAATACTCTGTATATCTTTACTCTTGTGTGCAATAATGCACTTTGGACTTTTATTAACATTTTCTTTTTTCATTTAAAGAAAAAAGACAATCATTGGTTATAAGATATATTTTAAGCATACAAATTTTAACTAAGAGCCTGTGTCGCTCACCTTGGTCTATGTGAATATTCAAAACAAAGGAAGCAGATGGATTCATGACAAAATTGTGTTTTGGTGATGGTGATGTGTTTGTACGTCTTACTTTACTGAACATTCTTGCTGCTTAGTTATTTCTTTCTATAATGAACTTGGCCCAGTGGTTTCAGTGGAAAATGTTAGTAAAAATTTACAAATTTTATGAAAATTGTTAAAAATTGACTATAAAGGACAATAACTCCTTAAAGGGGCACTAGCTACGATATATATAAAAAAATAAAGTATGTTTTTTTTTAGATCAATCATGAATCAAATTGGAATAATGAAATAATAATTTGCTTTTAGCAATCAATTTCCTTTAATTTTGTTGAAATAAGCGATTAAACATAATTTTTGACTGATTCACTTGCAAGTGAAAACGTCATCATCATTCTAACCGGTATTCATGTGAACTTCAAGTTAACCCCTAGCTAGACATTGACAACGCATGCATTGTACGTGTACTGGTTATTTAAAGAAAAAGAATGTCAACAATTAAAGTGAAACTACGGTAAATCATTTGACTACTAATTCGATGCACATAAAATCATTCTTATATGGTTAAAAACAATGAGAAACATCTATTTTTAATCTATAAAATAAAATCAAACAGACCTATAAAAATGCAATTGCACGTGTTGGTTTAATCTATTCGTATCTTTATTTTTGTTTACATCGCTTATATGGTCATCTGAGGTCAAATCGATAGTTAATTAGATGGCGTCTGGACTAAAATACACACGAAACGAACCTATATATTATCTACCCCATGCTCTGTAAACTGTTTATTTTAGACTTTTGATAGTTTGGATTAATGTTTTACATTGTTATAAACCAAATATGAGAATTTGAGTCAAATCGGTTACAATGAATTTGACAGCTAGTGCCCCTTTAAGGGGTCAATTGACCATTTCAGTCATTTTGACTTATTTGTAAATCTTACTTTGCTGTACATTATTGCTGTTAAAAGTTTATCTCTATCTATAATAATATTCAAGATAATAATCAACAAGAATGTGTCCACAGTACACGGATGCCCCACTCACACTATCATTTTCTATGTTTAAAGGACTGTGAAATTGGAATAAATTCTCTAATTTGGCATTAAAATTAGAATGATCTTATCAAAGGGAACATGTATACTAAGTTTCAAGTTGATTGGACTTCTACTTTATCAAAAACTACCTTGACCAAAAACTTTAACCTGAAATTTGCACTATCATTTTCTATGTTCAGTGAACCGTAAAATTGGGGTCAAAACTCTAATTTGGCATTTAAATTAGAAAGATCATATCATAGGGCACATGTATACTAAGTTTCAAGTTGATTGGACTTCAACTTCATCAAAAACTACCTTGACCAAAAACTTTAACCTGAAGCCAAAAACTTTAACCTGAAATTTGCACTATCATTTTCTATGTTCAGTGAACCGTAAAATTGGAGTCAAAACTCTAATTTGGCATTTAAATTAGAAAGATCATATCATAGGGCACATGTATACTAAGTTTCAAGTTGATTGGACTTCAACTTCATCAAAAACTACCTTGACCAAAAACTTTAACCTGAAATTTGCACTATCATTTTCTATGTTCAGTGAACCGTAAAATTGGGGTCAAAACTCTAATTTGGCATTTAAATTAGAAAGATCATATCATAGGGCACATGTATACTAAGTTTCAAGTTGATTGGACTTCAACTTCATCAAAAACTACCTTGACCAAAAACTTTAACCTGAAGCCAAAAACTTTAACCTGAAATTTGCACTATCATTTTCTATGTTCAGTGAACCGTAAAATTGGGGTCAAAACTCTAATTTGGCATTTAAATTAGAAAGATCATATCATAGGGCACATGTATACTAAGTTTCAAGTTGATTGGACTTCAACTTCATCAAAAACTACCTTGACCAAAAACTTTAACCTGAAGCCAAAAACTTTAACCTGAAATTTGCACTATCATTTTCTATCAGTGAACCGTAAAATTGGGGTCAAAACTCTAATTTGGCATTTAAATTAGAAAGATCATATCATAAGGAACATGTGTACTAAGTTTCAAGTTGATTGGACTTCAACTTCATCAAAAACTACCTTGACCAAAAACTTTAACCTGAAGCGGGACAGACGGACGAACGAACGAACGAACAGACGGACGGACGAACGGACGCACAGACCAGAAAACATAATGCCCCTCTACTATCGTAGGTGGGGCATAAAAACAGTAAAATTTCCTTAAAATTACCAATTTAGGGGCAGCAACCCAACAACAACGTGTCCGATTCATCTGAAAATTTCAGGGCAGATAGATCTTCACCTGATGAACAATTTTACACACGTTAGATTTGCTCTAAATGCTTTGGTTTTTGAGTTGTAAGCCAAAAACTGTATTTTACCCCTATGTTCTATTTTTAGCCATGGCGGTCATCTTGGTTTGATGGCCAGGTCAACGGACACATTTTTAAACTAGATACCCCAATGATGATTGTGGCCAACTTTGGATTAATTTTGCCCAGTAGTTTCAGAGAAGATTTTTGTAAAAGATTACTAAGATTTACGAAAAATGGTTAAAAATTGACTATAAAGGGCAATAACTCCTAAAGGGGTCAACTAGATATAGGAAGATGTGGTGTGAGTGCCAATGAGACAACTCTCCATACAAATAACAATTTAAAAAGTAAACCATTATAGGTTAAAGTACGGCCTTCAACACGGAGCCTTAGCTCACACCGAACAACAAGCTATAAAGGGCCCCAAAATTACTAGTGTAAAACCATTCAAACGGGAAAACCAACGGTCTAATCTATATAAACAAAACGAGAAACGAGAAACACGTATATATTACATAAACAAACGACAACTACTGTACATCAGATTCCTGACTTAGGACAGGTGCAAACATTTGCAGCGGGATTAAACGTTTTAATGGATCCAAACCTTCTCCCTTTTTCTGAAACAATAGCATAACATCACAACAAAGAAAAACATACGATAAAATATCAATTGGCAGACTTAACTCAATCAAAAAACGTATGATTAAACAATGAACGAATAAATTTGATCTGCGATATCTGAATACAAATGCACAGTTAATTAAATATTAGAGACAAACATTCATGACCAAAAAGCTAACAAACAAATTCAAAAACAGGACATGACTGAGAAATATTTAACCAATCAATGTTCACTTTAGAAAAAAACCGTTTTTTTTATAATCTTGAAGTTTATACAAATGTTGTAAGAATAAGTGAAGATATTACAAATAATCAAAGCTGGTGTACAGACAAGATCCGTATAAATAAAAAATGACAAAAAAGCATTATAAACAGTATACCATTTCGGTCATGTTGACTTATTTGTAAATCTTACTTTGCTGAACATTATTGCTGTTTACAGTTTATCTCTATCTATAATAATATTCAAGATAATAACCAACAAGAGGTTGTCACAACGACAGCAAACCGGATTTATTAATATTTATTTGTGTCCTGGCAATATCACAAGAACCATTACTGATGAATGGTGAAAGTGAAAATCGTCAATATCAAATTTGACCTCCATTTTGTCATCAGTATCAACATATTAAAATTTGAAAAGCTTAGATTGAATGGTTCATGAGTAAATGCAACACATGAAGGGAAACGCCATTTTACAATCTTTCAAGAACCATAACGCCTGAACGGTAAAAGTCAAAATCGTCATTATTGAACTTGACCTCTATTTTGTCATCAGTAACAACATATAAAAATTTCAAAAGCTTTGGTTGAATGGTTCATGATAAAATTCACGGACACGACTGGAAACACCATTTTTCAATCTTTTAAGAACCATAACTCCTGAACGGTAAAAGTCAAAATCGTCATTATTTAACTTGACCTCTATTTTGTCATCAGTAACAACATATTAAAATTTGGGAAGCTTTGGTAGAACAGTTCATGCGTAAATGCACGGACACGACTGGAAACTCCATTTTTCAATCTTTCAAGAACCATAACTCCTGAACGGTAAAAGTCAAAATCGCCATTATTGAACTTGACCTTCATTTAGTTGTCATTAACAACATATTAAAATTTTAAAAGCTTTGGTTGAACGTTTCATGAGTTAATGCACGGACAACATTTGATTGCCGCCCGCCCGCCGTACATCCCTAAATCAATAACCGACATTTTTGTCACAAAAATCCGGTTAAAAACAGTAAAATTTCCTTAAAATTACCAATTTAGGGGCAGCAACCCAACAACGGGTTGTCCGATTCATCTGAAAATTTCAGGGCAGATAGATCTTGACATGATAAACAATTTTACCCAGTCAGATTTGCTCTAAATGCTTTGGTTTTTGAGTTATAAGCCAAAACCTGCATTTTACCCTTATGTTCTATTTCTAGCCATGGCGGCCATCTTGATTGGTTGGCCAGGTCACCGGACACATTTTTTAAACTAGATACCCCAATGATGATTGTGGCCAAGTTTGGTTTAATTTGGCCCAGTAGTTACAGGGGAGAAGATTTTTGTAAAAGTTAACGACGACGGACGACGGACGCAAAGTGATGGGAAAAGCTCACTTGGCCCTTTGGGCCAGGTGAGCTAAAAATGTATTAAGCTTTAATATATTTTTCAAATTTTTATATGTTACATATTTTCTTAAATGTACATGTCATATTTCAAAATTGCTTGATACTTAATTTTTTTATTTATGTTTTCCCTTGATAAATGTAAATGGATGGATTGTTATTTCATGTTGAATATTATATGCATATTAAGACGAGAATATGTTGATGTGATATGATTATGAACTCTGTTTTGGAATTGACATCCAGGATGAGCCAGACTTTTAAAGTACTAGTCCACAAGTGTTAACAGTCCATAGGAATAAATGTCATCCAACTGGAAATATTTTTCTGACCTAGACCAATCAGTCTCTGCCCTTACTCCTTTATGTTGCATGTCTAGCAGAAAAGCACCAAATACCAATTTTAAAGTCATTAATTTTACCTGACTAGGCCTACCACCACCTGAGACAAATGAGTAAGAGACAACTGATGAAATCCTTTAAAATGAATATAACTAAGTACAATCCTAGATAAATTGACTAAAAATTGCTATTTTTCCAGTTTGGAATATATCTGCTTTAAGGAATTCTAAGTATATAAACAAACCATTGATGAGAGAGATGCAGGTAAACCAGAATACAGCTCATAAAACAGGGTTAATGTTGACAGGTCTAAAAATGCTGAAATAAAAAACAGAGAATAACTAATAAGACACAGTTAAATGTTGACCAGCTTATGAATAGTGAAAATATAAATAGAGTTAAATGTTTATAATTCAATTAAGAGACAGTGTTTTGTCGATCAGCTCATGGACATAATTCTGTCATGTGACCATGACGTCATCAACGTTTTTTCATGATTTACTATTCAATTAAAGATTTCTTGCAGTTGTGCAATACGTTGTTCTGTTGTGCAACACTTAGTAAATCGGTTGTCAGACTATAAACAAATAAAGTTCAATTAAATCTCAATGTCATATCAGAAAATCAGGAAAATCAGAAGGGAGCTTACATCAATAGATATAAACAATTCACCAAAGTTTCATGGGAATTGCTGACAGCATTTTTGAGTTATAGTCTGAAAGCTTGAAAATCCCCCTTTTTTAATGAATAAAACCATAAATCAGAAATGTTAAATTCATAAAATTCTTAAAGGAGCTTACATCAATAGATATAAACATATTCACCAAAGTTTCGAAAGAACTGCTGAAAGCATTTTTTAGTTTTTGTATGAAAACTGGAAAAAAAACTTTTTCATGAATAAAACTTTTAACTCAGAAACGTAAAATCTAATTTTTATAAAAAAAAAAGAAAGGGAACTCATGTCAATAGTTATAAACAGTTCACCAAAATTTCTTGCATGTTGGTGAAAGCATTCTTGAGTTCTTTAAAGCCCATTATGTATCCAATCTTTTGTTCATTTTTTTTCTACCCCAAATAACTATCTGTCACATACCTGTTCTCCAGCTAGTTGGTATTTGTACTGTACACAGCTCATCTGAAGACTCATCATTGGATGTACCAATAAAATCAAATGTTAAACAGTTGTGGGCTAGTCTTAAAGCACTTGATATTAAACCATGCTAGAAAAACAATCATACAATATAATAAATAACTTAACAAAGTTCTCCAACAACTTGTAATATTACAGATAAGAGTATATAGTTTCAAATAGAAAGAAGAGCATACTCTTTATATAAATTTAGATAGCATTTTCTAAAATCTTTTCCTCATGTATATCTAATGGTCTATTTTCAAAATATTAAGTCAAGCAATACTTCTTTGATAACACACCTAATCAGAAATTCTTTTGTCTGAACAATGTAAACAAAATTGGAAGTTACATCATAAGCATTCACATGTACAGAAAAGCAAAAGAGAAACAACACATCTGAATAATTTATACTAACCTGACTATCATCCGTAAAGTTCATACTTTTAAGATTTCCAACAGCAGTACGAAGAAGTGAGCATGATAGTTGAAAGATTTCAAATAACTGTGTATCTCGAAATGATGAAGCTATCTTTCTGTGTTTGTTGATTGACCTACTTGCCTCAGCCTGTAATATATTTTTAAATGCCATAATATTAACTATAAATAATTTCTGTATTTATATTTTTTACAAAACAAATAATATAGCCTGAATCCAAATTAACTAAAGAAGAGTATAGATCATGAAGATAGAGAAAATAATGTTATAGACATCAAAATCCAAATTGTATCAATATATATGTATCTGTTTTGCTTACATTGCATTTAACTGAAGCTGGATCCTGAAACACACTTTTAACACACAAATTAGAAATGTAAAGATTATGAAGATTCAAATTTTGTATGGACACTGGAACTAGACAAGAGTGCTTAGAATGAAATGTCTTGCCTTAACCTTTTGACCGAATTTATGATGAAAGTCTGCAATATTAAGGTTTTACTGAAAGTATTACATACACTTTAAATTATCAATAATCCATGTAAATGAGGCCAAGGTCAGACTTGCAAAATGGTACAAGATCTTGGAGTAGCAAATATTCAGACTGCAGAGCCTTTTTTATTAACCAGACATTTGATGTGGCCCGAATAGTTAAATTTCAATGCAAAATGCTGCTTTACTAGCTATTTTTTTTCTAGGTGTAACTAGCTTCTGCTTGTAAAACCCTCTTACATATTTGAACCTTTATCATGTTTATAAAAATATATACCTCACTAAGCTGATTCATTTCACAGACAAGCTGAGACAGCAGTTGTACACCTATCATCACATGCTGTGTTGATCCACTCTGCAATTTCATAATGATTTACAATTATACTTGTACAATAATGAAAGTTTAAAATGTTATTAATAGCCTGTAAAATCATGGTGATGCATAAATTATTTCACATAGTTTCAAACCATGGTGATTCATGTAGTATTTTACGGTCTCAAAACATAGTGATTCATGAAGTATTTTAGGTCTCAAATCATGGTGATTCATGTAGTATCTTACCGTCTCACATCATAGTGAATCATGTAGTATTTTAAGGTATTTAATCATGAAAGTTCATAAATTAATTATGATCTCAAATCATGGTGATTCATGAAGTATTTTACAGCCTATAGTGATTCATCTATTATTTTAGTATCAAATCATGGTGATTCATTTATCATTTAAATGTCCCAAATCATGGTGAATCATGTCACATTTAACAGCCTTAATGAGTGATTCATGTGGTATTTTAAAGGCTCAAATCATGGAGATTTATGATGTATTTTGAAACTCCAGACATGGTGATTAATGCCTTATTTCAACCTCTAAACATGGTTATTCAGGTAGTATTTTACTGTTTCAAATCATGGTGATTCATTAAATTATTTTGACAATATTTCATAGAAATAAAATTTAAAATCATTAATTGTGCATTATGCAGTATTTTGACAGCCTATTAAAAGATAATTTCAAGTCAAATTGAATCATGCAGTATTTAAGTTTTAAATCCTTGTGATTCAAGTAGTATTTTAAATAGTTTCAGACGATTGTGATTTATTTTATTATAATAGAATTTTACATAGTTTCAAACCATTGTGGTGATTCATTTAGTATCATACATAGTTTCAAACCATAGTGATTCACATAGTACTTAACATAGATACAAGCCCGAAAACATAATGATTCATGCATATGGTAAGGCTTCATGAGATAGTAATAATTTGATTCTTAACTGACTGCTTTTATTATTTTATTGAATTTCATTTTTTTTATGAGAAGAATAATATCACTATTTCATATGGCAAACAAAAGATGACTTAGATTGTTAATACACTAAACTACGCTCAAGATGATTACCTGAATAAACTTTGTGACATCAGACACAACATTACGGAAGACAAAACCTTCATCTTGTACATCAAACCAACCAAGTTTTGTAATTCTGGCAAATAACTGAAAAGAAACATCATGAAAACAACATAAATCAAAAGTTACTGTAATTGTTTATATTTTTTTTAAAACATACCATCTTTCAATAATACTTATGTATCAAGTTATGTTTTAAATCATTTGTGAATTCTAAAGGAATACAATGTTAAACAACTATGCATTGAACACCTGAGATAACTACTTTTTTTTTTAATAAATACTACAATTGCCTTCACATACAAGATTGATCTTATTTACATTTTTGTTTGTTATTATCATGTGAAAATTTCTCTTAACATACCTGTACTAAGGCCTGCAGAACATAATGAACAAGTTTTGGTCTTGTAGCCAAATAATTCAATATGTAATTCCCTGAAAAAATAAAAAAAAGAGTGTTGATATAACCCTCTTTCAACAAACAAAACAATGTTTCCGATTAAATATCTAATAAATATCCCATTTATTTATGCAACAAATACAATATCACAATAAAGTGAAACTTTTTTGCTAAATTTATTTATATATTGAATAAGGACTGGAAAAGGTCTTAAAATAATATTTCATAAGGTAATATGAGATCAGTTGTCATACATGTAGTCATGTTGTATTCTTGATTATTATAATCACGTCACCAGACTTTGTTTAGTAGACAAAAAGTATTAATTTGTCTGCTATGCATTAAGAAATGAAGCCTCACCTTAAATTAAATCTACTATAAAAAGATTTAATACAATATCAGAACCTCAAAGACAATCTTCAACAGCTGAACTTTTAAACTAAATCAATAATTGCATCTTGTTCACCTAATGAAAACTTTTCAAATTGTAAATATTTGATTATGGATTTTCCTTCAAGTCTGTTAATGTCTTGAAAAGATTTCTCCATTCATATGAATTTAAGAGAAAATTTCTTCAGAATTTTATACTTACGTATATCAATTCTTTGTTCTAGTGGCAAAGTTAAATTAGGCCGAGAGACAAGCTTTGTCAAAGTTGTGGCTGCCAATAACTGAGCATAAGGAGACTGCAAGTAAATCAAATAAAGATTTTAAAATCATACTAATTATGACCATATTTACACAAATAGACTACATTATAACTACGTTGTTTCAAAGTTCCAGCTTGAATCTCAGGTCAGATGATGCTTAGTGCCTGATATGGCAGACACTGTTAAAATGGTTAATGTAAATGACCTATCATATACCCAACCTACAATAAAATGCTTCGCTGAGTGCAGCCTGATACGACTGCAGTGGTTGAACCCTGAACAGTTGGGGCAAATTTGGACATAATATTCAAGCTTGATACTGTCTGAATTTGGATTGTGATCCAATTTTTGACATAATATAGGTTTCTGACACAAAACAAAAATTCAACTTCCCTTTGTGATATGGAACCTTGTGGTAAAATTTCAGAGGGATCCATACACTCACACTCAAGTTATTGTCCAGAAACTACAAAATTGCTTATTGTTGGCCCCTAATTTCTAAACTGTTGGTACCATAACCCCCAAAATGAATCCCAACCTTCTACTTGTGGTATTAAACATTGTGTTACAATTTCAGAGCAGTCAAAATACTTATATACAAGTTATTATCCTGAAACTAGAAAAATGCTTCTTTTGGGCTCCTAAATCCTAAACAGTTGGGACCATCATCCACAAAATTCATCCCAACCTTCCTATTGTGGTATTTAACCCTCTTAAAAAATCTTATAGAGATCCATTCACTTTTAAAAACTAAAGTAATTGTCTGGAAACCAAATGTGTCTTCGGACGATGACGCATACATCATACCATTATACGATCCCAAAATGTTTTTTGCGGTTGTATAGAAATGTATCAATAGAATGAAACCCAGTGTTTTAGCTGCAACGTTTGAACAGGGTGCAGTGCAAGCCCTTTTTTTGTCAAACACCTTGTTAATTAACACCAATAACCTTAGCTTTAGGTCATACATAATTTGTGTACATCAACAAAATGAGTTACTTCCCCTTATTTATCACCTGTTCACAATATATTCCTTAAATTTATGTTTCTTTTCATAAAAGGATTAAATATAAAATTAATTTAATGCAAATGCATATTAGAATATTAATTTAAATTATTTTCACTTGAATACACTTCAAAAATAAATATTTTGAAAATTATATTTTACATATTCACTTCATTATATTCTATCAAGTGCAATCAAGTATAAAAAAATCCCAACATCTGTTTACATTCATGGTGAGACTGGTATTGTAACAGCAACTGTATAATATGAAGGAAACAGCTTCCTAAAAGGGTCTCAGCATCATGACCATAGACCATATAAAATTGTGACAAAAGTATTGACATATATTACTCCATTTTAACTGAAACTTGAATTTACAAGGATGCATAAAATAAAGTTATGTGCACAGTTGAGGCTTAAATAGTTGCCTTTTTCCCAGTAAAATTAATCTAACGCGTTAAATTGCCCTTTTTTCAATGACATTTACGCGTAAAATTGCCCTTTTTGAATGACATTTACGTGTAAAATTGCCCTTTTCTGACTAGCACCCTGCCCTTTTCAAATCCTGGCTAGAACACTGGAAACCATATAATGCATTTCTGACAAACAATGTACATGATGTACAGATTGTATTTCATTTTAACAAGCGATTTAAATTAATTATTTTAATATACATGTAGACAGAAGGGTCTTTTTAAGTGTATTAAATAGCAGATGCCTGGGCCTGGAAATTTGTTCATGTATCAAGTATCATTAATACAGAAAATAGGTGTACAGCAGACCTAAGAGTGCTCAGATATTACAACTAATCATTGTCAAACTGCTTACCAAATATGAAGTCATTCTGTTTAGTGGTATTTAAGAAAAGTAAGACAAAAATAATCGTTGGAAAAACAGAAAAGATGATTGCCATATAACCATCACTGCTGAGTGGTGGCAGTATTTTTTGTTTGTAGACTTACATTTCCTCTTTCCAATAATAACTGACATTTGTTCAGGCAGTCAGGTGATTCCGCAAACTGTATCAGGGCTTTCTCAGCTTCAGAGCGTAGATTGGTATCAGCTGTTTCATACAACTGTTTGCACAGATTTTCTAACTGCAGAAGCTCCTACAAAAATTAATAAAATAATGTTCAAAGACAGTACACTAAAATACATTCTTGTTAAGTTTTCTTCTTTTCGCTTTGAACATTTGGAATGCTCAAAATAAGGTGCTCAATATAGCATACATGTACCTGTTACCTAAAGTATGCAAAAAAATTGTGAATTTTCAAGGTAAACACTGACTTTTCATCCTAGCTTATCGAGACCGCGACTTTGCGACAATACGTCTCTCGGCTGCCTGTAAACATTTGAAAAAGATATTTTTTTCTTTTTGAATTTATATTTTTGTCAGTGAAGTAGCCGGCACTTGAAGCCACCGTAAATGGAGGAAATCCGCCGGCTACCGACTTCAATGGAAAGCCCTGGGGTCTTGTAAAAATGAAAACAAATGCTTGTGTCTGGGTAAACTGATATCAACAAAAAATATTGAGTTGTGTGATCAAAATAACATATTTCCAAATCAACAATTCATTCTCAAATTATGATCAAATGTTATAATTCTGGACCTGAATCTATTAAATATCTATATAATTAGCTATGGACACAGTAGCAGCGTGGTAACAAGATCTTAACATGCTTCTACTGCGATTATAGCAAGCTCTTACCCCCATACTACGATTATACCACTTTCGTACAGCGATCTTACTATATAGCTACAATCCCAGCAATAACGTCAACATCGTTTTCATATAAATACTGTAACATTCCTTTTATTTCTCATTGATACGTAGAGTTTTTCGGAAACAATGCAGTCATGCAACCAAAATCTATGTAAGGGTAATGGTAGTGGTAGAGGCAGAGGGGGATCTGATAGTAACAAATCATAATGCAGAAGATATATGTCGGAACGACCAATCCAACCTGAATCACAACTTATTGCTGGTCCATCAAAATCAAATGACAGGGCTTTAGTGAACAATAGTAGTGATGACACAGATGTGTCAAGAATGATTGAGATGTTGAAGATAAAGGACAAGAGGTTCAAATTACATACAGACTAACAAATGCTGAAGAGCTTTTATAAATTCTATATGACAATGTCAATGAGCATGATGGTCATATATGGTCTAGACCAGCATGATATGAACGTGGTATAGTCGTAGTGGAAGCGTGTTCGGGTCGCGGTAACAACGGGATGGTCCTAGTAAAGTTGCTGTGAGATCATAGCGCAGTCTCCCAGACTAGAATCACGCTTTCGCGACGCTGTCGCTACGATGGTACAGCAACCTTTGTGATCTTACTGTGCACTCACTATGCTTATACTACATCCTGATTTCACCACGACCGCACCACAATTGTTTTGAACATGTTCAAAGTTGGCCACGCTCATCACGATCATTTAAATCAGCAGTCCCTGAACTTAATATTTGGAAATTTAGTAATTTTTTAAACCTGAAGACGATTTAAAAGATGATATCAGAAGCATTTTTAAAAGCATGGGCTGCTAGGCCCGTAGTTAGGCGTGAATAATGCTTCTTTTTTCTTAAATTACTAAAATTTTCCAAATATTGAGTTCAGAGACTGCTGATTTAAATTTCATTGTGAAATTTGTAATTTTGTCAACTTTTTAAATAATTTCAATTATATTGGAATTTAGTAATGATTCTGGAATTTGAGATAACGCCTCATATTTTGTAGATACATAAAAACCTTCCAATGTTCTGAAAAATGTAACATCGTAATTATAGTATACACAGATGGGTACTTTGAGCAATGTGTTGTTTTCAGATTTTTGTGCGGTGCTTTTTTTTTATGTGTTGTAGCATTTTCATATACGAAACTAGTATAAATGGGACACGAAAAGTTCAATATCAATTTAAAAAGTTATCTCCCCTGATACTGAATCCACTCCCGAAAAGTATCTGCTCGAATGATGTTAATTAATTCTGTGCTCTTGGGCAATGAAACAGTCGTAATATTGATAAATTATATTACTTAACAGAACAATCTATTTTATTTCGCTACTGTCATGTCATTGATGTGAGTTTTTATACTTTATTTTTTAAAAACGAACATTTTTTTCAGTTTGACATATATTCATTTTTTTGGACTTGCACGTGTTTAATTTGCGCAAAATCGCTGACACTATGAAAATAAGAACGCATGGCAAACTTATTATGATGTATTGGAGCATGCAGTACACTTTCTGCAATGCATTTAATAATGACATGAATGCACTGTCATAGAAGAGAGGTTTATTTTGAATTCACCTGCTCTTCCGCCATTTTTGTTTTCCCCTCAATCCAAAATCTGTTATGCGCAGGTGCGAGGTTTCGCTAAAATTTAATACCATTCCGTAGTGGGAACGCATTAACTGATGAAGGTAGTTATTGTATTTGGCAACAGACAAGAGTTAACAAAGCTATCTACCAGTCCTTTACTAGCAAATTTTTTCAAATTATTCACAAAATATTAAAAGTATATGTTATCGAGATTGTTTTTAACTAAGGGACAAATTTCTCACATATATTGTTCAATCTTATATTAGTACTTTTATGATACTAGTAAAAAAAATATATATAATTCTGAAATATCAAAATATAATTCTGAAATAAACATAGATATAGAAAACTTTATTTTGATTCGACATAGCATAAAACATACAAATCTTTTAATGGGGTTTCATTCTTGAATTCGTTGGGTTCTTTGATATGCTGAATCTAACCATGTATTTTAAAAGATTTTGGATTTTTGGGCCCCGTTTTTAAATTGGTCCACATTGAGGTCCAAAGGGTCCAAATTTAACTTTGGTTGATTTCATCAAAAATTGAATTATAGAGGGTTTTTTATATGACGAATCTAACTGTAAATTAGTCTACATGCATTAAGGTCCAAAGGGTCCAACATTAAACTTAGTTTTATTTTAACAAAAAATTATTTTTTGGGGTTATTTGATATGTTGAATCTAAACATGTATTTAGATTTTGGATATTGGACCATAATAGGTAAATGTCCAATTTAATTTCTTTTAAGTTCGTATACCACATTCATTCTGTGTCAGAAACCTATGCTGTGTCAAATATTTAATCAAAATCCAAATTCAGAGCTGTATCAAGCTTGGATTGTGTGTCCAAACTTGCCGCCCAACTTTTTAGGGTTCGACCTCCGCGGTCGTATCAAGCTGCGCCCTGCGGAGCATTGTATTTGTACATAAATTAGGCTGCTAGTTTTCACGTTTGAATTGTTTTACATTGTCATTTCGGGGCCTTATATAGCCGACTTTGCGGTAAGGACTTTGCTCATTGTTGTAGGCCGTATGGTGACCTGTAGTTATTAATTTCTGTGTCATTTGGTCTCTTGTGGAGAGTTGTCTCATTAGCAATCATACCACATCTTCTTTTTATACTTACATCCGTTATCATGGCATACAATTAAAGCATGATTGACCGATTTAAATAAATTTAAAATAATGTTTATCGGTTCGGTAAATTATGATGGTAAAAAGGGTCAACATGGACCACCAAAATTGAGACAAAAACTTTGCTGTGCATCATGACGTCTATATATAGGAACTAACATATTACTTCAAGGGTTCATGCATATAGAAAATGTGTGGTCAACTTATCCAGGCTTGACTCAGTGACCTTATATAAAGTCCTATCTTATATTGCTTCTTCACAACCTGTGTCCTTTTTCTTCCTAAATGGGTCATTATCAAAAAAAGTGCAAATTTCGACGAGATAACATTTTGAAAAATGATGTCATGGTTTAAAACATTTAAATGTGTCACGCTATTCTATAGTCATGGTAGCAACGATATTCAGAAGTATGCAATGGGAAATATGAAGAGTCCCTTCAATTTTAACAATTTTAGGTCATGCTTTAATAGAATCGTGTCAATGGTGTTACCAATTTAAAGCATACATTTAGCTACTAAATATTATTGTTTAACATCAAACAACTGTTCCAATTTGTTGTTTATGTTAGAATTACGACTTCTTGACATAATTCATATAGCTGTGCATTCTATTCAAACATAATTTCCGAAAACATTGCCGTAAAAAAAGTTGGCTGTCCTAATCATGGCCGTTGTAAATACTAAAAAATGCACTTAAACTGAATATATGTGAATTGTGTAAGATTAAATGATAATAATATACATAATCCTTCGTACACGACCTAAAAACACTTATATTTATGAATGAAAATAAAAAAATGTCGCATTTTTATATAGTAACACCACTGACCCTTCAGTAACTCCAAGGACACAAAAGTTTCACCATTGACATCACATTTCAAATTTTACCTTTATTAAGTACTGAACACAGAACCAAGATCACCGAGCAAAAGAAAAAGATGAAAAAATAATTCGTAGGCTAAAATATCTCAAATTATATAACATAACATCAATAACTAAAAATGTCAGTAGTGGGACTAAATAGTGTCATTGGTGTTACCAGCATACATCAGTTTGTGAAAACTTTGTTTGTGTATACAATACATGATATTGTTAAAACATTGTTAAATAAGTATTGTTTTTCGTAAATAATATGATGTTTCGCTTGTTACGCATGAAAGAAACACAAAACAATGCTGATTGTCATAATATATTCAGTGGTGTTACTAAACTGGTCAATGGTGTTATTTTATCAAAATGGTCTCACCATTGACAGTAACACCAATGATTTAAGGTGTATTTTAAGATTAAGTTACGAAATAAGTGCTCCATTCCCCTATCCTATATGTTGTTACTGGTGAATGTTTCTATAATCAATATATTTCATCATTCAAAGTTCAGGAAATGTTTAAAAAACAAAAAAATTATAAGGGTTCACCATGGACACTATTTTCAATTATGATATAGCTTTCACTTACTTTTTTAGATTTTTTCACTAAATTTTCAACATAATTGTTTGCTTTCTTTTTGCATAACATGCTCACAGGTAATATTGCTAAGGGAGAAACTGTTGTAAATGCCAAAATCTTGCGAAAGATAACTCTTATCCCACTAATTTGTTCTTTGGTTACACCATTGACTTAAAAAATGCAACATTTCCTTTTGGTGATTTTTTTTATTATAAAACCAACATACACCTCCTAAATCATTAAAAAAAGGTTTGTATGTATCAAAATGCAATAAAAAGTTATAAATCAAAAACAAATGATATTAATGATAGTCCTATTTTAAGTCTGAAAGGATTAATAGTAAAAAAAATAACAGTTAATTCTCAGGCTATCTCCAAGGGTTTAAGAAAACATTAAGGATGTTTTTATAACATTTCATACTGTAAACTGTATATTGTGTATCACGAAACATTCATTTCTAACATATGCAAGTGTTATTTTGATATATTTTCATGTCTGTGACTTGAAAAGACCCAATAACATAGTTTTGCATGGTTTTTTTTATAATGACCCTCATATGTGTCCTTTTCAACAAGTAATCAGTAACATATACTTTTGAACTGGTTAAATGATGTAATCAAATGAGTCTTAAGTAATTTTAATAAAAAAAAAAGTTTTCTTGTCGCTTCTTGTCGCCAAAATAATTCTTCTTGTCGCTTCTTGACGCTTCTTGTCGCTAATTAGTGAGACCGAGTCTTACTTAAATTTTGCTTATTTTATAAAAGGAACATTTTGTTAATCATTAAAGTTTCCCCAAGTCACAATTTCACCATTTCCAACTGTAAATTGTAAATTTAGAGGATTTTGATATGAAATTGAACAATAAAGCCATAATGATTCGATTGTCCGAAAGCAGCACTTGCCGCGTGACGACGACAAACATATTCTTTATAAATAAACTTTATTAAGTGTCGACAAGGTATACATACATAGACAAACATAAGCTCTAATGAGCTTTTAACCGACATAAATGAAGTTTTCCACTCATTTATAATTATAAAACCATGATTCACACTACCCATGAGCCTGACAGATCATGAAGTCTCAACCAAAATGTTAAAGGGGCATTAGCTGCCAAATTTATGTTCAATGATTCGGCTCAAACCTCATATTTTATTCATAACATACTAAAACACCTATCCAAATTACAAAAGGGCTTTAAAGAAACGTTAAAGAATGCACGTACTCATTATGGCGCAACATTTCGTGTCTATTGGTCTAGTATAGACGACATCTTAATAATCATTAAAATTCCTTAGATGATCATATATATATATATATAACATGATACTAACATGATAAATATAAATTCACAGGCTAGTACGTATGATAATGATTTTTCTAGGTCTGTTTGAATTCATGTCATTGATTAAAAGGTATTAAAAATCATCGTTGCGTCTTATCAGTTGCATTTTTCTTTTCTTTTCAGTTCATTATGAAACTCAACTGACATTATCACTGATATTTTTATTATGTAATAGAGCATGCATTTTTGATTTGTTTGTGTAAAATGTAATTAATTTAACAAGGAGACATATTAATATAAGCACTGGTTGCTTGTTTCTGAATCCTAATTGTGAATGTGTTTATAAAACGACTTGTATGATTAATAATAAAATATTGCCAAGTTTAAACCAAACACAAAAAGGTAATTGAAAATAATTAAACCCGTTTTACAATTTGGGAAAACCATATCTTATTTTCCGGCCCCACCCCTCAAAATTGAAAATCGTACTCTGGCCTGCGTTTCATACAAAAAAATACGTTTAAATTGATCGGAAGATTACTAAATTGTTCAAGACATTCTTGCGAACACAAACTCATTATTTTAACTAGATCAAAAGTAAAATCCGGAATATCATTTCCTCGCCAGTTTTGGTCCTTGTACGTACAACTTCCGGTCAAAAAATTGTTTACTTGTCGTCAAGATTTTCCAAAAAATCATCTTTGAATACCATTTCATTGAAATAGAGATGTCATAAACTTCATGCTGGTATTAATAAGACACAGCAAACACATCTTCGTCTCATATAAGATATTGAAATACGTCAGAAATTAGACAGAAGCAAGTAGGTAGACATTTAGTCCGAGATTACTCTCACTGTGCTTAAACGGCTGTGGGTAACTTACCCACAGCCCAAGATGGCGGACTCTAAACTCGTTGATATTTAATTCATACAAAATGTACCTTTTGCGACGTTTTTCATGCAGAATGTAAATATTTATAGGATTTTTGAATAAAGAAATGACTAACAATTACCATAAATTTGTTAATATAGAGTTCACTAAAGCGCAAGGTCAACTTTAAAAAATGCATAATATGTCCGTAACTTTTTTATCGAAACTAAGCAGACTGTCCGTAACTTTATTTTTAGATGTGGGTAACTTTTGATTTAAAATTTTAAGAATTATAATTTCGACAATTAGAAGACAATTAACATCATACTTACACCCCAGAAGTTTTATGTGGGGTTTGTGGTACTCCTTCCTGGTTATGGTTTGAACTTTTATTTACTGATGTGCGTCTTATCGACGTTTTTCGCTTGTCAGACCAAGGCTTTTCCATACTCTTTAATGTTTTGAGTTTAATTATATGTTTGCGGTTTACCTTCACCTCTGTTTCTTTCTATGTGTATTTTGATGATTACTCTTTGACGAGGCTCGGTATTTATACATCCCACCAGTTAGTTATAGTGTTATGATTTTTTGAATATGTTTCCTAGTATGTTTTTTTTTTCTCTCTTTGTATTTTATCAGGGGTTGTTAGACTATTAAATTACCCTGTTGTCCTACGTAGTTATTTATATTTTTATATACTATGTCGAATTGTTACACTATGTTGACTGCTCTTTTCCTTTTATTGTCACTGACTTTTACCTATTGTGTCTTTTAGTTTTATTCAGTTTAATGAGATTTGATGCAACTTGCATACAAATGAAATATGCAGCTAGCTGTAAAACTAGGTTTATTCATTTATACAAAATGTCCTTTTTTTTTTTTTTTAAAGTTTTCCCATTTACTGTAAATCTTGGCCAGGGTGCCGCAATATCACCGTGCGCAACGTCCCAGTGTGTCCAGATTGACACCCCTTTTATTTTACTGTCAATGCTGATGGGATTTGTTTGTGTGGGGATGAGAGAAAAGTGTTTTTGGCTTTTTCAAAAAGACGGGAAAAGTTTGTGCACTTAAGTCTCGTATAGTCTATCCACTGCATGCCTGGGCAATTTGGGTTCCCCTCCAAAATCCCGAATTCACGCTACCCTTGTCGTTGCTGGCAGAAAATCAGTAAGTGTATACATGCTACATGTATGTGTAAAAAATACTTGTGTAGTCTACTTGATCAAAAATAAAAACGAACAATGATGTTTCAACAGTTTATCTGCTATGATCGGAAACAACCCTCCGAACTAGGCGATTCGGGTACCCTGACGTTATACAAAATGAGACCCGAGTTTTGCGGATTTATCGTGATTTTTTTCATATTTTCCCAATTTTGTCTTCCATCGATACAATGAATTATATCATACTAGACATCTACTTCGTTTTGTGAATATGTATTCGATGCAATCTCTATCATCAGTTTAAACATTACATCCGCGTATGTCGATTCTTTGAAAGTTACGGACATCTCTATTGGTATGATGAAAAAAGTTACGGACAAGTTGTTTTGAAGTTACGGACAGCCTAAGTGTTTTTTAAAATCGTGCTGTGATCGTTTATTTTGTAGAATTTAATCACCTTTCCAATTTAGGGGTTTCCCTAAACGATTAATACAACTTTTAAATTCAGTTGTTTAATTGATGCATTCGTGGTATTGTTATTCTATAGAAGAAAAGTATCTAACCGACGCAAGGCGGCTCCATCTTGGGCTGTGGGTAACTTAAGTTACCCACAGCCGTTTAAGCACAGTGACTCTGACGTCCAATATAATTTATATTTCTAACTGTATGTCTTTTTTAGTTACGGAATACCATCAAATTTTTGAGGATTTTCCCGGCGCATGCCTGTATAAGGTCGCTTTAAGTTAATTTCATTTTTTTTTTTTTTACTTTCAATTTATTTATGAAATTTATTGTACAATTTTTTAAGTTTCAATTTTTACATTTTTTATATATATTTTTTATAACAATAAGATAAAAATGTCACTTCGAATCTTAACCCACAGGGTTTGTTACTATTTGCTGGCTTTTCTGACCTCAGGAACCCATAAAAAACAGCAAATAATGACAAACCCCAGCATGTTGCCTTGGGAATTATGAATTATTGTCACTTCGGCTGTAAAAAGCTGCGAATCCGGGTCTGTTCGCGCCCAATCACGTTCGCACCCTTCCACATTCGCCCCCATTCACTTTCGCACCCCACATGTTCGCACTCAAATTTTGCGAAAAGTTCGTTCGCACCCAATTTTACCAATTTCTTGGAGGTGTATTGGTATAAATATATATGCCATTGTTTCTAAATAATTTGAGATACTGACAAGTTTTTTTGTGTCATGACAAGTTTATAAAAAAAAAGTCCTTGTTTTTAAGTCAGATTATGTTATTCTGACAACAACTATTTCATTTGTGTGTTGAATAATTCTTAATCGTGTTTTGGTGAGTGTATTGAAATAATTTGTTTTTCACTGTTTCTAGTCAATTAAGTGCGAATCTGATAACATGTTGAACAACTGGTATGCATGGTAAGTGTATTGCTATAATTAATATTTATTTTATTAGTATTTACATCAAAGCAATTTAAAACAACAATCATGATTTATAAACAACAGTAAACAATAACACCAAGTTAGGCTGTTTATAAATACCAATTAGCAATAATCATACATAATCAACATTTAATAATTAATCATGGCAGATTGATAAAAAAAAAAATCTATTCAATAAATTCTCAAATTTTATTCAAAAAGAATACAATTATTTGTTATATTCATATGAATAATTTCTAACAATTTAACTTAAATATTATTAAAAGTTGGGCGCGAACATGTAGGGTGCGAACGGACGTGGGGGGTGAAAATGTGAGGTGCGAACGTGTAAGGTGCGAAACTATATTGGGCGGGAACGGACCTGATACCAAAAGCTGCTATAGGGAAAAGGGTACTATTTATTCTGCCATAGGCGACAATACTTACATTTTCTAAATTTACAACTTTTTATAACAAAAAACCTGGATAAAACAGTTATGTGTGGTGTTCAGGTGTTAGTACTTTATTCATGTTATTATTTTACTCTAAAAATTGAAGCCAAATAGTATAATGACCAATTTCCAACGGAGCTTGCTTATGTTATCGATGCCCACCGTCATTTTGCACCAAATTTATGAAATTTTGAAAGTCTTTTCGAATAATTCTCAAGAAAATATGTCAATAGGTTTCAAAATTTATATTGTAAATATACACACTGCAGTTAGGCCAACTAAAATTAATTAGTAGATTTTCATCCAAATTTTTGAAAAAAATGGGGCGGGTGGGAGGATTTTATTTTTTAATTTTTATTTCCAAATTTGAAACAGGAAGTTTGGAAGGAAACACAATTTTTAACGGTTACCGGAAACGGAGATGAACAAATCCGGAAATCAAAATTTTTTCAAAATAACAAAAATCGGGGCGGGACAATTTCAGAGGGGCGGGTGGGGACGAAAATCTAGCAATTAATTTTAATTGGCCTTATTCATAGATAAATAAAAAAAATATGTTGTACCCTTACATCCAATCACAGCGCTCCTAATTTGACTTTCTCACCTGCCTTGGGTACACAAAAGGCCAACCTAAAGCTGGGAAAGTGTATTAGTATCGTTTTTCCTAAAGCAAATAGTAACAAATCCTGTTTTGACGTCATAATACAATCACATTGTGGTGTCAGATATTTTGTGACATCGAAATTTTATGGGAATCTTTTCGACATCCAGGAATGACAGACCTGGGAACATCTCTATGTTCCTGGGCAGACAAATAGCGCTCAACACCTGGTCAAATGGGCATTAGTTATAGTCAATTAACCACTGCTCGTAAGTTTTTAAAGTGATACCCTGTCAAAACATTAGAAATTCTTCAAGAGTTTTGCTTATTTTTATTGTATGCTATGTATTTGAGATTTCAACTTTGTATTACAGGTTGTTTTTAGTGTCAAAATGCACTGTTTTTATGTTATTTATATGTTTTTATATTTGGCCAA
This sequence comes from Mytilus edulis, assembly GCF_963676685.1. NCBI lineage: Eukaryota > Metazoa > Mollusca > Bivalvia > Mytilida > Mytilidae > Mytilus > Mytilus edulis. The sequence continues at coordinate 33,684,588 of NC_092347.1, read as the reverse complement.
AAGCTCCTTAGAGCTTGTGTTGCTTATTTGTACCTATGCCGAATCAAAATAAAGTTTTCTTATCTTATCTTATCTTATTTTTTAAATCTCTTTATTGAACTGCAGTTGAAATGTTGTATAGCTTTAGTATGATCAAATAATTAGGGGGCACAATACATAGATTTTATCAAAACATGCATTAAGGAAGTTTAAATAAAAACCTTGAGTCACAATACTCAGGAGAAAGTTTTGTATGAGGAGTTTCTGGTTAAAATGAGATAAAATGCCTTCTATTAACAACCTATTGATCTGTAGATGTCGGCAAAAAGCTTTACAGAGTTTGTGTTTGTAGTATTTCATGTAACCAGACTTAAAATAAATTTTCTTATCTTATCTTAGATTGTTGATACATGTAGCTGTGTATAAGAGTTAAGATGATAGTTTGCAAGTGTTAATTTCAAATGTTAACATCATATTTCTTTTTTATAATAGAAGCTTTTGTTAAAAATCTGCTATTATTTTTTCTGTACGACTATCATGACTTATAATATTCAATAAAATGTGCTTATTTAATTGTAGGAAACATAAAGTGAAAAATGCCTGAATCTAAGAATTTATTGAAAGAAGTCTTACCCAAACAAGGTTTACTGTACCAAGAGGATATGCCTACAGTAGTTTTATGTAAACCAAAAATTCTGCCACTAAAATCTGTGACATTGGAGAAACTAGAAAAGATGCAAAAGGAAGCACAAGAAACTGTTAAACAACAAGAGAAAGAGGCAAGACTCAATGATGATAATTTGTTTGGAGGAATTTAAATGATCATGCTACATGTATTTATATTGTCATTTCTGTTTACAATTTGACATGTACAACTGTATATTGTAAAAATAAAATTCTTTATCATTTATATGTACTTTTATACTATGGTAGAATTGATCAGGTCTTTTCAGCCAGTCACTATTAGCACTTTGGTGTTTGAAATTTCTCCCAATGATTATGAGTGGTAAAAAAATGTCTTGTGATATGTGTTTGTAGTTGCTCCATATAGATCATTGATTTACCATGATTATATTATTCGTAGTTAAAGCAGTAGAGGTGAATGTTGAGTAAAAACAGTAGAGGTGAGTGCCGAGTAAAAGAAGTAGAGGGTAGTGCTGAGTAAAAGCACTAGAGGTGAGTGCTGAGTACAAGCAGTAGAGGGTAGTATTTAGTAAAAGCAGTAGAGGGTAGTGCTGAGTAAAAACACTAGAGGTGAGTGCTGAGTACAAGCATTAGAGGGTAGTGCTGAGTACAAGCACTAGAGAGTAGTGATGAGTACAAGCACTAGAGGGTAGTGTTGAGTAAAAGCACTAGAGGGTAATGTTGAGTAAAAACACTAGAGGGTAGTGTTGAGTTTTAGCACTAGGTGGTAGTTGGAGCAATAATATATCCTTGGCATATACATATTGTTAAAATGTCATTATGAAAACCACCAAAGCAGCAATCTCAATAAACTTTCTATATTTTGTATTTATATTTGGGCTCCAAAAAACAGTTGTCTTTCAAATACTCTGGTGACATCCTGTATATGCATAACATAATTGCTTCTGGATGTTAAGCAATCAACAATTAATCAATCCGCAAGAACAAAAACCTAAGGGTAAGTGACTTAGGAATAGAAGAATGGTCACGTTTGGTCTTTTTCCGACCTGCAGTAAAACCCTTGAAGTGAGAAATTATCTATTCATGATCTTTTCAATTGGTCACTGTTAGTACTTTGTTTGGTGTTTGAAATTTCCCTAATGATGTTGTAAAAAAAAATGTCTTGTGACATGTGTTTGTAGTTGCTCCATATAGATCATTGATTTACCCTGATGTTATTCTTAGTTAAAGCAGTAGAGGTGGGTGCTGAGTAAAAGCAGTAGAGGGTAGTTCGAGTAATGATATATCCTTGGCATATATGGATGCACAGTAATATTGTTAAAATGAAAACCACCAAAGCAGTAATCTCAATGAACTTTCTATATTTTTATGCCCCACCTACGATAGTAGAGGGGCATTATGTTTTCTGGTCTGTGCCTCCGTTCGTCCGTGCGTCCGTCCGTCCGTTCAGGTTAAAGTTTTTTGCCAAGGTAGTTTTTGATGAAGCTGAAGTCCAATCAACTTGAAACTTAGTACACTTGTTGCTTATGATATGATCTTTTTAATTTTAAAGTCAAATTAGACTTTTGACCCCAATTTCACGGTCCACTGAACATAGAAAATGAAAGGGGGAGTTTCAGGTTAAAGTTTTTGGTCAAGGAAGTTTTTGATGAAGCTGAATTCCAATCAACTTGAAACTTAGTACACTTGTTGCTTATGATATGATCTTTCTAATTTTAATGCCAAATTAGACTTTTGACCCCAATTTCACGGTTCACTATACATAGAAAATGAAAGTGGGAGTTTCAGGTTAAAGTTTTTGGTCTAGGTAGTTTTTGATGAAATTGAAGTCCAATCAACTTGAAACTTATTACATATGTTCCCTATAATATAATCTTTCTAATTTTAATGCCAAATTAGATTATTACCCAATTTTTACAGTCCATGGAACATGGAAAAGGATAGTGCAAGTGGGGCATCCGTGTACTTTGGACACATTCTTGTTTAATTTATATTTGGGCTCCAAAAACAGTGGTCTTTCAAGTACTCTGGTGACATCCTAAATATGCATAAAATAATTGCTTCTGGACGTTAAGCAATCAATCCTCCTCAAGTATAAAACCTAAAGAGACTGGTGAATAGAAGAATGGTCACGTTTGGTCCTTTTCCGAACTGCAGTAAAACCCTTGAAGTGAGAAATAACCTATTCATGATCTCCCGTGAAGAGAGACAGCCACGGCTTTCTGCATGCAAAGAACTGCAATAACTCTGAGGAATCTTCAGGTGGCCTGATGACAATTATGACCTCTATTCTGGTGCTACCTATTGTATTTATTGTTAAGTAATTTTGTTTTTTTCCTGAAAATGTAAGTAATATTTGCCACTGAACGTTGCTTTGTTTATTTTGTAATTAATTGAAGAAATCGGTTGAAAATAACTCCTTCTCTATAAATCCTTGTCTCACTGTAGGTCAACTCAAATTTGGTAATCTATCTTTAAAAAGGTTGGGTTGGCAGCCGGCAGGTATGATAAATATGACAAACCAAATTATTTATGTCAATGCAACAAAATGTTGGGGTATGGTAATGGTCTTCAACTTTCTGTCTATCTGAAACACATCAATAGTAATACATTGTTTGACTGAAAGCTTGAATACTTGATTGTTTGTCATCCTATTTTGTTAAAACATATTTGATTTGATCATTTTTACAGAATTAATTGGTTCTTGATCATTTTATTTTTCAATATTTTAACAATGACACCTTGTGAAAGCAACTTCGCTGAAACTGTTTTACAGAAAGATCTCTTACTTAGTAGGAGTGTTTGCCATCATCATGATCGTGTGTAGTTGACCATATTATATAACCATTTTGATTCAACAATTTTTAAAGGAGTTTTGCTAGTTTGACCATATTTTTTTTATTTGACAGAAAGCACTCGCGATTGTAATGTTTGCCATCATATGTTATTGACCATATTGCACTTTATTTTGAATTGAATATTTTTATGAAATTATTAGACTTTGGCCATTTAAAGTTCGTCTGGCCCTATGGGCCAAGTGAGCGTTCATCGCTTGGTGTCGGTCGGTCGTCGTCCGGTTCTAGTCGTATAACATAAGCCTTCGTAGGTTCATATCGTTTGCGCTCGACGTTTTTTTATTGGATATATATTCGTGTTTCGGCGTTGATAGTAAATATTTCCGATAAAAAAAAACGTCGAAGGCAAACGATATGAACCTACGAAGGCTTGTGTTATAGGACTACGTCCGTTTCCAGTCGTTGCCGTTAATTTTCTGTCCTTTTTCGTGTTTTAGGAAAGATCTAAGAAGATAGAGAGAGAGACTGTAAACAGATAATAAAAAAACCATAAAAAAACATTTCTACAGTTGAAATTAATGTTACATTATGGATCTTATATATATGCCAGAGAAAATTATTGACAATTTCCAGCATGTAAAAAAGCATACTACATCTTCCTTTTTTCTGAGCTAAAGATGGAAATGTAGACTATAATATGTCACTCAATAAACAGCAACCCATGAATAAAACTAAAAAAAAAAAAACACGTTTACAGGTCAACATACAACACAGCATGTCAATCTCTAAATCATCCCGAGTTCATAAAAGATAACTATCATATTACTAAATTCTCCAAATAACAGATATAGTAAAGCTTGCAGTCAGATCTTTACTAAACTTTGTATATAAAAGAAAGAACACATTGTGTTTGTCTAGCCTGCAACAGTTTATAGCGAAAACAAGACATAGTAATCCTACACTCGTCGTAGGCGGTGTCACCATTAAGGAATTTGACTGAAAGTTTGTGGAAAAAATGTTTTTGAAGCAGTAATTATAAAAAAAAAAAGAAGATTTGGCATGATTGCCAAGACAACTGTCCACAAGAGACCAAAATGACACGGACATTAACAACTATAGGTCACCGTACGGCCTTCAACAATGAGCAAAGCCCATACCGCATAGTCAGCTATAAACTTGTTAAAAACTTCTTCATTGAATTTTATAAAAACATGAACTTAAGTTTTTTTATGTTCAAAAGACTATCTAAATTTCTTCATTTTTTTCGTACTTACTGATAATTCAACATAGTTTTTTTCTTTCTGTAGCAGCTTCAAATATATGACAGTTAACATTTAGATACCTCGAGTCTGCTGTTAATGTATTTTAGATATCAATAACTCTGTCACATCTTCAGAGAATTGTATTAAACTTTGTCAGATGCTTTTTTTATGAATAAGTCAGAAATAATATTTAATTCATTTTTTTTTTCATTTTTAAGTATTTAATTGATATGAACCGCAGAAAACATTTAGAGGCAGTCGAAGTTTTTTTTCAGACATTCACAGAATTTAACTGAAATTTTATAGAAGCCTTTTTCCACATTAGGAATTGTATTTGAAGAAAATAGTTCGATTTTAAAAAAAAATCCGTACGACTTATCAATGTTAGATTTTGGCAATCAACACTAGTAAAACTTTTACTCTGACAGTAACAATAGCAGACCAGACATACGATTCAGATATGTCCTATGAGTTTTACAGTTTGGACACAACAGTCAGGGTCACCAAATAACAAACGGAATCACGAGGAAGAACCTGTTGCTTTCCTCATCATCAAGTTCTTAGTTGAAACATGTAGTGGACAACATCTATTGTCATCGGTTCGCAAATGGCAATCATCCACATCGGTTCGCAAATGGTAATCATCCACATCGATCCACTAAACTAGAGTGATGTGAACATACATGTGCCCTTTTGATGGATTCTGTATCAAGGTTGTTAATGGTCGGAAAGTGAAACATATTCATGCTCTTAAAAATGGCAACTCGGAAGATAACAATCATTTACGAAATTATTTAATTGAACAAACTTAAAATGTGAAAAAAATATACTGATCTTAAATATAAAGACAAATCACACTAAAAAGAACATTTTTTTGTTTTCCGATTAAAACAATTTTACAGTCAACTGCTTACTTATCTAAGTTCCAATCATTATCCATGCAATGGAAAAATAATACTGGAAGAGACATTCGAAAGATTAACGCCAGAACTTATTAGTTTCATTAGTTTAAACAGATTTCATCGGAAAGACAACTAATCGAGAGTTGTCACTTTGGCACTTATACCCACAGGCACTTGTCTCAGAAAAAAATAATTCCTATATACCTTAATATTAAGGTATATAGGAATTTTTTTTTCTGAGACAAGTGCCTGTGCTTATACCTCATCTTCTTATATCTATGAAATGAATATATTTTTTCAAATTTGATTATTATACATGTGTGTAGCAGCAAGTTTTTCAGTATGTCGGAGTTAGAATATAAATTATATTTCCTCAAGGCCATGTTGTTTATTTATTTAAACACTCGACTTTTTGTGACAAATGGTTAACCCCACATAAACAAACACATTCTTAATAAAAATGTTTAATTGCAAATACTATATATGGTACATGTTTTTCATTCTTTACATTTCTTATTCATAATTGCAGAAAATGACATTAAGTGAAATTGTGTGTTTGATAAATGGTGCATTGTGAGGTCAAGATGTCTATAGCACTGATTTCCTTCCGTCTTTCATTTTGACTAGCTCATGTCATAGATAAAGTATGGAATATATGCCGTGTAAGTTGTGAATTTCCTTGGTCCAACAATTCTCATTGTCACATTCTTTGTCGTCGGTAAGGTGCAAATTTCTTCACCTAAAACAAATAAAATGTTATTAAAAAGTATTACAAGGTTATCTGGCGCTGCTCATAATAAGTTTTTTTTAAGTTCATAAGCTTGAGACCAAAAGGTATGACTTTAAAAATTCAATTTCGTATCGAATGTTTGTTCAATTTATATGAGTTTGGCTAAAAACTGATTTGATACACGAAAATTGAAAATTCTGATTGAGAACACATTGGACAAGTATGATTTGTTTACTTGATGTCGATAACATTTTTTAACCCGAAAACATGGTTCTAACGCGTAGACTATTTACATCTTTTTCTTTTCAATTTAGAATATTAGAATTACCAATTTAGATGCTAAAGGTTCAGCTTATAGATAGAAAAAGCTAAGCAAGGTTTCAATGTTTGACATTTCATGGTACTACCATTTCTTAAAGCATCAAAAGCACACAAACATCTTACAGCTCTGTGATTTTATGTACATCTTTGAGCAGCTATCAAGACGACGGTACGATTTGATTGAACTTTGACCCTTCAATCAAATGTTTTTAGAACCTTTTTTTCTGTTTTTGAAGAGCGAATTGTTAAATCTGAGTATTTAAATAAAACATTGCAGTTTTGATTCAAAATATAATTTTTTTAAGGGATGACAGTGAAGCAAGAAAAATTGTGAAATCATACAAAACTTATGAGTTTTTGATTGACACACGCTTTACATAATACAGCGGCACATTCCTCGGCCAAAAGGATATTTACACAGGAGGGGTATTTTGTTCCTCTATTCATTGGTAAACTATAGTTTGGGTGGCGCTTGTCAATTTAGCCGAAATGTTCTTAAAAACAAGCATATATTGGCTTTTAATATGAAAATTCGTACTTAGGACTTCACTTGATGTAAACTGTCTCTCAAAGGCTATGATAACTATTTACATTTTATAAGAATTTTATTCTGAAATTAAGAAAATGAAAAAGAAATGATATCATACAAAATTTATTATTATGATTTTACACGGGCCAAAAATTCCCAAATATACCATATGTTTTATTTTGTTTTGATGTACGATATATTATACAATTCCTTTATACAGAAATCTTTGCTTTGGTTTTGTGTGATAATCCTAATTTTACTTTTCTACTTTTATTAGTGCATTTGTTTTGAACGTGTGTTAAGACAAAGTTGAATGTCTGCTATTCGATATACATATAGTAAAATATTGCACAATTGGCCAATACAATGAAAACAAAACTGAATCTTTAAGCGTCAGCTCTGTTATCGTTATTTGTTATTATATGAAACAGGTTCGTACCTTTAGCAGGTAGAGGAAGCTCTTCAATGACTCCATCAATGATTTCATAGATTTTTTTAACAGCTTTGTCTGCTATGTGCCCTATACAAACTTCGTATTCCTGAACTGTTGCTGTGAAAAATATGTTAAGAAATGCCATTGGATAATGCCAGCTAACTGTGCCATTAGAACAATCATCAAGAATGTCCACGTTCCTCTCTGGTCGTTTTCTGAAATACAAAAAAAAAGAATCAGCAATGGTCATTATGCGGTATGGGCTTTGCTCATTGTTAAAGGCCGTACGATGACCTATAGTTGTTCATTTCTGTGTCATTTGGTCTCTTGTGGAGAGTTGTCTCATTGGCACTCATACCACATCTTCTTTTGGTATATTTAATATGATATTATTATTTATAATTACAGAGGAGGTTTTACTGAAACTTCTTCCTTTTCTTTGCATCTTTGTTTCTGTAATTCATTTCTCTGTCAACGCAGGTTTCACACATTTTAATTTAATTAGTTATTTTTACTTATTAAATATATGTGTTTAAAAATGGTAAATTAATTAATTCGTCCATTATAGTATTAACCTACATGTGACAGACTTCTTAGCAAATAAGATTTGTTTCTCAATTCTAGCGTTATCTTCACAAATTTAGTTAACTTGTTTTAAAAGCAGTAACGTAAATGTCCATTGAATTTGTTTAGTCAGAAGTCCATTAGAACGGGAAGTGTGCAATCCTCCTGTTTGATTCGTTTATAAATTGGTATTGTCACAGTGTTAAAAATTAAGCCGTGTTCTTGCTAAAACCTTGTTAGTACACATAGGCTGATTGAAAGACATTTTGAAAATGGCCTTGGTGTAAAATATATTCGTTGATTTTTTTTTACCACAGCTAGACCAGAGCCATAAGTAAATGTGTTAAAAATGATTAATAATACAGAATACATATCAAAGTATTAACATGCAAATAAATTTTAAAGGATTACATATAAACATATCATAGCTTTCTGAGTTCAATAAAATATTTATTTATCTAAGTACCCAAAAATTTCAAAACCTCAAGGTTTCTTGAATTAAAAGCCAATTCAACTTGGCACTTGTTTTTACACTTCAAAATTTTATTTTTATTTGCAACTTTTTATGATAGGACTCCATTCTCTGAATTTAAGATTATAAAGGGGCCATGTAAAATGCTCGCCATCATCAACTTTATTGTTGTATTAGTATGTATGTTAAGTCAGATAAAGTGGTCTGCTTTTAAACAAATTTCAAATGAACACATTCATGTTCAACATCGAAGAACACTCCATTTTATATTTTACTAGGATAAATGGGTTGTTGGAATTTTATACAAACCAAAATCAGGGTGCATCAAATGTCAACATCGGAAGCAACATTGCTACATCACGTAAAACAATTTACTTGTGATTTAAAAAATAACATGCACTTAAATTGTATTTGATTTACTCCTATACAATTAACGAATCAAATAAAAAGATTTATGATAAATAAATAATTTCCGCAAGATCCTGGAATTTTACTTAATCAACCAAACGTAAGATTGATGATGGAAAACATTTCCGCAAGATCCAGGAACGGTACCAACAAGCCTTGATTATTACAACGGATAACAATTGATTATACAACAAGACCTCATGTCGTAACCCCGGAATCTCATTTAAATATTTCTTCAAATGTTTCATATTGGTATTTTCTAAAAGGAGGTTAAACAATTACTAGTATGCAATATATATTACAGAAAAACCAGACATGCTTATGATACTCTAGTATATGCATATGTCTCATAGAAAACACATTATAGTTACACCTCTGTGCCACAGCGACTCGACAGTAACAGGTTAATTTATAGGTACTTACGAAAATAAAACTGGGTTACAAGGATCCGTTGTATTCAAACGACAATTTACCGTTATCACATTTAGAAGCAGAAATAAAGACACCCAGATAATACTTTGAATTCCTTCCATTCTATTCTCTTATATGAAATTAGTTATTTAATTTTTATTCCACTCCATCTGACATGATAAATGACAACTACATAGGATAATTACGCAGTAAAGAATGAATTAAAATATAAATGTTATTCTCTCCATTAATTATACTTTTATGTAAGCTACAAGGTGATATTTTCTTGTGTTCTTATGACGTTTGCTATATGTCATTCAACTGAAAGGTCACTGTAGTTGTCAAAAGTTTGTTTGTTTACTACTCTGTTCTGGTTTTTCACTATTTCCGGTACACAATAATCTATTAACATGTAAACAACGAAGTTGATCCACGAATTTCGATTGGGACCGTCACATTTCCTTTCCATTTCAAACCAACTACTCAAGATAAAAAAAAAGCGCGGCTTTGCGGTCTCCTGTCATTTCATAATTAGGAATACACAATGGTTTACTAATCATAAAGCTATTTTCTTGTAAGACAAACCCGTTTTTCATAATTTTAACCACATTTACACATCTTATTCAGGTGACATTTGAAAATTTAAGCTTTGTCTTTAAAAGAAAGCATCACACTTCCTATTCACTCCTTCGCCGATTTCTTCCAAGGTCAAGATATTTTACGGCTGTTAACCGTAAAATGTATATGTATGTAAAGCTTTATTTGCTTGTAAGTATTATGTGCGCATGCTTATTCCCAAGTCAGGAACCATAAGCTGGTCAGTGGTTGTCTTTGGTTTTTTTTTTCCTATTTATTAACTTGGATGTTTGGGACTGGTTTTTTTTTGTAGTCCTTTTTTTTGGAAAGAGGGGAGGGGGGCATTTTCCTTTTAAAAAACAGTAGTTCCTTTTGAAGTCAAATTATGTTGAAGACCCATTGGTGTCCTTGAGCCGTTTTCAGCTCTTTGGTTGGACCATGTCTCTTTGACACATTCTCCGTTTCCATTATCAATTCTAGCTATAAAAACTTTCTTATCTAGCGCTTGAAAAATGGTATAGACACATGGCTATTTTTGAAAAACATATATGCTGCTCTGCAGATTTCCCCTGTGTTAATTGTGTTTTATTGGCGTATACCCTGCACAATTCGGTTGTCTCGTGGTAGCATGGTAGATTGCGGGGAGTAATTGATTCGATCGCATGCAGGGTCAAACCAGAGAACTTAAAATTGGTATTTGCTGCTTACGCAGCTTTGATGATTTGGAGCCGAAATGGAGTCGCTGTCAAAATGATGTGGAACGGTAGGGTGACATGTCTCTCTGTGGACCGTTTGAACTAGGAACAAAATTTCCAACTTGGCGTGTCGGGCTATAAAGCACATCCATATCACATAAAAACAGCTAATTGCCCTTACTATGCATGTGCACTTGCAATACTGGGAGTTATGCAGCCATGCATTATTTAGTCAACCGTTTTATTAAACAAACGACAAACGTTCTTTCGTGAATTCTTTGTATGATAATTTAATTTGCATATCGCAATTTTCAGAAAACATTTCTAGAAAACTTTAGTCTTCATCATACCGCATTTCCCATCAACTTGTTTGTAAATCATAATATTTTTGATTTCACTTAAATTAATGTAATACCGGAACGGTCCTGTAGTAGAATTAATTGTATAAAAGTGTGGTCGACAGTAAAACGTTTGTAGGTTGTAACTTGTTTGTCAACGGCTATGATTTTATGCTCACCCAGTCTGTCAGAGGCCTTCCAGTGGGGATTGAAATATTCACTTGTTACACATTCCGATACATAAAATGAAACTTTCTTTTTACAAAGCTTGAAAGGAATTTGTTTTTAATATTTATTATAATCATCACATACAACCGTGTCATTTATAAGAATAATAATGTTCAGAGATGATACTATTTAATAATTAAAAAAATAGGTTTATCTATTGTAAAAAAAACTATTAAGTTGATGGGGTTAATTCACAAAATATCTCATTGATTAAGAGCACAACTACTTCTACGGTGTGATCATTTAAGAAAAGCTTACTATTTATTCAATGCGTATACATGTGGGTTTTGTTTGTGAAGAGTTCTGGATAATTAAAATATCATTTGATTTCTTTGTTTAATACCATAAAACGATTCATTTTTTCAGATATTTGTCACTTTGCCTTATCTTCAAGTCCAACACAATTTCTCACGTTTCTTACAAAACTTATATTCTTGTGATGTATTCTTTTGTTGAAAAAAAATGTATAGATATAGATAGATATAGGAAGATGTGGTATGAGTGCCAATGAGACAACTCTCCTCCCAAGTAATAATTCATAAAAGTAAACCATTATAGGTCAAGGTACGACCTGCAACACGGAGCCTTGGCTCACACCGAACAGCAAGTTATAGAGGGCCCCAAAACTACTAGTGTAAAACCATTCAAACGGGAAAACCAACGAGAAACGAAAAACACATATGAACTACATAAACAGACGACATCATGCATTGTAACTTTTAATTTAAAGCCAATTAAGTAAAAAAAAATAATCTGAAAGAACGTGCGATATCATATTAAGAAAATTGATGGTCAAACCATAACAAAAAATCAAGTAAAGAATTTTAAGTATTCAACCTTTATAGCTTGCTGTTCGGTGTGAGCCAAGACTCCGTGTTGAAAGCCATTTTTATTTATTTTCAAATTACAAAGGTTATTCCTGATTAGTATTTTTATGCCCCACCTACGATAGTAGAGGGGCATTATGTTTTCTGGTCTGTGCGTCCGTTCGTTCGTTCGTCCGTCCGTCTGTTCGTTCGTTCGTCCGTCCGTCTGTTCGTTCGTTCGTTCGTCCGTTCGTTCGTCCGTCTGTCCCGCTTCAGGTTAAAGTTTTTGGTCAAGGTAGTTTTTGATGAAGTTGAAGTCCAATCAACTTGAAACTTAGTACACATGTTCCTTATGATATGATCTTTCTAATTTTTAAGCCAAATTAAACTTTTGACCCCAATTTCACGGTCCACTGAACATAGAAAATGAAAGTGCATGTTTCAGGTTAAAGTTTTTGGTCAAGGTAGTTTTTGATGAAGTTGAAGTCCAATCAACTTGAAACTTAGTATACATGTGCCCTATGATATGATCTTTCTAATTTAAATGCCAAATTAGAGTTTTGACCCCAATTTTACGGTTCACTGAACATAGAAAATGATAGTGCAAATTTCAGGTTAAAGTTTTTGGCTTCAGGTTAAAGTTTTTGGCTTCAGGTTAAAGTTTTTGGCTTCAGGTTAAAGTTTTTGGTCAAGGTAGTTTTTGATAAAGTAGAAGTCCAATCAACTTGAAACTTAGTATACATGTTCCCTTTGATAAGATCATTCTAATTTTAATGCCAAATTAGAGAATTTATTCCAATTTCACAGTCCTTTAAACATAGAAAATGACAGTGCGAGTGGGGCATCCGTGTACTGTGGACACATTCTTGTTAATTATATTATTTAGGCGTTTAGAACCTTTGGTGACCTCACAGTTTAAATTTCTATGATAAGTACGTCGTGAGCAGTGGGCATTACAGACGAACGTTCACCTAATTTTCCCCAGTCAATGAATGGCCATAGCTACACTGTTATGAATTTCATTCTAATTCTTTTCAAAACAGCTTTAAAAGTTTGACAGAAGCTGTCTTATGACAAAAAGAAAGACAACAATATACACAGCAAAATAATAGTATGTTTTTTCTGTATTTTCCCATATCTTATTGATAAAAGGATTTTTTTTGCTATAAACAAGAGCATTAACTTTAGGGTTAAATGTTATTGCATATCAACTATTTGCCAATAGACGTTAAGCAACCAACAATTAATCAACATATCAATTAGTTTGCCAAACCTTGATTATCACAGAGCGTTTTTACGATTAAAATATAATTTCCGAGAAAAAATTTAGAAAATATGTTCATTTCATTCTTCAGTATTTTACTGATATATGGACTTATGCGGTCTGGGATTAAATGTGTTGACATGATAAAATTGACAGAAGCTTATCTTCAAGATCAAGAGATTGGTTTTTCCGTTTCGTTATTTTATCAATACATATACTTTGATTCGAAATGGCAACCGTTTATAAGTTTAATAAGATATGTAAATCGGCGTCTTTTTGAAGATATAGATGAACATACATGTATTGCTTCCCTGTAAAAATGCCGATTTTAAAGCATTTTGCAAATGCCCTTATCCGTTTAGACATTTAAAAATATTTAATTGAAAATAAATCTATACAAAACTTAATGGTATTGTTAAAGTTTAAACATAAAAATCATCAATCTTTTTGAAATACTGTTTAAAACACTTTACAACCAATATCAGTGTGATCAAACCCTACCCGAACCTCTAATGATAGCATTATCAGCAAAGATAAAAAAAAAAAAAATTCACCTGAGCCGCCATAACCAACAACCAAGGAAATGACTATTAATTTGAGAACCGTTTTTAAGATTATTCTAGTTTTCAATTTGTATTTGAGATTTTCCGGTAAGTTAAATAAACAATTCATTTTTGTTTGCTATTTTTCTTATTATTGTTGTCGTCCAGCGACTTTTATAATGATGTTTTTAGATGTGTCTAGTATCTGAACAAGCGGTTTCCGGTTTCGAGAAAAACAATATGAATGAGTGTAACACGACTTAAGTTTTTATTTTTGATAGATAACTGCTGAAATTATTCGAAATTAAAGTTAAAGACAATGCACTTGTTATATTCAATGCCTGTTCAGATTTGTCTTTAATCAATGCTAAAATGTATGTAATTGTAAGAAACCAAGACTTTTCCGAATGCAGTCATACAATAACATTTTCATAAGATATATTCATAAAACAATATACCTTTACATATTAAGCATGTATTGTGTTGATAATTCATAACTAATTATAATATTTTATATAATTACAATAAATACAATATAAACAAATTTATCTGATATTAGTCATGTTGATATCTGGTCGTGTATACATACAAGACATTGACAACAGAGTTATTTCTTTATCAGCAGGGATTTCGCCATTTTAAAAATAAGGATTACCCGCCATTCTGTATTTATTATTATTTTCAGTCCAAGTTGTAGATCTTTCTTGAAATATAGAAAAAAACATTAAAAACCCAGTAGAGAGACATTAATAGAGCAATATTATACTTTTTGTTGTCTGTGCTTTTACAACTGGACACAACATATACTATATAGCTAATATAATCGTTTGAATTTCCATTTTAAAATTAGTTTGGATGTTCCTTTTTAAAATTTTGTCCAGTAGTCATTGTAAAAATTCATGCTAGTTGTTTTAATTCTAATGACACACAATCTGGTAGGATTTTTTTTAAATATTACCACTTCCCATAAATAAATATTTGAGCTGTTTACTGAAATTTTTTTTTTGAAATCATAAACGCTTGCATGTGTTGCTCCCCGAAACGCACGTTTATTGAGAGAGAGAACGTTTTATTTCTTTTGTGCCAAGATATTAGTATGCTTTGCATGGCTTTTGCTGTTTGAATAAGAACATTTTCAATATGATTTCTGTGTGTTGGATACGAACATTTTGCCAACAACTATCCAAATTTGAAAACTGATTTTGATCGTGTTAAATGTGCATTAGCTACGAGATGCAGAAAAGATAAGATATGAGTTGTGTTTTTATTCATTCATAAATGAAAGAAAATTAGTGATATAATAATTAGCTTTTACTAGCCATTTGGTATATTTTTGTCAAAAAAGCAAAGAAACATCGTTAATAAATTATTCGAGGGTCATGTCGATGGTTAATAAGATACTTTGCATGCTTTAATTCTTCTTGTCATTTTTTAAAACATGTTATATACTATGTTTTTTGTTATTTTGTCACAAATCACATCAGTTGCATGTCAATATGACAAAAATCCAACGACTATGAAAATTATCCTGCTATGAAACAAATGCAGGGGACTAGTACTTCTTATTTGACAATGGCTTTGTACATAACGTTTCGCCTATGGTGATTGACCCTGTGTTCCAGAATCCTAAACTTCGATGCTTTTAGTCAATACGTAACCCCAAATCAACAGCATGGTTAATTGATAATATTGGATAGGTCCGTCTTTGCACCGCAAGCTTTTACTCATTTGTTATCAACATTTACTACATTTTAGATGGCAGGTGTTTTATACCAGCAGCCTATCATGGCGACTGGTATTCTCAAGAAAGTGGTGCAGACGTTAGAACCAACATAGACGTCAATTTATGGAGTAGAATCTCAACACCACAAGAACGACTAGAATGTATTGATATATGCCAACATAAACAAGAAATCTCACTGATCAAACAACTAAATAGTTCTATGGTCAACAGTACTATGTTGATGTCAGTTGCGTAAGTAAACAATGGTATTGTATATAATGATATGAAAGTCATTGTAATGTAAAATAATAATGACAATGTAATGAATGATAACAATGTCATTGAAATGAATGATAATAATGACATCGTAGTAATGGATGATAATAATTACATTGTAATGAATGATATTAATGACATTGTAATCAATGATAATAATGACATTGTAACGAATTTTTATAATGACATTGTAATGGATGATAATAATGACATTGTAATCAATGATAATAATGTCATTGTAATGAATGCTAATAATGTCATTTTAATTACAGCTGTTATCATACTGGTAGCAAGTTAAAAGGTTGGTTGACTTGCTTGCTTTCTTTGTTTATTATTATTATTTGTTATTAAGATGACATAGGCAAACAATATCAGCAGGCGGAGTTAAACCTGTATACAGGTAAATTTGAGTATTTGATAATGTCCATTGAATATTCAAATATAATGTATACACATTGGTAAATTTGATAATGTCCATTGAATATTCAGATATAATGTATACACGTTGGTAATTTGATAATGTTCATTGCATATTCAAATATAATGTATACACGTTTAACTCTGCCTACTGATATTGTTTGAAGATGTCAATCTCAATTACAATGCTTGAGCTAACTTTAATACAAACAAAGCAAGCAAACCAAACCTTTAACTTGCTAGCATTAGCAAATGGTTTTATCGTGGTGGTCAGTATTTATATGCGGTGGAAGCCAAAGTACCCGGATAGATACTTTCCATTCGTAGTCGAAAACACTTCGCCAAAAGTGGGATTCGAACGACCGACCACTAAATTGACAGTTTAATATAATGTCGTAGATGAACTACTTGAACAACTTTTATTGTTACCTCATACCTGTTTCAATTGAATGACAATGTTGGGTTTTTCAGCTCTGTATATTGTATTTGAATAAAATATTGCTTTAACCATTAAATCGAATTAATTTGTATTTAATATATACCTGTACTTCCAATGAGTTTTTGTATTGGTTAAGAATCGCCTGCATATACATTGGGTAAATACTCTTGTTTTATCAAAATTTGTCAAAATTGCATTTATAGTGTGGTAATATTTTCTACATATACCAAAATGGTATCAAAACCTTTTGTAGGCTTTTGAATTAATAAATTATATATTAAAAAACCAATAGGTTAATACATTTGGATCAGCTCTCACCTCCTCTATTTTGAACTTGCAGAATAATACTAGTATTTCATTGGAGTCATCTAATTTGTCATAAAACTGTATTAAACTGTGAAAATGACGATATATAATTTCAGAGGAGACACAAACAGACATAGGTGTTTTTTCTGTGTAGATGTTTTATTCCGGACAGTTAATATCATACAGTACAGACGACGTGAGTAATTATTTCTCAAATTTCTGTCTGCATATGTATGCATAAATTGTGACTTGGGTGGAGAGTTGTCTCATGGACACTAATACCACATCTTCTTATATCTATATTCGACTGGTTTGAAATACGTGTTTTCTTTGTAGAAATATAAACCCTCAAACATTGACGCTTACACTAGTTAACTTATGTACGTGTTACAGCGGATTCCATTGAGTGTGTAGCGAAAGGTAATATCTTTGGTTAGCTTGCTTGTTAGCTGAACCGTGAAGTCATTATTAGGTCAGGTATGCTACCCTCCTTTCGAAATAGCAAAGTCCAACAGACAGATCGATTGGTTTTTTATTGGACTAGTCTATTCTTAAAGTAGGGTAGTTTACCTAAGCTAACCATGACTTCATGGTTCAGCTAACAGGCAAGCTAACCAGATATATTACCTTTGACTACACACTCAATGGAATCCGCTGTAAATCAAACGTTTTTTTAAAATTACATATATGCTACTGTAAACACGGAACATCAAATAATGACATGTAAACCCCATGATATGAAGAAAGAGAAATGTCGTCAAAGAAAGGAAAACACACGTAGGCGTCAGTTTGAAAAAACTTACACAATTAAATTATCAGAAGACAAAAAATGTAAGTACTATTATTGTACGAGATTCAGTCAATAGCTCCGAGATCTGAGAAAAAAATCAAGATCGAAAACACATTTTACCTAACAATCATTCTTGTCGGTATATCATTGAGGCAGTGAAAATTATCGCTGCTTGCTCACAAATGCTTAGTTCTAATATATATTTTTGTCTTTTAACAGAACATTGTATAAAGAGTTCAAATGGTTCTAACATAAGTATTTGTAGAGGTATTTCCGAAGGCCTACCTGACATGGATAGTACTACAACGATGTTCAGTAAGTAAAGCGTGAGGCAAACGTATATCCGACTTTTGGTATTAGTCAACTAACGAACGTAATATTGTTTAGTTGTTGACGGAATTTTGCAAGATGCTTATAAACTGTATATAACCTGTATATCTATTGAGATGCATATACAATGTACTTATATTTGCAAATGAATATAAACTGTATATCTGTAAAGATGTATACACACACAGTCAGTATATATCTTTACAAATATACAGTTAATGTATCATTACAGATGTACATATTGCATTCATCTTAATAGATTAATAGTTAGTTTATATTCGTCTCAATAGATGAACTTAGTGTTCATCACTGTAGACATAATTAGACATCGAGAAATATTTGTTAAAGTGAATAAAATAAAATATAAAGCTAACTGAACTAGACAAGTAATACAATATCAAACAAGCGATAAAATAACACAACATAGTATATTGAGCAAGGGAAAACTGAATTTGCATCTGTTAATTTGACAAATTTTGTAATTATCGATGTTGGTTAGAACTTTGTATAGTTTAAAAAATGTAAACTGTATTTATCTATTTTTTTCATTTTGGAATTCTTCAATATTAAAGTGAATGCTGTTTTTTTTCTCCATAGGAATAAGTCCAATTGATGTAAACTGTATAACAACAATAGAAGGAATGTACCAGTTTACTTATGAAGTCGGAGGTGCCATGTCGAGAGGGGGTATATGTAACAATTCCAACAGTATAATAGCTGCTTGTCAGGATCCAGGATCAGCATATGTAGACAACAAATATTTCCAAATGAATTATTCCAGATGCTATGATGTTTCTACTTCCAAGGATCAAAGTATGCTTCTAACTTCAGTATTTTTGTCTAATAATATAAGTTTAATCTTGAATGCCTGGATATTGTAAGCATAAGAAATAACCATACAAATAAAACACTAAGCAACAATTACAACAACAGTCTGAGAACATCTCAATGATCAAAGAAATATGATTTGAAAAAGATTTTGATTTTTAATATTTCCCAAAGATTATACAAATTATGCGTTATATATATAATATATATTTGAAATTGTCCAGATATTAAAAAGTAAAAATAAGCCCTAAATTTCTTAAAATTTCTTATAATTATATCGTCAAATCGATCAAAACTGTATGAATGATACTGCCTTTAAATAGCAACAAACCAAAGATAATATAAAAAAAAAATGGGAATCTACCAAAACATATGATAACATATTACAAATGTATACCTTCTGTACACATTTTACAGGTATACGATATAGATGTATGGGATCTTGGTATGCTGTTAAGAATGGTGTTGGTTATATTTTCGCTGCAGTTGCCGCAGTGGTTGAAGCTGATATCAGAGAAAAATTTAAATGCATGGTAAGTTTTGTTTGTTACATATATAAAAGTTGATAATGCATCAGGCTATACTTTTTCTTCTTATATTAGGATAGATGTAGTGTTAGTGAACAACGTCTATTTCGGTACTTTTTTTCTATATAACGGTGGCAAGTTTATATTGGCGAATGAATCAGGAGTGCCCGGAGAGAACCATAGACCTTTGGCATGATTAATAGCAAATTTCATTCAATTAAATCGGAGTCGACAGCACTTGCCACATGTGCGGTTTGACAAAAAATATCATTGTACATTTTTTTGTAAATTTACTGTATATCAAATGTCGAATTGTTGGAAACATAGAGGGATTTCCTCCCAAGACATAAATTTTCTTTACCGTATTCGGTACACTTTTCCGGAATGTTTGAATTTTAAAGCATTACAACTTGGCATTTAATTTAACCGTTAACTGTTAATTCAGCCATGCATTAACATTATAAAAAAATGGGTGAATGATGAAAACTACATTCATTTAAAAGAAAGGGCTCAATAAAAGTTAAAAAATATTTACAATAAAGTTACAAGTATTTTGCACTTTCTAAATCAAATACAATAACTTAATATTAGATGACCATGAAAGACCAGAAGAATCCGAATAACTGGGTTCGTTGGGTGATGAGCAGATTTCCAAATTGTAATTCTTTAAACAGTATCTATGATGGCGACCGGAAGCTCATATTAAGAAGAGGTAAGTAGAATTAAAATCACATATCTACAAGCTGAGTTTGACTCTCTCTCGTTCCCTTATATTGTTTTTCAACGTTATAGGTGCATTACATAAGCTTTTTTCCGTATGAAACCATTCGCCAAACAGCCAGCACTTTAACAATTGTATACTTTCAACGATGCACTTGATTTGATGTTGCTATTCATGCACTCAAAGAATACATTAGGCGTACATTGTTTGGCTATTCTTTTTATGTTTTCTCAAACGTTGTCATCCATTCGTTTAATGTGTTTGAGCTTTTGATTTTGTCATTTGGTTAGGGACTTTCCGTTTAAAATTTCCTCGGAGTTCGGTATTTTTGTTATTATATTTTTTTCTAATTGTTTGGACTCGAGATATACTTTTCTATATATTTATCCTGTCCTAAGGTGGTACCCAACACTTTAACTAAAATTAATTTGGCTCGTTTAATTTTCATAAAATTTTGTCAAAGTATTTACTTTGACCCTTTTACAAAAATATAAAAATTTCAAAAACTTTGAACCAACCGTTTGTCAGAAAAATTACACTGGTTATATAGCAGTTTGACAAACACCAATTTGAATCATTGAGAAGCTTAATATTCCTTTTACAACACAACGTAATTAAAACGTTTAGCTGACTTTACAGAGTTATCTCCCTGTAGTGTTAGGTACCACCTTAAGAAAGCTTACAGTAAACAATAACAGAAATAATCTTGAACTGTATCTTAGAAAGTATGTGTTGAACCCTTAACAAATGTGTTTTTTTTTGTTTTTTTTCCAGCATGGAATTATAACGATCAATAAGGACATTTTTAAATGATTACCAATTTTTATTAAATTACATAATTAAAAACATGAAAAAAGATATATAAATGAAAAAAAAGCACCATGAAAAAACTCTGAAAATAATCCTTCTGATATAATCGCCGAGAGTCGAACAACAAAATGACAAATATGAATGACTTTCCATTAACATGATTAAGACGATTAAAATACCCTTGGACAGAAAACTAAAGATTGAGCAAAACGAACCAGCCAAAAACTGGTAATGTACTCAAATAGTATAACAAGATTAGCATTCCCAGGTCCAATAAAGTTCTTCAACACTGTATAAATCACAATTAGAATTTACAAATAGAACAATAACAAGTACAAATGTATTGATAAGGTTTTAAAAGACTTAAGAAATTTATTTAGTTCTCTTTTTTTCTGCACCACACTGTACACTGTTTTGAATACTTATTTCTGCATCGACTAATTTTCAGTGCTGCCACCTACGAACTTTCTACAGCCTCATTGTGTGTTACCAAGGAATATGTCAGGAAATTGGTTTACGCAAGGAAAACAGTTTAAATCTGATGTTTTGGTAAATGAAACACATATAACATTTAAAACCAGAATAAACCAATTTACACTCAGGAATTCGTACTTCTCCTGCCAACAGTCAAAAGACACAAGATACATGATGACAAGAGTAACTGAGGGCAAATGGTAATATTCATTATTTTTAATTTACTGGTAATATTTATTATTTTATATTCACTGATACTAATTGTTTTATATTCACTGGTAATATTTATTATTTTATATTCACTTATAATAATTGTTTTATATTCACTGGTAATATTTATTATTTCATATTCACTTGTAATAATTGTTTTATATTCACTGGTAATATTTATTATTTCATATTCACTTGTAATAATTGTTTTATATTCACTGGTCATATTAATTATTTTATATTCACCGTTAGGCCTTATTTAAATAATTGATATGGTGTAATAATTCGTGACACAAAATAACTAAGTCAGATAGGATGAAGCTTTATAAATTATCAACCAAAATCTCACATCTCTGTGACTGAAAGTTGAAGAATGCCTATTTTATCTGTTAAGGCGAAATTTTTGAAGGTTTATAAAGTTTTGAAGTTTAACCTCAGACTTGAAACAAAGTTGACTGCTTATAACATTTAATAAAATACGGGGGGAAAATAATTTTATCTCTTGATTATGAAGATTTTGTAAATGTTTCTTGAAATTTCATGAAGTTTTGAATATTATAAACCACCACCACATTTTGTGTGTGCCTATATATTGCCATTAACCCGGCTGTAAATCAGTTATTGTTGTTTCACATTTTTTCTATAACTGACAGTACGGTATGTTTTCCCTGTTGTGAAAGCCGTGACCTTATCAATGCTTACATCCGCGTTAATTTGGTCTCTATTGGATACTTATCTCATTGGAAATGATAATCTCAATATTTTAGTATTGATGTTTTTTTTCTTCAAATTTTTAACTCTGAATGTTTGACAAAGTTATTGATGTTTAAATAAAATAACTTTACGGCGATACAGTTATCTAGAATCGCTGTCTCGTCTCTGCATACATATAATTGAAATCTATGTCAAAAACAAGTATAAAAGTTAAGCCAGTTAATAGATCTATTGTCTATGGACCTTTGAATGAAGTTGGACTGACTTTTCTTAACCTGTCATATAGCAAGGACATAGGAACAGATTATGAAAACGTGTATTTTAAATGCGACATTCATTTAGATTTTTTTAATGAAAAAGCAGACAAACAAACATCAAAAACTTTTAAATTCAGTTCACGTATACGCTCATCAACTATGAATTAACATTATAGAGTTACTTTTGAGTCTTTTGTAGAGGAAACGCACATATTACGGTATCTTTGATTTTTATTTACATAGAAAAGTTGACTTATATTTTGGTATAATATTGCTTTGTTCATACTTACAGCGAAGTTGACTTGGTATGTTTTGACATCTTGCCACGTCACCATAGTGTTGTTAGATACAGGATAGGTATGTTTCGATAATATTTAATTATTTTCATTTTCTCGCGGTAAACAAATTTCGATATTCATAACACATATCGTAATTTTGAATCCACCCTTCAAAGACTTTTTTGATAGGTGATCTCGGAAACTTGGTTTTCGTTGTTTTTCAGCTAAGCACGTGGCATTTACTGTAAAAGCAAAGATTGGTGTGCTCTGAATTGTGATCACTTGTCTTATTTGGACTGCCGCTTCGTGAACATATTTATGTATTCATAACATATTCACATGTTCTCGTCATGATATGCCTCAATTTTTTTTCGCTGGACGGTAAATACCAATGTAATTATCATGCTTCAAAAATGGAAAGGACAAAAGTATCTTTATAGGGTTTTGAAATCGTTGATCGTGCGCACAATTTTAGTATAGAAGCTCTTCCGCTCTCATTGAAATTGCGTTTCAGTCAACAGTTTTACACCCAAATATAATTAAAAAAGTAGCATTCAATTTTCAAATAAAGCCTTGTTTATCAAATGAATAGTTTATCGAACAACTCAAGATAACAGAAAAAAACGTTCTATTTAACTTAACGTGTTCAAGAAATGATACTGTGTTTATATGGAAACTTCAGTGTAGTTTTCATGATTACATTAGGAACAATTAATTCAACTTGCTTTTATAGTGTTATGATCATGCAATAAACTTATACTGTCTCGAGAAAACTTGGCATAGATGAAACCTGTTTTTTTATTAAAATATTAAATTAAATGTTCAACTCGTTTTAGTAGGATTCGTATTACTCAATCTTTGGAATTCTATGTAGTGGACTATTTGTCGTTTTTTTATTTACCATTGTGTTATCTTCATATCTTCGACCCATGGTTGCAAAAGTTAAAGCAAATATAGTCGAGACTTGTATGTTTTTTGCGGGTTTATACTTTTATGCATTTGAACTTCATTATTAAATAAATGAACATTTTTCGATAAAAGAGGGACGAAAGATACCAGAGGGACAGTCAAACTCATAAATCGAAAATAAACTGACAACGCCATGGCTAAAATGAAAAGGACAGACAAACAATAGTACACATCACACAACATAGAAAACTAAAGAATAAACAACACGAACCCCATCAAAAACTAGGGGTGATCTCAGGTGCTCCGGAAGGGTCAGCAGATCCTGCTCCACATGTGGCACCCGTCGTGTTGCTTATGGGATAACAAATCCGGTAAATAGTCTTATTCGATAAACGTCGTGGAGAAATGTGATTTTATTATCTGTTTCAATTTTCAAGTTGCTGGAACGTCTTCAACGATTTCCTACAGACTACAGGAACAAACTGCAACTTTTAAAATGAACGTCAAATAGCATTAACTATTGCTCAGTACTGTATATTTATATCTATATTCATTTATAACTTCAGGCAAACCTGTCAGAATATCGCAAGACGAGGCTCGGAATAACCAAATACTGGTGAAGAAATTTAGAGCAGCGTGTAGTTGGATGTCCTTTACTTTTAACAGAGATGAAATTGATTGGAAATATGAAGTTCTAATCTGTTAGTATTTTACTATTACTTCATGATTGTCGAGAGTGATATGTATATTAAACGGAATTGAACGAGCATCAATCACCGTTTTTTATTCATTTTAAACAAAGGTTACTATATTTTCTGATGACATCTTAAAATTGATGATCTTCAAATGTTATCAATAATTTATCTTTTCAGTGAATCCACCAGCTCCATTTCCTTGCCCTATAGCCGGACGATACCATTTTGAACAATATTATATGACAAAAACAGAAAAATTCAACACCAGAATCAGAGGTGTAACGCAACGACCGAGATCTAAGATATACTGTCGAATAACTGTATCTGAAATGAAGTCCTGTACAAATGATGTAAATAAAATCTCCGTTGATGCTGAGTACTGCGAAACATTGAACTACAGAGGACGTCCAATTGGAGAATATGGTAGGTATCACCAGCTTTAATAACTCATTCAGTCCCTCCCCGTCATAGATATCTCCTACTTGTGAGAGTTTACATTATGGACATCGTACAGCAGCGAAATCTAACAGATGAATTATTCGCGTTACAGCAATAATTTCCTAACATCAAATGAGTTTATTTATACACATCTTCGCTAGCCAAGGGTTACGATCCACTCCCCTCCTGTGGGTAACCCTTGGCTAGCGAAGATGATTTATACAAGAAAATGTATTTTCCATATATATTGAAGTAGGATACACTGTTTCAAGCTAATATTTTGTCGTATTGTATAATGTTTTATTGTTGTTTTCTCATCAAAAGAGTTGATTTACGACCGCGCATGTTTTATTCATATTGATTTTAATCTCTTTTTTTACACAAAAATATATTATAAAAAATTGTTTTTGAACTTAAAACTAAAACATTAACATGGTCTAATTAAAATGTTTAGTTCGTTCGCAGGTATTTGAATCTTCAAAATAGATTTCAATTTTTTCATCATTTTCCGCAAAATAAATATTACCCATTTCGTTCAATAAAATGGCATTTTCTCACTGACTGTTTCGGTATGATTTTCGGAATTGTATGCGCTTTACTTTGCAAACGAATAATTTTCATTCGATAAGAGTTTAAGTATTATATGCGTTTGCAAATGAATGTTTTCCATTTGATAAGATTTACTGAATGATATAATAGGCACTGAGTTTGCAGAGTGAATGTTTTCATTTGATTATTTGAAAGTTTTTTTTCTATGTATTGTCCCCCGCCACAACGCAATAAGGGGAACATACAAAATACCAGGCGTCAGTTCATGTGCCCGCGTGTCCCTACATCCGTCCATCCCGTCTTGTAAGAACTCTTACACGTACAATGTTTTCCAGATTATTATTAAATTTATATCAAAGGTTTTGTGTCACCAAGTATGTTTCGGTTGAGTTTGAAAATCAGCGCCAATCAACTATTTTTAAAGGAGTTATGTCCCTAGAAATTCAAATTTTATGAAAATTGCATAGCTAGCGCTCTAAAGTGTATATTTCTTGTATGATTTGTATGAAATTTATATCAAAGGTTTATATCAGCAATGCCTTGGGTAAGTTTTGTAAGAATTATTGCCCTTTCAGATAAAATATGAAAATCAGAGGCTGACATGGTAATGCTGTTTTCTATTATCATTTTTCTATTATAATACATTTGAGTTCAACCTGTGTAAAGTTACTTTTCTTGACAAATATAAAAATGAAGATATTGGTAGAAGAATAAGTTGTTAGTTTATTAGCTCTATCTACAAACAACATTATAAAATTGCGCAAAGCATTTGCCCTTCTTTCTATAATATTCTTCGTGAATAATTATTATAGATGTGTCTGACCACGAGCTGACATGTGTTGGGTTCTGGATGGAAGATTACAAGTCTTATTTGATCACTTGGGATGAAGAAGACGCTATTTCAAACTTCAGATGTTGGGTAAGTGCCTTTTACAAGATTAAACTCTTTCTTTTGGTGTTAATTACTCTGTGCCAGACATACATATCATTAGGAATTTACTGAATACACTTCTTTACGCTTGGTTGATTGTTGATTGCTTTATGTCCAGTGGGAGTTAGACTGGTCTCTGTCCTTTATCTGTTTGACTCCGAGATACCCGTATGTTGCAAGGGAGAGGACCAGCATAAGTGGGAGTTATTTCATGCATATTCAAGACGACACTCCTCAGTTTGAGGTACATAATCCTATGTTACAAAATTGAGAATGGAAATGGGGAATATGTTAAAGAGATAACAACCCGACCACAGAGCAGATAACAGCCGAATCCCACCAATGGGTCTTCAACGCAGCGAGAAAATCCCGCGACCGGAGGTGGGCCTCAGCTGACCCCTGAAAAAAATGTGTACTAGTTCAGTGAAAATGGACGTCTTACTAAACTCCAAAACATATAAATGAATTAAAATTAAAAAAAAAACATACAAGACTAACAAAGGCCAGAGGCTCCTGACTTGGGAAAGGCGCAAAAATGCGGCGGGGCATTTTTCTTAAAATGTCCTGTACCAAGTCAGGCAGTTGTTAACTTATAGTTCGTTTCTATGTATGTTGCATTGTCGTTTGTTTTTTGTTGCACTTCAGTGTTTCTGTTGTTTCGTTGTTTTTCTCTTATAGTTGATATGTTACCCTCGGTTTTAGTTTGTAACCCGGATTTGTTTTCTCTCAATCGATTTATGACTTTTGAACAGCGGTATACTACTGTTGCCTTTATTTATGAATGTTTCATTCATAACTCGTTACTTGAATGCATGATAGATTAATAACTTGAAATCAAATTTCTCTGAATGTTTTTATTCAAAATATCCATTAATAGTTTATACAAAGTACTCACCCACTGAAATATGTATTTACAGGTGTATGAGCGATTGAGTTGGACAGATGTAATGATGTCAAGGTCACAAAATGCTAGATGTCCACCAGAACAAACAGCCGACTCTTATCAGTTAGATGGAACCGGTCTGTCACTTAAACTTACAGAAAGTGAGAGATTGTGTAGGTTATCAATTACACGATACGAGTCTTGAATTATAGCCCATACGAAGCGAACGGCGGTGCATTTTTTACTGCTACGCATGACGGGTCATGCAAATATGGCATATATTGGTTACGCAGCCGATCTTGCTGCATCTTGAGTTCATGCATTTCCCTCAATTTGTGTTGTTGGTTTACATATTCAAAATGGATTAATAAGTTTTTATAAACTATAAACTACTGTTGCTTCTGATTTGTTTAGTTATACAAACGAACCTGAACTAAAATTCACTGAATGCATAATAGTGATTGTTGGGCGCTTCCAACTGTTACTTATCGAATCAACTCTGTAATATACGATAGAGTCAAAATAAAATGTGCCACGCAATTGAGTAGTGATAGGCTACACAAATAAATCATAAAATTTATCTGAAACTAAATTCACAATGCAATCTTAGTTTCAGTATTTAAATAAGGGACATACGACGCGCTTTTCTATATCTAATTTTATCAGGATTGCGTAAGCCCACTAAATTGAAATCCGAGGATGTATAAGTAACTCATCATAGATACCAGGATTGAAATTTTGTGTATTTCAGTTTTTCCCCTTTTCTGAGTTTTGAGGTTTCACTAAAGTCAAAATATAGGACACTTCATAAACATGTAAACTTTGCCTGTATTTTTTTAACCTATAACGAATAAAGTCATAAACTATGGGAACATATGTTCATTTAAACATACTTAACATATACACACTGTGTCAATTGTAAATTAACTTGAAATTATTATGTTGTGGCCAAACCGGTTTTTGGGGTGAACACTTAATTTTCTGTTTTTGTCATATAATATTGTTCGAAAATATTTTGAGGCCTGCGAGACGACTTTATTTGTTTTAAATTGGTATGGACGAAATAACAATTTCAAATATATATATTAAGTATGTTTGAATGAGCATATGTTCCCATAGTTTAGGACTTTATTCATTATAGGTTGAAAAATACAGGCAAGGTTTAGATGTTTATGAAGTGTCCTATATTTTGACTTTAGTGGAACCTTAAGGTGGTAGACCTGCTAAGTGGTGAGCCCATGAAAAGATAATCGATGGTAATTGATAAAGAGTTTTTGATTTTCCAATTTTATAAAGGACTCTCCGTTTTGAATATCTTTTGAGTTAGGTATTTTTGTTATTTTACTTTTTTCACTATTCAACTTTGGAGGAAACAATATTAATTTTGGACTGCAGAGTTGATGGGTCTTATATTTAAAGTTTCTATATTTAAAGGAAATTATGAAAATGCTGATAATGCACAGCAAATGTTTAACATGGTTGTCAATTAAAAGAAGATCGAATATTCAACAAAAAGATTGTAGGTTTTTGATCAGCCACATATTTATAAAATCGCATAATGAATATTACGGTAAGAATATGTTTTATTTAATGTATACATTTCTGATTACAGTTGATGACTGTCCACAAAGGTTTGATCCTGGACTTGATCCATACAGAAAGCCAACAATTATATACATTCTCAACAAAGCCAATGGTTCAACTCCTTCATACTTTCTGTTACTTTTAACACTGTTTTCAATACTCTTTACAGTAAAATAACACCAAAACGGTCCAAACTCTGGACTACAGATAAATAGACTTTAGGATATGAGTTTGACATATAATTATACCGTGTTGTATTTAGCAAGAAGTTAATGTTTTCAATACTGTATATATGATTGATTATGGATGCGATAATGATTTTGGATGTTGAGAACAAATAATATTCTTGTGCAGTGAAATGCTGCGAACAAAATTTGCAGTGTACCTTCAGTGAATGGTGTGAGTTGCATTATCCTATTTTTCTACACCTTGAATTTTTCCTAAAAAAAGCCCTTTCAAAGGACGAATTTTTTAATTTGAATTTGTTTAAGCATCAAATCTATGTTTAAATTGCAACTTTTCTTGTTATATATATATATAATCAAGTCTAAATTGAAAACTACGCTCAAACCTATGATTGCGTTGGATAAAAACCGCAATTTTTATACGTGTGCATGTAAAACAAATTTCGTTGTAGAAGGGTCTAAATACAGCACAAACAACATTTTCCAAAAGACCAAAAAAAGTGAAAAAGTATATTTTAACAAAACGCATTTGACTAACAGGTCGAACAACTGATGTTCTTTAACCCTGCTGACTGCCATTGGCGATTGCCAAATAAAATTGATCACAAGATGTAACAAAATGGATCTTAATTTAAAT
Organism: Mytilus edulis; assembly: GCF_963676685.1. Taxonomy (NCBI): domain Eukaryota; kingdom Metazoa; phylum Mollusca; class Bivalvia; order Mytilida; family Mytilidae; genus Mytilus; species Mytilus edulis. The sequence goes on along the minus strand of NC_092347.1, from coordinate 33,654,777 downwards.
TTAATACTAAACAGACAAATATAGACTTGTGGCCAAGATGTTATGCCACAAACATAAGGTGTCAATATGTTTTTTGTACACCAGATCCGGATTTCGACAATAAATGTCTCTTCAGTGATGTTAAGGATATATAATATTTCAATTCTTCTTACTAATTGTCTAACTGTATTGCAATACCGTATAATTTTATCATGAATATACATTGAACTTGCATTTTTCTGAGATGGAGAAAGAGAGAGAAATAAAGGCAACAGTAGTTTACCGCTGTTTAAAAAAGAAAAAAAAGAGATTATTAAAAATATGTTTTAACGCGTTAAGGGTTAAAACATACGATGTGAAATTGTATACTGTATGTTTATGCCTTAAATGACACAAATGGTCCCTCCCTTTTACACTACACATTTTTCGAAGCTTTAAATGTTGTAATATTTTATTGTATATTGTTAACCATGCACATTTCATTTTATATATAATATAATTATGAGGACAATATATGGTAATTTTGAGAACAATATTTATACATGATATGTTTTTGTTAACTCTAATCCTTGAAGTTTGAAACATTTCCAAAATATGACAGTAAAAAATGATAATGAAAACATCAAAATAATAGTAATTATCCATTTGTTTTATCATCTGTAGCGTTAAGCTTTCACTTTTTTGAAAATTGGGTTTTACTTTCAATTTATGCGCGAGTAAGTAGCTTAGAACATTTGGGATTTCTCGGTCTCCTATTTAATAGCAATAAAAATATCTTAGTTCGTAAACTAATAAATCAACCTTAGCTGTTATTTGTTGAATACGTCTTTGAAGAATACTAATATTAGCAAGCCCTAAAATAATATGGTCTTTATTAAATCAACACTTTTGATCTTACAAAACTTTTTATTCGTTACGAAAGCATAGCATTGAGCATTACAAGTTTGTATAATGTAGTATCCGTTGCTGTATTTAATAAGCAATACCACATTTATGATCGGGTATTGATCCAATTATGAGTTAAGATGTTGAGAATAAGTACCATTGTCGAGTTTGACATACTGTGATCATTATTTGCAGTGGTACTTTTCTTGACCATTGTATAGCTTTCTAAAAACGTTAACAGTACAATTTTTCTGTAGTGATATTTTTATTTTTTGCTACCTTTGGAGATTTTCATACTCGTGTAATACTTTGATCTTAAATTGTTTATGGAAATCCAATGAATGTGTAAAGAGCAAATTTTCATTTATGGCGTCAATTATTTTCAATCAATACTGAATATCCAAAAATAGTTTTTAATGATGTATTATCTTATCATGAATACCCGTTTAACTCACACGAGAGAGAGAGAGAGAGAGAGAGAGAGAGAGAGAGAGAGAGAGAGAGAGAGAGAGAGAGTTGGCATAACGTTATTATTCAAAATACATGTAATCGTTACATAATGTATGTGAAAGTTATAAATGTTTTTGTACTATTTCATTGTATATTTCATAAACATTTCCATTTATACCATATGTAATCATGAGAATAAAATATATGTTTTCGTTAACTCTGACCCGTGGAATGTGTAAAAAAACATGGCAAAATTTATGACATTAAAAATAGTGAAGTTAAAATTAAAATAACGATAATTGTCTTTTTTTCTTTGCTATAAATTTTGTTGTGTTTTGCATTCTCCATTGAAATGTCAATGCCTTTTTATTTAATTATTAAGTACATTTGTAACTTGTCAGTTTCAAATTTGAATACCAATAAAACTATTTTACTATATATGCTAATAAATCATCATTAGGTGTTATGCACTGAATACATATAACCCCCTTTGAAGAATTGTCGTATTTACAAGTTCTCATACATCATGGCCTTCATAGAATTAATACTTTTGATCTAATATACAAATTCTTGCAAGTGTCAAGAAAAATCGTGCTTTTAAATCAGATTTTTAATGAAGTCTTTGTATTTGTATCCCTGCTTTCTACTTTGGACTTTGTATATGGAATAAAGGCTATATATGTATTCATACGTCTTGGTCCAACAAATGTAAGGGACAAAACTCCGGTGTAGTCAAAACATTCTGACTGGTCTGAAATTTGTAAACGAAAACTATTTTAATATTGCATCATTGAAGAGACATTAAAAGTTTCATGTCAATTTACGTTTTATAATATATGTTTGTCATATAAATATAAAATAACAAAATATTTCAAAGAAACTTCTTGGAGTATTGTTTAACTTAAAGCATAATAGTATGTCCTTGTGAGCTGTTCTTGTGGCTTGTTATAGAAATGTTATCATATAAAACATAGAAACTTAATTCTTTGTTTCTTTAAGTCGAACACCTACTCCTACCTGTGTGTTAGTGTTGTCTTTGAAAATGGTAAGCATTTAATTCAAAGTTGAAACATGTTTTGAATTGTGCCTGAGAGACATAAATGATTGGAACAGCAATTTAATGTCATAAAAATCGGAGCCTTGGCCGTATAAAACATGTGTTAGCCAAAAGTTTTCATTGTAGTAGAAAACTTATTCCAAGTTGTGCTATGACGATCAATTGTGGCTTACATTTGAATTTTTTTAGTCAGACTAAAATATATTTTGTATGATCGCTTTACTTATACTTGTGTTTTGGATGTCCATTATATAGATAATACAGAGTCGAGTGATAGAAATAACTGTTACCGAGTGAAACAGCACAGACTTTGATCAAAATTTAATACAACACAGAAAACTAAAGAAAATATAACACGATCTTCAAACAAAACTAAAAGAGAGCTCAGACGCTCCGGAAGAGTAAGCTTTTCCTGCTTCACAAGTAAACTCCGTCGTGTTGCTAATAAAATGCGGTGATCAATTTTATTCGGTAATTCAATATCGTACGAGAAAAGGTTTGAATTGTAGTATTTTACTGAAGTCATTTTGTTGTCCACTTTATCTCAATAACGTATACCGTATATATTTTATTATTCATAATTGCTATTTTTTACTTATTACATATCTTTTGTCTATGTTGCATGTGTTGTTGATCAGGTTTCTGGCATCATAACAATGTCAAAGCTAAAAATTTACATAAAAAACCTCAGAAGATACATTATGTAGAATAACTATAAAAAAACGTCTGTTTGACAATCATACCTATCTTACTAGGAAGATTGATTTCCCTAGATCCTGAACGGGTAGTTATCAGTGCCTTCTTGACAGATGGATTATGATTATATCCCACACAAAATGTGAACTTCCCATTTTCCTTTGGAACAACTACTTTCAAAGTCCCTTCTGGATAGTGCCAATCAAGCCGACCTTCTGTACATTTTGATGGCAGCACAACTTTTTGAACACGTGGTCTGGGAAGACATAATATAATACAGATAAATGTACTAAATAAAATGAAATTTATGAATAAAAAAAGATTCTTATTTCTCTTAATTCGATAAATTTCAACTTTTATAAACATTGTAGTAAACGCCACCCTTATGAATCATTCCTTTCATATATAACATTTATTTCTATGTCTCACTATTATGCTTCAAAGATAAAGTAGGTTTTTTTTCTCATCTATATTAAACTGTACATTTTTCCCGTCCTCTGTCGTATAACTATTTTTTAAAGCTCTTAGGAGACGACTATTTAAATTAGTAACCTTACCCAAAACAGTATAAGAGGTAATATTTTACAAAAAAAGAGAAAATGAATATTTCGTCAGAACAAAATCCTTCAGACAAAAGAATATAAACAGGAGAAATTGGCTAATAATTCGAACAATTTGAATTATAAACCACGAGTTTTCGTATATGTCAATAAACTTTATTGATTTAAACAATGGCATTATCCATTGCAGTTTCAAAAATAAATACTGATTTATCTTGTTTTTTATTTGCATATCCTATACGTTTTTTCGATATAAAAAAACGTCGGACACAAGTGCAAAGTTGATAAACATATTCGTTTAACAAATAAAGTAATGATTACTTCAAGCCTTGTCTATTTTTTGTATTTGAATTGCGTCTAAAAAAGGTTTTAAAATTTTCCAGTCGGACAGGAAGACATTTTTTTACTAAAATAAAGACACACCCATAAAACATTTAATACAGTTTGACAAGTTAATCCAAGATTTAAATCACACATAAAGCTCTACGAAGTACATGTGGTATAAGATCAAATGTTTTTTTTAAAGATTTTAGAAATACTTTTTGTGTGTGTGTGTGTTTCGTGTACGGAAGAAACATGACAGTATTGACCATTCTTTAAAAGTGTAATTAACGCTCTTTTTTCAAAAACTTTGTGCTCTCAAAATAAACAATGATATCATTAAGTCATGCAAAATACTTTTTGTACCTTTTACCACGAAGCATCTATGTCAAGATCATTTTTATGAAGACACCGGATCGTTATGAATAACAATAATGTATATTTAGTAAACAAAATTATATTTCTTTAAAAAGAACGCCTAAAGTAAATAAAAAATAACTTCAGACGCACCAAATTCACAAAATGCTTTTTCCATTCGATATGATTATTATAAAGTAACAATGTACTGACATAAAAAAAATCAATTTAATGCATATTAAAATTTTAATTCAAACGACCCAGAAGTTTGCAAATGGCATCATTATAAAATTATTTCCCCCTCCTTAAAATTAACAGTTTATGTGAAAATATCATAACATGTTTTCATGTATCATTTAAAATATCAGTTGTATTTCATATATTACAAACTTACCGCTCCATTCCTATGCTAAGTATGTTGCATCCATCAATCCTAAAACAATATGATAAACCGATATACACACAGACAAGCAATACGAGGATTTCTTGTGAAGTCATTGTTAATAATATTTACAAGTGAAAAGGCGCAACACGTTTTATACTTAAAATGAAAAATATTTGGGACACTTAGCTGTAACCGGATGTTTTCCTGTATATGTCTGTCATTTATCATAAGCAATAAAACGATTGATCATTTTCTTAACCTATTAAAATTATGAATTGTTGTGACATATAATGGAAGATACAATTTTTTTATTGTGGTGTTTTTACAGGGTTATTTTATTTGTACGAGTTTCCCTTCCAATTTCCGCCCGACTAAACCTTTTTTCCGTTCGTATGTTGTCCACTGGTTTTCAATGTTTGTTTAGGCATCTTTCATCCTTTATTAAAAACTGTTTTGTAGATATTCGATCAGTGATAAAATGCGTCAATTAATTTGGAGTAGTAACATTTCTTTTGTATAATACATATCTCTCTCAGACAGGGATGTTCATTTTATGGAGTTAAAATAAAACATGTAAAACGGTAGAATTGATCCGAAGATTCATTGAGAAAGTTTGTTGATTATTTTATGTTTCAAAATTACTTTACGACCAACATAAATCATCTATCATATAATCTAATACAAATTGATAAAATGAGGACAAGATGACATTTCAATTGTTAATACATTGAACAAAGAAATTTCAAAATCGGAACAAATTCAAACCAATTGAAAAAATACCAAAGATTCCATTTTCTTACAGCAAAGAAGCAGATTCCATATTCCACAAAAAATAATGTATAATTCCATTAAAGATTTTGAAAGAATCCTTCTACTAAAACGATATTAAGATTAAAACAAAATTCAAATCTCACCGAAAGTGCTTTGCACTAGTTTAATAAGCTACCAACAATGTTGACGTTGTTTTGCGTAAAACCATATTGAGATTATAATAACATGATATCTCAACTAAATGTCCTCTGTTGAAACACCTACACAGCTATGGTAGTATGAGCAATCTCGATGTACATTTAGTAAGATGCAAATGATATGTTTATCTGTAAAAAAGCTGTAAATAAAATGTAAATCCATTGATATACATTTAAACAATACACACATTTGTACGTGAAATTGCATATAAACTATCTTTTAAAAAGATGTAAATACGCAGCTAATATGTATCTTTACAAATATACAGTTAATAAGCAAAATGTACATATCATATACATCTTAATCGATGCACAGTCAGTTTCATGATATGCATCTCACTCAACATATGTACATTTTCTATGCATCTCAACATATGTATAGTTTATATTCATCTTTACAAATGTACAGTTTATATGCATCTTAACAGATGTACATCAAGATTGCTAGTACTAAAGCAGCTATGCACCTCTAAGAATATATCGAAAATTAAAACTTTTTAACATTGACATGTATAGCTGAAAGATACTTCTTAACATCAATAGTTTCTACTATATATAGTAAGAATCAATTTTCCAGATTCTATTTGTCATTAAATTTGGTCTGACATTGGTGAGAAGTTCTAGTATCTAGATATAAAAAAGGACAACAATCTCTTTCCCGTTATTATGTTAAGAAAAATCGGGATTATAAAGAGATAACATGTAGTGTTAATATTTGCAGGTATTGATAACAAATATTGTGTTGTTCCTTTGGTCTAAAGGTACTAAAACACTCATAACAACTAATTTTTACCTAAAAGGTCGAAATAATTAATCAAAAATGCAAAAAAAAACGTTTTGATTCGAGCCCAATAACTAGTCTTGTCTAGACGAAACGGATGTCGGGCGTACACAATTATAAGCGTAGAAACTTTGATGAATTTTTAAAAGTAATTGATCGATGCCACTGCTGGTAGACGTGTCATCGCAGAGGGCATCACCTTTCCAGTAGTCACACCTAAATTGATGAGACATATCAGTGATATGTCATTCAATTAGTTATGTTATGAATCTTCACGTTCATTTCAAGGCGTTATGTCAAACAGAAGTTAACACAAAACAAGCAATGTTAATTAAAAGTTTACAGTATGTTATGAAAAAGGTTTACACAAACATAGGCAAATTTTGTTCACGTGAATTTCACGTTAAACATTTCACGTGAAGTGATATTCATGTGAAATTAACATGAAATGAACGTGAAATGAACGTGAGCAGGTCTACCACCTTAAAATTCAGACAAAGGGGAAACTGAAGTACGATTGTGTTGGAACTGCTACTCACTGAAAGTAGATTACACCAAGTTTAGTCAGTAAGATGCAACACGTTCGACATTGAACATTCAATGAAAGTTGTTGAAAATGCTTTTCTGGTTTAGTAAAATTGGTACCTTTTATGTTATTAACGACTTTTAGCTATAATAAGTTCCGCACTGAAACGAAAGGTTAAAGGCTGTAAAACTTTAATACGAGCAACCTTACCTGAAGTTATTCTAGGTCCGCATTATGTGCGCATTGAAACCGGTATCTTACGTTTTTATTCTGTGAAATCCGTTTACGAGAAGGCTATATAATGTTTTATATAATGGTATGTTTATAAGTTAAATTGTTCCGACACTGATACTCAATGAAAAACAATGATCAGGTTTCATCAATTGGGCGTAACGAGGCAGCTGTGAAACTTAACTTCACTTAAATTTGAAGACAATTTATTTTTTAAAAAGCCAGTTTCGCAGTTATTACATTCATAAAGCTAGATGTATACAAACGACACTAATGGCACAGCTCGAAAGAAAAGCTTGAAGCCATTTTAGGAGAGGAAATTTGATAACCTAAAATAGGCAGATTTTTCTATTAAAGTCCGAAGCAAAAATCAGCTGTGCGGAACCAAATTTAAACGCGATCTGTTACTCATCATATGTGAAGTCGTTTAGAAAAAAAGTCCATATAATTGTTTGTTGCGAAATGACGGAATGACGCACAAGGGTAAAACTATATGGCCCGACCACTAAGTATCTTACCATGAAAAGATAATCGATGGTAATTGATAAAGAGCTTTTGATTTTTCAATTTTATAAAGGACTCTCCGTTTTGAATATCTTTTGAGTTTGGTATTTTTGTTATTTTACTTTTTTCACTTTTCAACTTTGGAGGAAACAATATTAATTTTGGACTGCAGAGTTGATGGACTTATATTTAATTTTTTTTTATATTTAAAGGAAAACATGGTTGTCAATTAAAAGAAGATCGAGTATTCAACAAAAAGATTGTAGGTTTTTGATCAGCCACATATTTCATAAAATCGCATAATGAATATTACGGTAAGAAGATGTTTCATTTTAAATATATATAAGAAAGATTAAGCAAAATCCCAAAGTTCGCTTATTGCCTGAATTGATGTTTGGCAATAAGTTAAATAATTATGATCAGAATTCAGGAAATAAGCTTAATTCCTGAAAATTTCAGACAATAACTTAATACCTAGGCGTTAGCGTATTGCCTAGGATTTAAGCTTATAATGCCTAATTTCACTTATTGCCGCTAACATATACATTTCTGATTACAGTTGATGACTGTCCACAAAGGTTTGATCCTGGACTTGATCCTTATAGAAAGCCAACAATTATCTACATCCTCAACAAAGCGAATTGTTCAACCCCTTCATACTGTTTGTTACTTTTAACAATGATTGCAATACTCTTTACAGTAAAATAACACAAATCAGAGTAAAACTCTGGACTACAGATGAATAGACATTTTGGATATGAATTCCAATTGATGCATTTATAACAATGGAACAGCACTAAGAATTCAAAGTTTGATATATAAATATACCGATTATGATTTTGGATGTTGAGAACAAATAATGTTCTTGTGCAGTGAAATACTGCAAACAAAATTGGTACCTTCAGTGAATGGTGTGAGATGCTTTATCTTGTTTTTCTACACTTGAAATGTTTCAGGAAATTTTATTTAAATTAGATGAAGCATCAATTATATGAAAAGTTATGTGCCCTTGAGTATGAAGGCGTAGGAAGTTCTCAAGGAGAACAAAATTTCGAAATATGTATATTTATGATCAATATGAATGTTTTTGCTTGTCTAGAGCTATAACATTCTATTTGTGTGATACATTTGAGTGGTTTAGATAATATTTTTGGAAATATAAGTGACTCACTGTTGACTTTTAGTATTCGTCAACAATAACTTTCTGTGTGAACAAAACCAAAATGGCGACGGACAATAAACAGAGTCGATTCAGAAGTTTCTCACTCAAACACCATGTAATAACAAATCCAACAAGCGATCAGAACCTTTCAGTCCTGATAACATATCACCATCCTTGTTGCAAGTACAGAAGCAAGCCAAAATTGTGATTTTTTTGTGGCTTTACAAAAACTTTGAATGACCAACCCAATGAATCAACTGCTATTGTTTCTGAGTTACAAACTACTTCTCTAGATGGAACATCAGGTTTGGTTTTAGAGGCACAAAATGATACTGTTATCCAACTTTCAGAAGTAGTATGTGTAACACTTAAAAACTCTAATTTCATTGACCAGATTATTCCCTTGATAAGCCAGAGAGTCATAGAATCAATAACACCCACTTTTTTCAAAATTGTTGATGATCAAATTAAACCACATTTAGAAAACTTAAACAAAAACAATCGTATTATAGACATGCAAACAGACGTAATAGACATACAGGGGAAAACGATAGAAAATCTCCAATACAGACTGCAACAACTTGGAGTCAAGGTAGAGGAACAGGAACAATACAGTAGAAGTACCAGTCTCAGGTTTAATAACGTTAAAGTTCCAAAGAAAAAAATGGTGGCATTGTTAAGCCAGTTGATACTGATAGCATTGTACTCAAGATATGCAACAAACCGCTAGGTCTTAAACTCGATCTTAAAGATATAATAAGGGCTCAACCTATTTGTACCGCAAAAGATGGTAAAATGTCAATTATTGTCAGGTTTTTGACTTACAGACAAAGGCAGATGGTATATAACAACAACAAAAAGCTAAAAGGAAACCATGATAAAATGTTCATATGTGAAAATCTGACCAGACATAGGTACGGTTTATTACAACGATTCAACACATACCGCAAAAATAACAGAATTCACTCTTTTTGGACGTATGATGGTTCAATAATCGGAAAGAAATTCGAGGATGGCCCAACTAAAGTTGTCACTACCAAAGATGAAGTTGAAGATCTTGCATTCAATACTCTTGCAGAAGAACTCGATCATGTTTAGTAACTGTCGATTTTGTTTTGTCGTTACATATATATATATGACATTTTACTACGTCAATTATACAGTCTCTGTTGTTGTCTGTCACTGTTTCGATAAAAACATTTTCGTAGCTTATTATACAATGTTCCCCTCTTGTATTTTTTAATTATTTTTGTATTTTATTATATATATTAGACCAAATTTTCCGATACATTTAAGTTTGAGTGTTCGGTTCATTATCATACTACGATAGTCATTTTGTGGCAAACGTTAGTAAACGCACGTATTATGCTATTATAATAAATGATGAATCTTCCACTCGCTACTTTACGCACCTTAACATTTTTCAAAACAAATTTACCACGTGTTTTTGTTTATAAACAAAATGTATGTGTTCTAGTCAGATTCTAATAAATACTGACTTGTGATTGTTAAACAACAGCAAACAAATAATATTCAACGCACTCGTGCGTTTAATTTATGTGTGGGTACTCATGCGATTCATTTAAAGAAACAAACTCACTACGTATATTGATAGTTTTTGTGGAAAGGAAGACCCATTTTGTCATAATTATTTTTATTTGATCAACTTAATTTGATAATTAAATTTTCTGTATCTTTTTTCTCCTTATTTCGTTTTTTCTTACTGATAAATACCAAATGCAACTCATTTTTGTTGATAACTTTATTTTTTGTTTTTGTTTTTTTACCTTTAACCGTTTAGATGATCATGCAGAGATACCTTGATGTATAACAGTATACGTTTATATGTACTTGTATTTTTTATTTCACAGCCCTATTTCGCACATGTCAAATATTTTTCCTTTGACAATGAGTAATGATGTAATAGCCCATAGGATTGTTATAAGGCTGTTTTACCACAAAATATGTATGGTTTGTTGTAGAAAAAATATAATAGTACAAGTGAATATTGCAGAAATTTTGCAATGGTTATGTAAGCATGTTAGTAATATATTGAACAGTGCGTTGTCCAGGCTCAAATCTGCATATTCCTTATCATCGTTTATGTTGTTTGTGGTTGGCCTATTGTTATTAGCTGGTGATATAGAGACTAATCCGGGTCCCGGGGGTACATCAGATCCGCACGATACTAGTTTGTCTTTTTTCATGTGAATATAAGGAGTATTAGAAATAAGATTGATTATATTGTCAACATTGTTCAGGACTTTGATATCATATTTCTCACTGAAAGTCACTTGGATGGACAAATATTCGATTCTGACATACGTATAGAAGGTTGTGAGTCTCCTGTCAGAAAGGATAGAAATGCACGTGGGGGTGGGATATTGATGTTTTACAAAAGAGGGACGAAAGATACCAAAGGGACAGTCAAACTCATAAATCTAAAACAAACTGACAACGACATGGCTAAAAATGAAAAAGACAAACAGAAAAACAATAGTACATATGACACAACATAGAACACTAAAGAATAAACAACACGAACCCCACCAAAAACTAGAGGTGATCTCAGGTGCTTCGGAAGGGTAAGCAGATCCTGCTCCACATGTGGCACCCGTCGTGTTGCTTATGTGATTACAAATCCGGTAAATAGTCTAATTCGGTAGGTCACATTCATGAAAGGGAATGAGATTGTAGTTACGATGTAAGGAACATATCCGATATCATTTGTGAAACGGTTATTCCATAACGGTCAACCAACTCGTGATGGCGTCCGTAAAATGTTTGAAGGGATGATTTCAACTTCGCCATTTGGAACTCTTGGTTTAATAGCTTCCTTGTGAGCAGTAAACCTCTATCAAGAAAATCATGATAGGAAATGCAAGCACGGGAATATCGTATCAATTGGGAGATATATACCCCGTATGCAGGTGCTGCTGGAATGTTGCTACTTAGAAATGGAAAGTTCACAATTGGAAAGCTGAAATCATCTCTTTTGTCGTAAAGTTTTGTTTTCAACCGTTTTGTTTTTGTTTACAAAAGTGGTGTGAATATAATAACAACACCAACAACAACAACAACAATACTTTATTTTAAGAGGGTTACACAGTTAGCTATATAACTAATCTTCCCTGAGGCCCTCATCATAAAAAAAACCATAAACAAAATGCTAACATATATTAGTATAAAAGTCAAGTATGATAATAATGTTAAATACAACTTGATAAAATGTTATGAAAAAATAAACGTAATGACATAATCAGTTTTCAATATTTTTTTAACAGGATGATTTCAATAAGTGATCAGTTATTTTGTATTTGAAAGAATTAACATTTGTATGATTTGTAACGGTATTGGCAAATTATTCCACAAGAATAGTCCAGATTACATAAAAGATTTTTTGAACAATTCTATTTTTGGTTCAGGGAGTGTGAGGTTTCCTTGAACAGCATTTCTCGAGGGGTATGGATTTCCGTCTGAAACATAATGAATAGTTATCAAAGGTACCAGGATTATAATTTAGTACGCCAGACGCGCGTTTCGTCTACATAAGACTATTCAGTGACGCTCAGATCAAAATAGTTATATAGCCAAACAAGTACAAAGTTGAAGAGCATTGAGGACCCAAAATTCCCAAAAAGTTGTTAGTAAGATATGATGGGGCATCATTTTTAATGCACTTTAAAAACAATGTCATCACAAACTTGTGATATTTTATTCTCTGTTCAACTGTCATCCAGTTTAAGTGTTTTAATAAGGGCTCGGAAGAAGCGAAAGGGTCTGTTTCTAGTATTAATCTAGCAGCTCTCTTTTGTAATTCTAAAATCCTATTTAAACCCTCACTGCTACAACTACTCCACACTATACAACAATAATCAATTAGTGGCAAGATATAACCATTATAGAATAATTTTCTGCAGTCTAGATTTAGAAATTTCTTAATCTTTGATAGTAGATATAGCCTAGATGAAATTTTTCAGCAGATCAAATCAATTTGGTTTGTCCATGTGAGGGAAGAGTCAAGTTTAGACTTTCGCATGTGGAAGATTGTATCACTTGATTGTTAATAGTCAAACAACCGTCACTGTAATGTGTCATTGCTTTTTGCTTTGTTCCAATAATCATATATTTTGTTTTTAATTAGAAGATAAGACATAGAACATGAAAATGTTGAAAGTATGTTGTTTGAAATGAAAACCAAATTACAGTTTATATTAATTAATATAAATTACAGGTCGGAGAGACAGTCTCATGGCAATTATTGGCAATTTTTTTTAACAGATGTTAAAAAGGGCCCTAGACGAGAACAACAATATTATTTGCATCGGAGATATTTCCTACAAACACTGCCTCAAAATTTGAAAGATATTTTTGCTATCAGTGGACTGGTAAATGTGGTCACCAAACCCACTCACTATGACAGCTATACGGGTAACGTGTCACTTTTGGATCCGATTTTAGTTACGGATTCTATACCTGTTATAGATTGTGATACAATACCTATTGATAGACACGTGAGTGGTCACAACGGAACGTACATAAGCTTAGACTGTGGCTTTAATCAAAAGAGATTGTTCCAACGTTCTGTGTGGAGCTATAAAAGGGGGGATTACATACTTGTGCAACAAAAAATTATAGAAACAAACTGGAATAGATTTATAGTTGAGACTGAAGATGTAAATATAGCGTGTTCTAATTTTACAAGTACATTTTTAGATATTGCAAAAGTATGTATTCCTAGAAGTGAGGTAACCATTCGTAGTGACGACAAAGTCTGGTAGGATTCCAATTTACGTCGTGAATTACGAAAACGGGACAGATTACGAAAGGTGTTCTTATAGACCAAATCGGAAACTGCGGAGATCAGATTTAAGAATCAACGGAATAGAGTAAATAATATAAAGAAACAAGCAAAAAAAAATTTTACGAGAACATTAACGAAAATCTTGATGAGTTAAAAACTACTAACAGTAAAACGTATTGGAAAACGATACATAGATATAGGATATATGTAGTATGAGTGCCAATGAGACAACTCAAAATTTATAAAAGTAAACCATATGCTTTTCAAGGACATTCGTTCTACGAATGAGTTACCACCCCTTAGAGACCCTTGCGATGGTTATAACCTTTTATATGACGTCAGTGATAAAGCAGATATTTTAAACAAATATTTTTGTTCGATTTCAACTATTAATGATGAAAATATTGATTTACCGGATTTTCCGGAGAGATGTAATATTGATTTATCAGAGATAGTTGTAACAGAACAAGAAGTTTTAGATATTATATCTACTCTAAACGTTAACAAAGCTGTTGGTCCAGATATCATCAGTAATAAAATGTTGATTTCAGTGAAGAACGTGATATCAAAGCCTTTGTGTATGTTGTTTAACAAGTTTTTACAAGAGAGAGTTTTTCCCACACACTGGAAATTGGCACATGTCATTCCTCTGTTCAAAAGTGGGGATAAATCTTTACCATCAAATTATAGACCAGTTTCATTGCTCTCTTGTGTGAGTAATATACTGGGGAAAATTATATTCAAACACATTTTTAATCATTTACAAAAAACTGTGTTGTTATATAAGTTCCAATCTGGATTTATACCAAAATTTTCTACCATCCATCAGTTGATATAATTGTATAATACAATTTTACTTCCTTTGGAGGCTAAATTAGTAACCAGTATGACTTTTTCTGATATCAGCAAAGCGTTTGATACCATATGGATTAGGGCTCTTTTGCTTAAGCTTGAAAAGTATGGTATCAAGGGTGACCTTTTAACGTGGCTTAGAAGTTAACTTTCTTATCGTACTCAGAGAGTTACAGTTAAAGATGCGTTATCTAATGCTGGTAAATTGAAAGCAGGTGTGCCTCAGGTTTTGGGGCCTATATTATTCACGGTAGGTATAGTGTCCGGCTAGGATCGTGGTTTTTCGAGTGATTCGGTCCAATTTTTTTCGAGTGTAGTTCGGGCTTTTTCGAGTGATAAAACATGCGATTAGTTCAATTAACTGCTATTTCGTAACTATAATAGTTTTGTACATTACTACCAGTCTTATATATTGAATACTATACATGTTTTGATCAACAGAGAAGCACAATTTCCTTGTATTTAACCCAAAAAATCAGTGTTTGTTATTGTCCGCGTTTTTTCGAGAGCAACTGTGAAATCGTCCGGGTTTTTAGACAAATGGTCCGGGTTTTTTGTACAAAAAAATGAATAAGAAAAAGGGTATTCTAGACTTTAAAAATTATTTTTCTAGTTTATACCTGTAATTTGATAAATGCAAATATCATATATTCTCAGTAAATCACAAAAACATATTACCACATTGATCAAAGTTAACCTTTTTGAATTTAATGCAGATTTTCTGTTCGGAAAACGTTCTACCACAACATTCCAGTATTAAATTAGAAATTTTTGGATCCTTTATAAAAAAAAAGTCTTTAGAATATAGTGCAAGGGAATCATAATCTTTTAAACTTCATTTCATGGTATTTTTGTTGTCAAACTAAATAAAAAATTTCGCAGTCGTGGTGAACCATGGAGCTTTTATACGGGACGTATTATGGAACCCTGTTGTCAATCCGTCTATCGTCAGCATGTCGGACAAAAACTCAAAAACGCTGTAACCAATTGACATGAAACTTCGATGATTTGTCTATCTATTGAGGTATCCTCCCTTTCGAATTTTCGAATTTCTAGATTTTACGTTTCCGAGTATGGGTTTTTATTAAACAATCTAAAGAATCTAAAGAGCCTGTGTCACTCACCTTGGTCTATTTGCTGTAGTGCATGTTAAACAAAGGACACTCTTCAACATTAAAGACAAGAATAGAATGCATGGCAAAGTTCTCTATTTTGGTGATGGTGACTTGTTTGTAGATCTGACTTTACTGAACATTCTTGCTATTTACAGTTATCTCTATCTATAATGAACTTGGTCAAGTAGTTTCAGAGAAGAATATTTTTGTAAAAGATAACGGACGACGACGACAGACTTCGACGAACACAAAGTGATGAGAAAGTCTCACTTGACTCTTTCGGGCCAGTTGAGCTAAAAAGGGATGACTTTACAGTTTTTGGACACTTTTTCAAAACTTTGGTGAATGATACATATCGATTAAGGTAACATTCCTTTAGTTTTTAATAAGTTTTTGACATTGAGAAATTATTTTAAACTGAGGTTTCATCACGAGTGAGAATGGATATCGCTTGATATCTACTCGAGTTGTTTAATTTCTATATAAGTATCCCGCTAACATGTTTAACCCCGCCACATTATTTATGTATGTGCCTGTTCCAAGTCAGGAGCCTGTATATTCAGTGGTTGTCGTTTGTTTATGTGTTACATATTTGTTTTTCGTTAATTCTTTTACATAAATAAGGCCGTTAGTTTTCTCGTTTGAATTGTTTTACATTGTCTTATCGGGGCCTTTTATGGCTGACTATGCGGTATGGGCTTTGCTCATTGTTGTAGGCCGTACGGTGACCTATAGTTGTTAATGTCTGTGTCATTTTGGTCTTTTGTGGATAGTTGTCTCATTGGCAATCATACCACATCTTCTTTTTTATAGAGTATAAGGCGGGTTTATTATTAATATATGAATGAGAGTTGATATCTATAACTTTATTTCCTCTATCATAGAGATTTGGTGTACTCTCATTGTGTTAAATTGGAAATTCCGCAAATCGTTGTTCTAGTATTGTGTACACGAAATGTACATCGTAGTAACCTTTGAAGGTCATCAATGACCTAACGAATAACCAGTGTTTATACCGTCATATCTTAAGATGATGTATAAGCAGATCAAACTTGACGCAGATTTTCATATCAATTTTTCATATCACACTCCGTGTAGTGTGATAATATCAGATTATTACATGGCATTTTTCATATCGCATGTATTATCAGACCTAGGTTAAATATCAACCCAAGAGTCGCATTGAAAAATGACATGTTATGATCTTTTTATCATGCTTCAACAGTGGATAAAAATAACAGATTCATATTGATCCTTTTACGTGCTTCCCGAAAAGAATTTCATAGAGTGAAAAGTTCACGGACGTTGGGCCCAAAATTTGATACATTCGATTTGAAATCTTTCTATCATATGCCTCGACAGAGGTTGATATGGACGAATCGACAAAAAACAATTTTAACAATATACATATAAAAATTGTTTGGAAAAGTCAACTTTTTTAGAAGTAACTTTCTAAATTATGTTTGAAACTTTTAAAAAATGCAATTAATTAATAATTTTATTATTTTTTTTTTTAATTATTTTACACAATATACTTTCCAGTATCCAAATAATTGTTTTGTATTGTATTGTTTTTCACTGAAAACGTAGCATTGAGGTGTATTTTCCGGAATTTGCCGAGTATCACCTGAATGCCATGCGATAACGTTACGGAAAGGCATGTGATAACAATCGAAGCCCGCTAAGCACCAATTCGCAAAATATGGAATATACGTTAATTTAATGTTATTAGCATACGGTAAAAAAACTTTTGTTATTTAGTCTAAGTATATGATAAGAGAAATTTTTATTCGTGCATGAAAAAGATAATAATACACAACCATGCATAAGAGAAATGAACTTTGAAAAAAAATGGCAGGTGTATCATGCGACCATGGCGCAGCTGTTTATTAAAAAAATGAGTAAGAAACCTCAGTACTGGACAGCAAAGAAGAACCAGAAAAATGCTATGTAATAAGACACATTCTACTAAAGGAGGCCTACCCCCGCCCCACACCAAAAAATCCATGAATAAATAATTAAAAAAAAGAAAGAAAAAAAAAACCCTGACACACTTGATCCGCCCCATTTCTATTCCAATTGACAAAAACATTTGAATTAGAATTTATACATAACTAACAATGAAATGCATAGCTCATCAGGAATACAAATACCTGTATGTACGTCTCAATTCAAATCATCTATGCTTACATTATATTGTTGAAATCACGGATATATACAGTAAACGTAAGTTATATGATATGACAAACAACAATATGTATACAAATGAACGAATGTGTATAACATGTTAGTGTTAGAACACCATTATCAAACTGACGAATGCATTGGTTCATGCCTGATAAAGAACTTAATTTCAAACTTTGTTATTGTTTTTAAACGTAAATACACGGACACATAGCATTTTAAACTGAAGGAAATTTGTATTATCACTCGAAAAAAATCGGACACACTCGAAAAAACCCGGACTGCTTTCGAAAAAACCCGAACATAAAAAAATGAACATAGTCTCAAAATGTCGTTTTCAATGCAAAAAAAAAAAAGAAAAGAATTTTTGTAAATTGTCTGTATTTCTAAGGATAATATAGATTCTATGTATGCATTTCCTTCAACATTATAAGTGTTATGTGTATAAAAATGGCTTAATTCTGAATTTTGGAATTAAAGCATTTTAAGGCTAATTTTAACTTTTTTAACGAAAAATAATGTCGTGTTAGTAATATCTTTCTATATCGAATACTATCATACATAATATAACTTTGTATATTAAACTCCAGCGTCTATACCACGTCTTGTTAGAAAGGAAGTGTTTTTGTTTACATTATTGATCATATTCACTCGAAAAAAAAGTGGTCACACTCGAAAAAGCCCGATCAAATCACTCGAAAAAACACAATCCTAGCCGGACACTATACCTACCGTGTTATTTTTTATTTTTATAAACGATATCACAGATGATATTATAGGTTTTGGACGATTATTTGCTGATGACACATCGATAGGTAATGTAGCGTCAAACGAAATTTCTTTGCAAAACAATATTAACTCTGATTTGACTCATTTGAAGGAATGATCTGACAGATGGATGATAAAATTTAACCCAAATAAAACTGACATTATGGTCTTTAATGTCAGGGGCACTGGTTGTAATTTGTCGTTTGAATTTGACCAAACAACACTTCATCCAGTAAATCTTCATAAGCATTTGGGAGTTGTGTTTAGCAGCGACTGTGGGTGGAACACACATATTGATAAATTAATAGAATCAGTTTCAAAACAACTGAATGTACTTAGGAAGCTACAATATAAACTAAAGAGGAATTATTAAGAAAATATTTACCTTACGTTTATAAGGCCTATACTAGAATATGCCTCTGAAGTTTGGGATAATTGTGGGCAAATGAACTCTGATAGACTGGAAAGGGCCCAACTTGAAGCTGCACGAATGATCACAGGACTTCCGTCATTTGCCAGTATTAATTTTGATTTATATTGAGACTGGGTGAGAAAAATTAAAAACAAGAAGGGAAGTGAAAAAATTAACATTATTTTATAAAGTTGTAAATAATCAGACACCGGACATTTATCGAAACTAGTGCCACCTACAGTCGCTGAAACTAGTTCATATAATTTGAGTTATAGTCAAAATATTACACAACCAGCTAATGTCTCAACAATCTTTTTTTCCAGCTACAGTTAAATTATGGAATTCTTTGGATTTGAGCTTGTGCAAACTTCCAACTTTCTCAAACTTCAAACTCAAACTGCAACAAAAGTACTTTCAGTTAAAGAAGAAACGAATTATTTTTACTGTGGAGATCGGTATATGAACGTTCTTCACACAAGATTAAGAAATGAGTGTAGTTCATTAAATGGTGATTTATTTCGTTGTAATTTGGTTCCTGATCCATCATGTTTATGTGGTTATAGAAATGAAAGTGTAGGACATTATTTGTTTGATTGCTACAGATACACTTTACATAGAAATACTTTATTTGGAGAGCTAACTCTGTTAGACTTATAGTAGGGTGCCCAATCAACGAATTTGATCGATTTGCCTTAACGGAATAACACACGGCTATATGTTATATCATTTGAAAGAGGAGAACAAGTCTCATCGAAATACCGTTGTCGTCGTTGTCTGCCGGGGTCACGTTTTTTTTTAAATCAAGGTCAAAGGTCAAAGCAAAAATACCAGAAAAATGCACAGTCACGTTAAGATAGCTTGTTTCTCCTACAAATAAAAACAAATAATTTTAAGAAAAATATCTTTTGTATCTACATTTAGAAAAGGGGGACGAAAGATAGAAAAGGGACAGTCAAACTCATAAATCTAAAACAAACTGACAACGCCATGGCTAAAAATGAAAAAGACAAACAAACCACAGCACACACGACACAACATAGAAAACTTAAGAATAAACAACACGAACCCCACCAAAAAACTAGGGGTGATCTCAGGTGCTCCGGAAGGGTTAGCAGATCCTGCTCCACATGCGGCACCCGTCGTGTTGCTTATGTGATAACAAATCCGGTAAATAGTCTAATTCGGTAGGTCACATTCAGGAAAGAGAAGGGGATTGTAGTTACGACGTAAGGAACATATCCGATATCATTTGTGATACGGTTATTCCATGACGGTCAACCAACTCGTGATGGCGTCCGTAAAATTTACGAAGGGATGATTTCAACTTCACCATTTGGAACTCTTGGTTTAATAGCTTTCTTGTGAGCAGCAACCCTCTATCAAGAAAATCATGATAGGAAATGCAAGCACGGGAATATCGTATCATTGGGAGATATATACCCCGTATGCAGGTGCTGCTGGAATGTTGCTACTTAGAAATAGAAAGTTCACAATTGGAAAGCTGAAATCATCTCTTTTGTCGTAAAGTTTTGTTTTCAACCGACCCTCATTGTCAATTTCTAGATGTAAGTCAAGATATGAGGCCCAGTGGCGGATCCAGAAATTTTCATAAGTGGGGGCCCACTGACTGACCTTAGAGGGGGCCCGCTCCAGTCACGCTTCAGTGATTCCCTATTTAAGCAACCAAATTTTTTCCCCAAAAGGGGGGGCCCGGGCCCCCTGCCATCCCCCCTAAAACCGCCTCTGAGGTCGACTTAACTGTATCTGTGGTATCCTTTATCTCTAGCTCGATTGGATAGATGCGTTCCACATAGTCACCAAATTTTGAATTATTTAGCGAAAGAACATCATCTATATAGCGAAAAGTAGAGTTAAAGGATAGTGCTAACTTGTTATCTTTCTTCCTTAGAAGTTCCTGCATGAAGTCATCTTCGCTAGCCAAGGGTTACGATCCACTCTCGCTCTCTTCACCCTTGGCGGATTGAGCCAACATTTGTGAAAACAATGTTGCGCCATCTGTCGGAATATTAAAGTCACGCCCATTCCGAATACATTATTCTTGACCAATGGTAGCACTTGAACTCTTCAATTTTGAGGTAAAAACACGGTAGTGTCTAGATTCTACACACTTGGTAAAGCCGGAAACGAAAATTTACGTCAACATTCATGCATTTGTGCATGAAACATACACAGGAACTTCTATTAGTTGATTAAAAACATTCAAGTTGTCACTAAATATAGTCGTATGTATAGGGGTGTAAAGACTTGTTGCACAATAAACACGTGGCAATTGTTTACAAACACTTTCTAAATTTTCACGTGATCATATTAAAGGCGCTTTTTGATTGGATGCAGCGAGTTTCGACTGCAACCAATAAAAACCCTTACCCTGAGTCTCCGAAATTTTATCTCAATCCGCCAAGGGTGAAGAGAGCGAGAGTGGATCGTAACCCTTGGCTAGCGAAGATGGCATGAAGTCAGCCTCATAATAATAAAGAAACAAGTCGGCAAGTAGAGGGGCACAGTTTGTTTCCATTGGAATGCCGACAGTCTGTTGAAAAACACGTCCTCCGAACGTAACAAATATGTTGTCAATCAAGAAATCAAGCATCTTGATAATATCAATTTCAGAGAATTTTTTGTTCGAATCAGAGTGATCCTTTACAAAGTAGGATTTATCCCTCCCTAAGACAAGATACTTGTATCTACGTTGGCCATTCTTTTTTACAAAGCAAAGCAATACCAACTCTTTCAATTTGTCTTTTAGAACTTATTTTATATTTTTATCGCCATAAATGACTTTAGATTGACTTTTTTGCATATAGGGTGCAAATTTTTAATTTTCAAACAGCTGTTAAATAACAGTGACCTAGACCTATTTCAATTTCAAAATTTTAAATTTTTATATTCAATTCATTACAAGTAAGATCTAAAGATGTTTTTTAGATCTTAACTTTAATAATTTGTCGAAAACAAAATGTGTTTTTCGCGTCTTTTGATAGTAAGGTGTTCGTCAATTTTTAGGTAAATATCAAATTTCTGTTATTGGATGTGAAAGAGTATATATAAATGATTTGTTTCGAAATTTGTGTAACATTAACGTCGAACTTGGCTGTATATAAAGCTCTGTGTATTGCTTTGCTTTACAGAAGTAAAAAAACACTGCAAACGAAGAAAAAGAGGGGTTAAAGTTATGAAAACAAAACGTCTATTAGAAACAGGCAAAACACCCCATTCTACATATACGAATGACTAAATGAGCAATATAGTGTTTACAAGTATTCCAAAAATATAATAAGGGAGAGGGTTATGTAGAGCACCGATTTATTTTACTAACAATTGCAAACAAAAAAGTCGTGAGAAACCAAAGGGATATCAAAAACTTATAAATTGAAGACAAGCTGACAACAGCATGGCAAAAACACGAAAAAAAAAGAACAAATGCAAATAGAAAATGATGATCGGAGCTAGTATTACCTACTACGTTCTATGGTCTCCTGTAATTTATGCCTACCAACCACGGCAAGGTCAGAGCCCATATGGCAGGGTTGATTTTTTTTGGGTTTTTTTTACATATTTTTCCCCACTAGATAGATTATTACAATATTTTCCACGATTTCAAAATTGACTCGTTAGATGTTTTATTTATTGTTTAGAAAATATTATGGACTGCTTAATTTCCATTCGATTGCTAACAATGATTAATAAGGTACAAACAGAAAAATGAAATCTTATACATCGTCATCTTCGTCGTCATTAATGTTTCTAACTTCAACCAGACGATTATTTATAAAGGAGTAGGTTCGGTAAGACACTAAAATGGCCCCCCTTTTAGCTTATATTTCAAATAAGAATGTATTGACCAATATCACAATGAACCATAGCTAATACAGTGACTAGATAGGAAATTAGCATTTTTATTGAAAATTTACGTTCCTGTGTTTTATTTATAACGTCACACATAGTACTCATTTTGTTTGTTATGACATTTTACATGTCTAGTTTAAATATTAGGTTTGTCGACGCCTGCGCTCGATATTTCATAGTCCTAAATATGGGTAAAGTCCGGCTTATTTTGTCAAATTTCGCCAAAATCTCTAATCTCAACCTATTTGGGATGTAAAAATCAACGCTTTACAATAAAACTTTGAACCAAATAGTTCTATACAGGTTTCTCACATGTCTTTAAGTCAACTTAAAACAGTTTTTATCTTGTAATACAGAGCTTTATAATGGGAGTTAAATATGGCCCTTACCGAACTTACTCCTTTTACATTTTGACATATGTCATTTGCTTGACATGGGCATTTATCTGTACATGATAGATTTTGTTCGAAGCAAATGCAATCCTTTGAAAACACAGATTCACCCTTACAAGCACAAACTAAATCTTGCAGAAATGCATATGACATCTGACCTTTGAGATAGACAGGAACAAGTCATTCTTCTTTTCCCATCCGAACTGAAGAGGAGAATGTTAGGGTAGTTTTTCTATATGGGAAGACATCAAATTTATTTGTGGAGTGAAGCTCTTATTACATATTGTTTAAAAGTAGATTCACAAGGAAGAAGTTTGTCAAGGGAGAAATTTTAAATTGTAGCCAATTTTACGCTCAATTTGTTTAGGTCACTATGATCTATTTTGAGTTTTGACTTGAGATCATTCAACCTAACAACAAGATCTCGAGCTGCATCTATAGATTCATCGATACCACAATTAGAAAGGTTTGACAAATCTGTGAAATCCTATGGGTTGTCCTTCAAGACTAAAAAACAGTGCGCTTACCGACCCTTAACAGGGATGACGTTGTATCGCATCTTGTTACAGCATGTGCGGCTGGTAGAATGTTACAGATGGCAAACCCGAGACTTTTACATATTTCGTTGACAAATATATAGCGGCGCAAAATCTTGTGTGGAAGTTAAAGTGCCTGTTTGAAAACATAGCTCATGCGTATGCTGCATGGAGGGGAAGTAATGAACGCATAAGATGAGAACATCTGTATCTTGTGACTTTATTATTATCCTACCCTTGATCCCTTTCACACCGAACTCTACATGAATAGCATGTAAAATCATGCGAGTATCTACTTCAACGGGGGTACAAAATATTTCTTAAAATCTGAATACTCCTTCTGAGCAGATTTAGGGTCATAGGAAGTGCTGGCTAGATGAATGACTTCCTCATGTATCATTGTAACTGTTGATCTAGCATGATGCTGAACAATCGATTCGCCAAGAAATCTGATTAAGGCCTGCTGGTTCTCACTGACTCAAAGAAACTTTTTCAGTCAGGAATTTGACGACATTCTATATATGACATGAAACACTTTTACAGACGAACAAGAACTTGATTCATCTTTGAAATAACTGCAGTTGTGTCTGCTAATGTAAGATTTATAGTAAGAATTGTGGTACACTATTTTGTCATCATCAGTACGAAGATGGTCTAGGTCTAAAGCATTATGCAATATACTAAAATATACATGATCTTTCCGTACTCCCATAGCCTCGATAAAGCTCTTTTTTTGTGCTAATTCCTCGCATATTAATAAGCAATTCAGTAGTAGAACCCTGATATTTCACAAACTTATCCCATTGTATGTCATTCCTACTTCGTTTAGGACCTGATGGGCTTAGTTTAACAGGACTGTGAATATTTTCCATATTCCGGGTCTGAAACGTGAACGAAGGATTTGATATGTATATTACAGTTATAACAAAACTATCAATTCAAAAAACAATTAAAGTTATACAAACCAACAAATAAAATATTTCCTAAAACAAAACAACGATCTTCAAACTAACTGGACTGTTCAAAACATACAAATCGACCATACAACAAGCAAAACAGAGAAATTAATAGGGTGCCCAGTATCGAAAAATACGTCTTGTTAACGAGTTTAAGTTAACGGATAACACACGGCTATATTTATATGTAAACTATTGGAAAATCATTCTATTTTCCAATCATGAATGTCGTAGTAAGCTCCCGTGGTCACGTTTTTCTAAATTTTGTTGTTTCTGATGATACCCAAAGATACCTCATCATACAGGCCATCTTCAACACGAAAAATAAAATTATTGCTTTCTGTGTTATTTGTTCAAATGATACTTATCATTTAACTTAAAAATTAAATTTATCATATAACGAAAGCTGAAAAGATTTATATAACTTAAGTATAAGTATTTCATGATTTTAGTTAGACTATTTTTTTAGCTGAAATTTACCACATTTTGAACGAAAGAAAATTTATTGCGTGTTACTTTCACGGGATTTTTACTTTGATTACATCAATAAGACATGGTTCGTATGTGTGCCAAATATCTTTCGTGTAATGTTAATCGGTGAGAAGAAAATAGCAATTTAAGGTTCATCATAACAAATGGACAAATATGGCCGTATTTTCACCTTAAAAACTACTCTGTGTACAGACTTACCTGTGCTGTTTGGAAAGTTTTAATGCCTAGCATCCACCAGATATATAAAAGTTAAATTCATTTTGTGTAAAAGAAAGATAAAATCTTTTTTGGTTTTTGCTGGGCATTTTTTTTCCTTTCTGCAGAAGGTGTAAAAATAAACAAACACCTGAATTACTTTGATACTGTCCACTCACTGACTCAGATGAACTCTTTAACTCACCTGTAGTTGTGAAGATACCTCTTGTCCATGTCAATTAAGGACAAACAAAACAATACAAACCGGTTTTTTTACCTAAGGGAGCATCTCATAGTTGTTCCACAACTTAGTTAATTTTCAGACCTCTTGCATGAAGGAAAAAAAATGCCCAGCAAAATCCAAAAGAGATTTTATCTTTCTAAAACACAAAATGCATTTAACTTTATTATATCTAGTGGATGCCAGGCATTAAAAGTTTTCCAACTTCACAGGTAAGTCTGTACTCAGAGTAATTTTTGGCATGTAAATACAGCCATATTTGTCCGTTTGTTATGATGAACCTTAAAACACAAATTTAGTGATAATTCTGCCTTGATTCAAACACGCCTTTTCTCGTGCCTTTAATCGTTTTGTAGCTTACACTATCAGGTCATTAACTAGGACAATTGTCACTAACTTCATTTCTCTTTTTTGCTTGTTGTATGATCGATTTGTATATTTTGAATAGTCCAGTTAGTTTGAAGATCATTGTTTTGAAATTTTTTTTTTATAACTTTATTTGTTTTTTTGAATTGATAGTTTTGTTATAAATGTAATATTCAAATCAAATCCTTCGGTCACGTTTCAGACCCGGAATATGGCACACTTTCACAGTCCTGTTAAACTTTGCCCATCAACACCCCGTATAACCCCGATACAAATGAATCCGGACGTTGACGCGTTCGAAGCGATAATCAGGACAACATTTGGGATGACAACAATTTCGAATGCCTCTCTAGAACTTATTTGAGTATATATAAATATGTCAATGGGCAAGTTAGTTTATTTATTCAATTATACAGCTGTTGTAAATTTTAGATATTGCTAAGAACGTTTGATAAAACTGATAGATGCAAAACGCACATACATGGTGCAATTTCATACGTTTTATGAGATAAACAATGCTGAATTTCTTTTCGTGCATACACTTTTGCGTATTAATACCTTAAGCAATAATAAATAATTACTACGTGCCTTCAAATGTTCTCTAGAACTCAAAATAAACGCAATAGCATACTTCTTAAGTTTTCTCTTACTGTATCGTTCGTCTCACCAAATGTGTCGAGTTCGTTGTGCGTTTTAAATAATCACTGTACAGTTCGTTGACAAAAACCGTCATAAATCACTTTCTTATTAAGGTATTCGAGATGGCATCGACGACCCTTTTTCTGTATGTTATCGTAAATTTTTATCTGTTTACTTAGTAGAAGTAGTTGAACATAACATATCAGTCATCCAAAGCCAAAATTACAATGTTTAACCAGTGTACATCTAATAGGAATGGGACTTTCAACGTTATTCCAGATGAAATAAACTGTTAATAAATATTTTCCAGAGGAAATAAAGTTTCAAAAAGTATAGTACTGCAAAAAAAAATAATTTAATGACTATTTCTTTTCACAATTTGAGGCTCTTTCAAATGCCGATGTTGGTCCAAATTCGCCTAAACGAAAGAAGCCATAGGAGCTCGTTGAACTTAGTTTGCCGAGTGCCTTAGATTGCATTCCAACTGGTTTTTCTTTTACATATAGATGTGGTGTGTTGGCCAGTGAAACAACTTTCCACCAAAGTTTAAATGAAGTACATGTAGGTGTATAAAGCAATTATTATAGTTCAACATACAAAAGTCAACAATGAAGCAAAACTATACCGTATAGTCAGCTATAAAAGGACCCGATATATATAAAAAAAAAAAGTGAAACATATAAAACTAGAAAACTAAGTAAGGAGCCTGTAATTCAGTGGTTATCGTTTGTTGATGTGTTACATATTTGTTTTTCGTTCTTTTTTATACATAAATAAGGCCGTTAGTTTTTTTCTCGTTTGAATGATATTACATTATCATTTCGGGGCCTTTTATAGCTAACTATGCAGTATGGGCGTTGCTCATTGTTGCAGACCGTACAGTGATCTATTAATTTCTGTGTCATTTTGGACAGACACAAAAAAGAATGCGGCGGGATTAAACATGTGAGCACCCAACCCTCTCCTAAACCTTGGACACTGGTGTAACAGCATAACATGATAAAAACAGCTGTATAATTACAATTGGCAAAACTCAAAATGTCGGTCCAGGCACAAAAAAACATATACATAAAATATTGACAAAAGTGTTATTGTAGTAACTGAAAGTTATTTCAAGGCAAATTACAAGTAAGAGGTAAATCATGTTATTAAAGCTAGGTTCACACTGCCGATCAGATCAACTCGATCAAGCCCGATCAAGACAAATTACGTGACAGGGAGACTGGTCTGATCTTACTCGTCATCGATCTGAATTTCTACCCGAGAGTTTTTGACATGTCAAAAACAATCGAGTAAGGACCGAAAAGCAAGCCACTCGAGAAGCGATCGAGAATTCGTCGAGTAGCGGTCCAATTGATCGGGAAAGGATCATGTAGAGATCAAGTTCGGTCGGAATACAAAAAAAATACCGATCAGTACTCGATCATTTCGACCTTTGCTCGACTAAAGTCCAATCATTTCCAGATTAACTCGACCAATGTCCGATCTCTTCCAGATCACTACGACTTCTATATTTATTTTATCCCAGACCAACTCGACCAATACCCGATCCCTTCGCGACCACATTCGACCACTCTTCGATCTCTAATCGCCCATACACGAGTACACATGACTGCTACACGATTCTCTAAAAGTGTGTGCAGATCTGATTAACTCTCATAACTCTGTCTCCGCAAAAATATATTGGCAACATCATATTTAACTGTACAAAAATTCCTCTATGTACAGTACGTGTCTTTACTTTTGCAAGTAGAGGTAACATTTTAAAAGAGAGGCAAGAGACACCAAAGGAACAATCTTACTCAAAGGTCGAAAACAAAGCGACTCCGTCATAGCAAAGAAGAAAACCGACGAGAAGACAAACAGCAGGCCACATAACATAGAAAACGAAAAACTTAGCAACACATAACCCAACAAAAACCTGGGATGAAGTCAGGTGCTCCGTAAGGGAAGAATATCCTGCAATTTTGGCACCGGCGGATTTTTCAAATACGAAAGTAATTGAGCAATAACATTCATTATTATACTGCTGACGACTAAGTTATCTTTCGAAGTTGTTTTATAAGAGCATCGATCAAGATTATATTTACCTGTTTTATGGGATATTTTCTGTTTTGTCTGTCCGTATTTTTCGTTTGTCTAGAAATGTTTGTACTAGTATAAAAAAAAAAAGATGTAATACAATTGCCAACGAGACAGCTCTTCACAGAACACCAAATGACATAGAAATGATTAATAACAATTATAGGTCACATTACTGTTTTCATTCGAACTTTCTTACGTAATTTCACACAAAAAGGAGACGAAAGACAAATATTTTTTTTTATTTGGAGCGAAATTCGTTCTCAACTAGCGACACAAACAGTTCAGCGTGCACATGTTTTGATCATTTGTTTCTAACATGCTTTTGAAAAGTTTGCATAAACCTATTTCCCTGCGTAATAAGTTCAAATAACAACAAACTGTTCATGCGTTTTTGACAGTTCAAATAGGGTCAGCAAACTCCGATTAAACGATGCATTTGTTTCTACTAATGTAACGTTAAACAAACTATAACAAATGGCACATAAAGTTTACTAAACTTTGGTTAGAAAGAAATGCACTCTTGATCTCTTGATAGATATATATAAAGTTGTACACAGTTTCAGAAAAGGTATCACTCCAGGGGATTGAAATTCTACTTTTGGTAAAATTTTGGGGTAGTATGTGACATCTTTGTCCTCTTTTTGCAATATGTTTAAGCAAATACATGCAGGTTGTTGCCATACAGAAAAAAGAAAATAAGTATCTTTAACCATTCAACTACTGGATATCAAATCTATGAAAAATACTGATTACATACTTATGCACATATATTACACAAACAGTATGATTTATTTGTAAGAAAGCAAGGAAAAGGGGATGGTAAAGTTTATGTATAGTGCTATCTAACATAAGTACTAATCCAGTGACAAATCTCACTTTGTGGTGTCATTTCCAAAAAAGAGCAATACAACTATCATTGCATATCAGTGTTCACTACGAGGAAGTTTTCATCAGAATTGGGTTCCTCTTTGTTAAGTTAGTGCAAGTCTCGCATGAATATTTCTCACATGTGGTCGGCGTGTCAGCCACTGCCTCACCTAGATTTCTCGGCGCCTGTTGCTCTCTACACCTTCTTGTTCGTCTTCTTTTCACTCTCCAAGCTCCGTTACAGCTATTAATCTGTCTCTCTGAGCTCTTACCACCTTGCCCACAAATTGCTTTATTTCTATATAGATATTTTAAATGTATGATTTTACTCGGACATTCTACTGAATATAACTAAATATACGGAAAATGTGTCCATGTGACACTGATAATACCCCAGCTATCATATATAACATTATAAAGGGTAATTACTCAAGAACGGCCACCCAAATTCGCTTTTGAACTGTGTTTTATGGTTATACAGCATTCTGTATACGGCGTTTCATAAAATTTGGTTGAGGCAAAATAAAATTAGAGAACGGAAACTAATATTGTTGGGACGTACGCACATACGTACGGACGGACAAGAGTAACACGTAATGCTCACTCCGAAGCGGCGGAGAATAAAAGTTTCTGATGTTTTTATACTAAAATTGTGCATACCCGATTATCCCTACGACCCATATACGATCAGGTCGATCTGGTCTGGTCAAGTTCAGACTGAGATCTTGAAAAAGTTGATTTGGTCTATCTAGTCGAGTAAATATCATGTAAAGATCGTGAATGGATCGGAATTATCGGATAAGTATTCATTTTGTTGTCGGGATGGAGTCCTGATGGGGTCGTGAATTGTCGAGTAAAGGTCGTGTACAGTCGGATGGCGGTCGGGTAGAAGTCGTAAACAGGCCCGATCAAGATTTTGGTTGAGCTTGGTCGTGGAAATTTGGACAATCGGGTTCATCGAGTTGATCTGATCGGCAGTGTGAACCTAGCTTAAAGTATCAGTCAGTATATATCCAACGCAAACAGGTAAAGACGTAATAACACGCATTAACTTGACGTGCAATGCCAACTATAAGTAAACAGTTTCGAGAATATATACGATCTTATGAGTTCTCATAAGTGTGCATATATTGTAATAATGTTAAGTTATGTTTTGATTTAACAGGTACAGCAAAACTTTCTACATTGAAGCAAAAAAATTTTTTTCATCTGTGTAAGAATTTGGTAAAGGATGACTGAGAGATCTACTAGTAGATATGGTCACTTTGGTCTTTTTCCGACCGGCAGTAAAACCTGTCCGAAGTTGTTCACCCGTTTAGATGTGTGGGATGTAAAAGTACGCAGACACGTCCAGTCCGAATGGGAATACAAGATCCAATGTATCGTATAGAGAGAGCACTACGCTCACTACACTGTACGAACCTTGCGAAAACTTTATGAGGGATCAATAAATGGCCTGTTGCAAGGCAAAATTTGTGTCCTTATTCAATATACCTCATTTTATCCAGTGACAGTCTAAACTTCCCTGATGTAATTCCAGAGGGCCTCCTTCTTGGACCTACATGAAGTATGTGTTGCTGCTTTGTGCTTATCCTGAACATGCATGGAATATTTGCAAGTGAACGTTAAGCAACCAACAATCAGCCATTACGTCCGCGTGTCATTAACAAATAAAGGGGTATAGAAATTGTTCAGTACCAACTTTGAAACGTTTCATTTTTTATTGATAACTATAAAGACATGCAAGATGCAACAAAGCAGGTAAGGTAGTCTTGACGATTGATGCTTTGTTCAACCGCATAATTTAACGATAACGCCCTTGGTAACAGTGGAATATAAATATGGTCCATTAAAGTTTGGTCTTCTCCGAAATAAGTCGAAATTTCAATGAAATGCATATGGATGGGTATAGACTTTAAGATGCTTAAAATAACAAAACTGACCAATTAGTTAGATTTTGGCACCACAGTAGAAAGACTGAAATATTCAAGGAAATTAAGCATAATCTTTATGCCTTAAAAATTAAAAACAAAAACATAATCGAAGAAAGCAAACCAGTTAATATTAAGAATTATCATTTCATCTGTATATCTCCACGTTAAAGAAACTTTATTACTTATCAACGGTAGCTATAAATTACATGTTCATTGTATACACATACTCTTTAGCCTTAATGTAACTCTTGGACTCGCCTCTTCTATTCAGGCCAAAAGCCTATAATCCATTGATTATTTTTGATTGCTGTCTATATAAAAAAAAATTGTTTTTGAGACAACTCTTTGTTAGACTCAGATCGACGTCCGGCCTCTAATCGACGTCCATTCCTCAAATCGACGTCCGTTCCTCAAATCGACGTCCAAATCTGACGTCACATTCTCAAATCGACGTCCAATATTTTTATTCTCTATAAATCGGACGTAATGTATTGTCATAAACGATGTCCGATTGATTGTAGTCGTCTTTAATTCATGTTCAATATCAATAAATAATAAATTACGGGACTTAATTTACACTTATACATATACATGTTTTGTATGGTTCTTATGACAACTAAATTTTCCGAAACATTTATACATACTTTCCATATACATTTCTTCAACCAGAAAACATGTATATTAATGTTAATCCTGATAAAAAGATTATCCAATTGATCCACATAATAGTGTGTCATTCCTATTCATAATAATAAATTACATGCATGTAAATGTATGGCAATTAGTAAGCAACCCAACAACAAAGAAAACCAAACGAAATCTAGGAGCTTTATTGAGTCTTCAACAATAGACAAAATGAGAGTATTATAATTCGGACTCTGTAAAGTTTTTTTCCAACAAATTTCTAAATTTTACACATAGAGTGAAACGTAAACACAAGAAATTGGCATTATGTTTTATGTTGTGCAGTTACACCACTGTTTTTGGGTTGAATGCAGTGCTCACACACATGTTTAACCCCGACATATTCTGTATGGGCCATCAGTGCATTGGTTTTCGATGGTTTATGTCTGTGATATTTGTCTTTCGGAAAAACAAATTATAAAGAAGACCGTTAATTCTTTTATTTGAATTGTTTACATTATTTATGTCGTGGCATTGTATAGCCTTTGTGGTATGGGTTTTTATCATTGTTGAAAGCCGTATGGTTTATAATTGCTCACATCCATTTTATTTGAACTCTGGTGTATAGTCGTCCCTCTGGAAATCATATCCATCTCTAAAATTTAAAAATTGATATCACAACCTGTTTAAAAACTTAGTCTAGTCTTTTAATTATTTAAAAAAAAAACCACTTTTTTTTAAATAGATCTTATTTGTCTCACATAATAAGGGACGATATCAAAAGTTCAATGAAGTATAAAAAAAACTTAATTCATATAGTTTTTTCACTGACCCCCCCCTAACCCCCTATTAACTCATGATTTGGGAATAATAAATTGACCAATAATGATATATATATAATCGATGTCAATTAGACAAAACTTGCAGCAATTTTCGAATTTTGAACCCCGCCCAAAAATTATTTGAGTTAAGTTTTTTTTTTTTTTTTTTTATCCTTCATTGATTTTTTTTATATCGTCCCTAAAGGTTTAAATGTTTCAGCTGCTATCGGTTCACTTCAGTTTTATATTCCGTGTCCAAAACGGACTTTGACTAGAGAAGCTCAAAATCGGACGTCGATTAGAGAATGTCAAAAAATGGACGTCGATTAGATAGGTATAAAATTGGCCGTCAATTTGGAATGTTATTTTATTGTGACGTCACATTTGGACGTCGATTTGAGGAACGGACGTCGATTAGAGACCGGACGTCGATATGAGTCTTACATATATAACCACTGAATTACACGCTTCTGGCTTCGGACAGGCACATACAGAATATGACGAGATTAACATGTTAGCGGGCACCAAACCATCCCCTAACCTGGGACAGTGGTGTATCCGTACATTGAATGTCGTATGGTAAACACTTTAAAAAAATGATATCAAATTAGAAATCGGACCTGTGTATCTGTATGCTCAGTCAGTGATATTTGCATCTCGAGTAATTGTTTTTTCCTACCAATTTACACTTTCGTATACATAAGGATTTTTTTTTTGCATGTACAAAATACCTCCAAGAGTGTTCCGACAATACAATGGATATTATGGGTTGCTGGCTGCATATTATGGTGGTAAATTAATTTTTTAAAACATGTTTATTGATTAAAACCATATTAAAGCATAATTTAATACATGCAAAATTCATTGACAAACGCAATATTGTCGCAACGAAGCGTACAGTATAAAAAAGGTGTTATGACAACGAGGCGTACACAACATGAAAATGAAGACACTTTCAAACTTCTATTTTTTTTTTCTAGATACAACATAAACCAACGATCTTTATAAATTTGTTAATTTTAAATTATGAAATTTTCAAAAATGTATGTTTTAAAACTATGAGGCACGAGAAACATTAAGTTTTGAATAGTTAAAAATACCAAGCTCGTTTTTTCATTGATATTGTCGTGCGTTTTGCGATGTTTGTGTACAAAAATGTCACAAATTTCAAAAACCTTGGAGTAAGTAATGAGTATTATGCCAAGGAATATATTGAAGCAGAATATGAGAAGAATAGATATTGGATTTTCTTTAAAAATATTATTTCCTTACTGTCTGAACTCAGTGTTACACAGTGTGTTCTATTCGAACGCGTCAACGTCCGGTTTCATCTGTATCGGGGTTATACAGGGTGGTCAAGCCGGAAACGAAGTAGGAATGAAATACAATGGGATAAGTGTGTTATATGTCAGGGTTCTTCTACTAAATTGCTTATTAATATGCAAGGAATTAGCACAAACAAAAGCTTTATCGAGGTTATGGGATCGCGGAAAGATTTTAGTTTATTGCATGATGCTTCAGACCTAGACCATCTTCGTACTGATGATTACAAAATGTTGTACTACCATTGTTGCTATAAATCTTACACTCGCAGACATAACTGCAGTTTTTTTTAAAGCTAAATCAAGTTCTTGTTCGTCTGTAAAAGTGTTTCAGGTCATATATAGAAGGTCGTCAAATTCCTGACTGGAAAAAGTTTCTTCGAGTCAGTGAGAACCAGCAGGCCTAAATCAGATTTTTTGTCGAATCGATTGTTCAGCATCATGGTAGATCAACAGTTACTATGATACATGAGGAAGTCATTTATCTAGCCAGCACTTAAAAGGACCCTAAATCACCTCAGAAGGAGTATTCAGGTTTTAAAAACTATTTTGTACGCCCGATGAAGTGGATACTCGCATGATTTTACATGATATTCATGTAGAGTTCGGTGTGAAAGGCATCAAGGGTAGGATAATAATAAGTCACAAGATACAGATGTTCTAGTCTTATGCGTTCATTACTTCCCCTCCATGCTGCATACGCATGAGCTATGGTTTCAAACAGGCACTATAACTTGTACACAAGATTTGCGCCGCTATATACTTGTCCACGAAATATGTAAAAGTCTCTAGTTTGCCATTTGTAATATTCTACCAGCCGCACATGCCGTAACATGATGCGATACAACGTAATCGGCCTAGGATTGGTAAGCGCACTGTTTTTTTAATCTGGAAGGACAACCCATATAATTCATTGATTTGTCAAACCCTTTAAATTGTGACATCGACGAATCTATAGATGCAGCTCGAGATCTTGTTGTTAGGTTGAATGATCTCAAGTCAAAACTAAAATAGATCATTGTGACCTAAACAAATTGAGCGTAAAATTGGCTACAATTTGAAATTTCTCCCCTGTCAAACTTCCTCCTTGTGAATCTACTTTTAAATAATATGTTATAAAAGCTTCACTCCAAACGTAAATTTTATGTCTTCCCATATAGCAAAACTACCCTTACATTCTCCTCTTCAGTTCGAATGGGAAAAGAAGAATGACTTGTTCCTGTCTTATTGAAGGTTAGATGTCATTCAAATGTCTGCAAGATTTAGTTTGTACTTGTAAGGGGAAATCTATGTTTTCAAAGGGTTGCATTAGCATCGAACGAAATCTATCATGTACAGATTTATACCCATGTCAGGCAAATGACATATGTCAAAATGTAAATACTCGTCTGGTTGCAGTTAGAAACATTGATACAATAAACAAAACATCTACTCAATTTTGAAATCGTGAAAAATATAGTAATAATCTATTTAGTGGGGATTCTGAAAGATATGTAAAAAAATTTAAAAAAAAAAACCTGCCATATATTCTCTGACCTTGGCGTGGGTGGCGGGCTTAAACTACAGGAGACCATATAAAGTAGTAGGTAATACTAGCCTCGATCATAATTTTCGATTTGCAATATTTCTTTTTTTTTCGTGTTTTTGCCTTGGTGTTGTCAGCTTGTCTTCAATTTATAAGTTTTTAATGTTCCTTTGGTTTCTCAGGCCTATTTTTGTTTGCAATTGTTTGTAAAATACATCGGTGCTGTACATAACCCTCTCCCTTATTATATTTTTGGAATACTTGTAAACATTATAGCCAATTGTTGCTCATTTAGTCGTCTGTATATGTAGGATGTGGTGTTTTACCTGTTTTTAATAGACGTTTTGTTTTCATAATTTTTACCCCCATTTTTCTCTGTTTGCAGTTATTTTTACTTCTGTAAAGCAAAGTTATACACAGAGCTTTATATTCAACCATGTTCGACGTTAATTTTGAAACAAATCATTTATATATACCCTTTCACACCAAATTTGATATTTACCTAGAAATTGACGAACACCTTACTATCAAAAGACGTCAAAAACACAGTTTGTTTTCGACAAATGATTAAAGTTAAGATATAGAAAAAAACATCTTTAGATCTTACTTGTAACGAATTGAATACAAAATTTTCAAATTTAGAAATTGAAATAGGTCAAGGTCACTGTTATTTTACAGCTGTTAGATAATTCAAGATGTGCACCCTATATGCAAAAAAGTCAATCTAAAGTCATTTTTGGCGATAAAAATATAAAATAAGTTCTAAATGTAGATACCAAAGATATTTTTCTATAAATTATTTGTTTTTATTTTACTCCAAACGCATAAATGTAGGAGAAACAAGCTATCTAAATGTGACTGTGCATTTTTCTTGAATTTTTGCTTTGACCTTTGACCCTGATTTAAAAAAAAACGTGACCACGACAGACAACGACGACAACGCTATTTCGATAAGGCTTGTTCTCCTCTATCCAATGATATAAAATATAGCCGTGTGTTATTCTGTTAATGAAGGCAAATCGATCAAATTAGTTGATTGGGCACCCTACTAAATGAAGTTAGTGACAATTGTCCTAGTTAATGACCTGATAGTGTAAGCTACAAAACGATTAACGGCACGAGACAAGGCGTGTTTGAATCAAGGCAGAATTATCACTAAATTTGTGTTTTTTTTAAAAATTGCTATTTTCTTCGCACCGATTAACATTACACGAAAGATATTTGGCACATATATGAACCAAGTCTTATTGATGTAATCAGAGTAAACATCCCGTGAAAGTAACACGCAATAAATTTTCTTTCGTTCAAAATGTGGTAAATTTCAGCTAAAAAAGTAATCTTACTAAAATTATGAAATACTTATACTTAAATTATATAAATCTTTTCAGCTTTCGTTATATGATAAATTTAATTTTTAAGCTAAATGATAAGTATCATTTGAACAAATAACACAGTTATCAATAATTTTATTTTTCGTGTTGAAGATGGCCTGTATGATGAGGTATCTTTGGTTACCCTAAAAAAACCACAAAATTTTGAAAAACGTGACCACGGGAGCTTACGACGACATTTATGATTGGAAAATATAATGATTTTCCAATTGTTTGCATATAAATATAGCCGTGTGTTATCCGTTAACTTAAACTCGTCAATTAGACGCCTTTTTCGATACTGGGCACCCTACTATTAGGCGATTTACAACTAAATACTGATATTTTATTATATGGTAACGAACTCCTTACCACCGAAAAAAATACTGCATTTTTTTGGAATGTTCATAAATATATAAAAGATACTGGACGTTTTCTTTCACATAACAAAGCATTGTAATTGTAATGACAATAAATACACATACTTATCGCATGGCCATATCTGTCA
Organism: Mytilus edulis; assembly: GCF_963676685.1. Classification (NCBI taxonomy): domain Eukaryota; kingdom Metazoa; phylum Mollusca; class Bivalvia; order Mytilida; family Mytilidae; genus Mytilus; species Mytilus edulis. Next base: position 33,617,040 of record NC_092347.1, on the reverse strand, counting down.
CCTTTGTTTAGCGAAATAAACTTTGCGAGTGGATAAAATAATGACAAACTGTGTAGCCTTAATACTTTTATAATAGCTATTAAACTCATAGATTGTACTTACAGTCTAGAACTATGAGTATAAATCCTTTTTTTCAAAACGTATATGGTAGTAGATTAACCTTCTATTCCATGCACAACGATACACTATGTTATGCGTTGTGTCTGGTATATACGTGTTAAATGTACTAAGTAGAACACCAAATGATCAAAAGGTGCGTATGATTAGTTGTAACAAAATCATAAACTCGCAAAGTTTTATATACCTAAACCAATTTCTACTTCATTTTCAACGTCTTCATACGTTATAAAAAAGTGTATGTATATATATGTTGTATATTTCTTTTAATGTTCATTTATTTGTAAATTGAGTGTGTACTGGAGAAGAAATTACTAAGTTGTAAAACTTGTGAATCATCCATTTGTTTAGTTTCTGATAATAAAATATGTTTAAACTAATTATATATATAAAGCAGAGCTGGGGTCAATTACATGCCAAAATAATTAATTACATTCCAGTTACATTGATTTTCAAATGTTATTAATAACATCACATTGATTTTCAAATGTAATTAATTACATTACAATTACATGGCCAATGTAATTATTTACATTTCAATTACTTTTATCCAAAGACATGTAAGAGCTAAATATCATTTAGAATAAAATAATGAAAATGAAAACAGTCTAGAATAGAATGAACTTATACATATATACTGTTACGTTCACTTTTAGCAATGAAAACATTTGAACAAGATTTATTAAGAAAAAAAAAATTGAAATTGTTAACATCATTGTTACATTTAATCCCCATTGGATATCTTATTTTTATAAGAAAACAATTTATAAATATTTATTTATAAATATATAAAGATCCAGCTTAAAGTCATATGAAACGAGTGAGTGGTGAAAAATAATGTTTGTCCAATTCTTGAACCAATGCATGTATACAACATAAACTTAGTCCTCTGTGCACGATTTTATCATTATTTTCGCAAATATATCATATAATCGTCAATTTTTTCTCTCTCTGTTTGTTATGATCTAACAAATATGGCTGCTCATTAAATGCCGTGTTTTGAAGCCGAGTTTTACCGATTGTCACTTTATAGTAAACAAATCACAAAAAGCATGGGTATTGAGCACGTGTTTAACATGTATAATCAGATATTTGTTTATTTTAATGACAGATTCATGCGTATTGTGGTCACCGGATTTTTACGAGGAGGGTTACGCTGGGGTCACTATGCATACGGAAAATATGTCGGCGAATTGCTTGCTGGAAGCAAGCAATTAAAAATAAGTAAACTTCTTCTAAATGTGGACAAATTAATGAATTTTCCTCAGAAAAAAGTATATATACATAAGTTGTATAATGAAAACTATCCATTAAGTTATAAAAAAACATATGCATATTTTTTTTTAAATTGAGGTTTCTTATGACTTTAATATTTTGCATTATGAAGATTTTTTTCTTTAAATTTCAAGTGTCTAATAAAAATGTTATTTTATATATTTTAAAGGTTTTCTGGTGTACCTCATGTGAAATTATAAGTAACTTTAAATTCCATTTATTACATAAGAGTAATGGAGGCATTTTCAAGGCTTGTTTTATAACAAGTCAAAAATTGTCAAGTATTGGACTCCATTCTTGTATGTTTGGACTGCTGCATTTAAAATTGTGTAGAAAGTGTTAAAATAATATCCATCTGTACAGATTTTAACATATAAATATGATGGTTTAAAAGACATTGCCTTTGGCATTTTAATCAAGAGACAAATTTGTTTTTAATAATTACTTAAGTGAAAGGAATAACCTGAGGCTAAGATTATTGTTTATTGTTAGAACAACAAATTTACAAATTGTATTGAATACATTGGTATTGTTTTTAATTTTTATATTTTTTATGTAAACGTGTGAAAAATTTAATGAATTAAATACAAATTGATTAATGTACATGCTATAATGATTAATAAAATATCTTGAGGAATGTTTAATTATGTTATATTTTTTCATCACGATAAGTTGCATCAGAAGAGCCAAAAATGTTTTAAATTGTCATGCAATTTTTTAAAGGTAATTCAAAGTAATTGAAAAGTAATTCATAAGTACATGGCAAAAAGGCAATGTAATTCATTACTTTCAAAATGTAATTGAAAATATGATCAATTACACATTACATTGAATTACTTTCAAATTTGTAATTAATTACAGCTAATTACAATTACAATCCTGGTACCTTTGATAACTATAAAGTGCAAATTTCTTCTTTTATATAATAGTATATTTCAATTCTTCTTAAAAATTGTTTTACTGTGTTTCAATACCGTATGATCTTATCATGAATATACACTGAACTCGCATTTTTCTGAGATGGAGAAAGAGAGAATATGATTTTAGAAGTATGTTTTAACGCGATAAGGGTTAAAAAACATACGATGTGAAATTGTATACTGTATGTTTATGCCTCTAATGACACAAATGGTCCCTCCCTTTCACACTGATTTAAATGTAGTAATATTTTATTGTTAATTGCTAACCATGCACAATTCGTTTTATATATAATATAAGTATGAGGATGATATATATATGGTATTAATGAGAACAATAGTTATACATGATATGTTTTTGTAACCTTTAACCCTTGAAATTTGAAACATTTCCAAAATATGACATTGAAAAAATGCTAATGAAAACATCAATTATAGTAATTTTCCATCTGCCCTTTTAGCGTTACGCATGTTCCCGTTGTCATAATTGTTTGTTTCTCTTACAATTTAGGCAACACTTTTGATCTTTCAAAAACTAGTATTCGTTACGGTAGCACAGTATTGAGAATGAAAAGTTTGTATAATTAAATCTGTTGCTGTACTTAGTAAGCAATACCTCATTTGTGATTGCGTATGTATCCAATTATGAGTTAAGATGTTGAGAACAAGTACCATTGTCGAGTATAAAAAATACTGTGAAAATAATTTGCAGTGGTACTTTTGTTGAACGCTGTAAAGCCTTCTAAAAACGTTGACGGTACAATTTTTCTGAAGTGATTATTTTCTCAGTGTTGCTACGTTTGAAGATTTTCAAGTTTGTAAATACTTTCTAATAAAAGGGGGAAAATGATATTGTGATCTTAAATTGTTAATAAAAATTCAAACGAATTTGTAAATAGCAAATCTTGAGTTATGGCGTCAATTGTGTTTCAATCTTTGCTGAATATTTAAACGTATATTTTAATGCTGTATTATTTTATCATTAATACTCATTTTACTCACACGAGAGAGAGAGAGAGAGCTTTATTATTCAATATACATGTAACCGTTACATTTTGGATGTCGAATTTATAAATATTTTTGTACTATTTCATTGTATATTTCATAAACATTTCACTTTGTACCATATGAAATCATGAAATAAAATATATGTTTTCGTTACCTCTGACCCGTGGAATGTGAAAAACATGGCCACATTTATGACAGTAAAACAATAGTGAAGTTAAATTTAAAATAACGATACGTGTTCTTTTTTATCCAAATGATATAAACTTTGTTGTGTTCAGCATTTTCCAGTAAATTGTCAATGACTTTTTACTTTATACTTTCAAGTTCATTTGTAATTTATCAGTCTCAAATTTGAATAACAATAAAGCTACTTTACTATTTATGCTAATAAATCAGCATAAGTTGTTATTTACTGAATATATCTGACCCCTTTGCAGAATTGTCGTATTTACAAGTTCTCATTCATTATGACCTTCATAGAATATAATACGTTCGATTAAACATGAAAAGTTGTCTTGCAAGTGTCACGCAAAGTCAGGCTTTTATCTCAGATTTTTAATGAAGTCTTTGTATTTGTATTCGTCCCTGCTTTCTACTTTGAACTTTGTATATGGAATAAAGGCCATGTATGTCTTCATACGTCTTGGTCCAAAAAATGTAAGAGACATATCTCCAGTGTAGTCAAAACATTCTGACTGGTCTAAAATAGAAAAAAAAACAAGAAGTATTTCAATATTGTTTAATCATAATTGAAAGTATTAAAAAGAAAAATCACAAAAAATACTGAACTCCGAGGAAAATTCAATCGGAAAGTCCCTAATCACATGGCAAAATCAAATGACAAAACACATCAAACGAATGAAACAACTGTCATATTCCCGACTTCATGCAGGAATTTTCAAATGTAGAAAATGGTGGATTGAACCTGGTTTTATAGCGCTAAAACTCTCACTTGTACGAAAGTCTCATCAAATTCCGTTATATTTACAACGATGCGTGAACAAAAGACATGATATGGGTACAGCGTTCTTTGTCACTTTACGTTTCACAAACTATGTTAGTTATATTGATATAGAATAACGAATTATTATGTGAAAGGAACTTCGTGAAGTATTATTTAACTTGTTGTATGAATTTAATTATTTAAAATTTCGGAAATTATACTTTGTACCATTAAAAGTCGAACTCTTACTCTTTTGTATAGTATTAAATGGAACATGTATGTCTTTAAACTGGTATGCATTTATTCCAAAGTTGAACCTGTTTTAAATTGTGTCTCAGATGCATAGATAGTTGGAGTAATTAACTGTCATACAAATTTAAGGCGTGGCTCTATTTGTTTACCAAATATGTCATTGTCGAAAGCATTTATCAAGTTAGGACTGTGTTAATCAATAGATATTTGGAATACAAAATATGTGATTCTTTCTAGTTGGACTAAAATATATTTTTTTGTAATTTTGTCGTATCGCTTTTTACAAATACACAAATGTTTTGGATGGATGGTTATTATTAATGTAAAATGGAGTTGAGTGTATATGCATTATTTGTTATTACAGTAGTTGAAATTGGAGAGAGAGAAGTGATATAATAGTTAAACTGTTTTTGTTCTGGAAGAGTCAGCCGTTGAAGGAATCATGGCGATACGTTAAGTAGGCATACTTAAAAGTAGATTGTTAAGGATGTTTGCTCCTCTACTTTTTTGATTTTTTGCCAGATTTTCGGAATCCTCTGGTTTTATCCATGTATTAACATTAAAAAAAATTGCCCTCTAACCCCTACTTTTCTTTTCATATTTTTATCACATATTATTTAAAAAGCCATATTTCAAATTCTTATGAAATCGTTGTTATTTTTTCATAGTTTTTTAAACAAAAAATTGCGCCAATGTTGAGTGAAAGACAAATCTAGAGAAAATTATTTCCCGCCAAATTTTCAACGGCTTATATCACGAAAACAAGCACACGGACCCTCCATTTTTTTCTGCTTTTTTAGTTTTTTATTTATATACTTTCAATTTATAACAGTCTTTTAAAAAGTTTGTTATTTTCAAACAGAGTAGTGAACATCCTTAATTGTGTCTTGGCTTGTTATTAGACTTCGGCAAATTCATAAACTTAATACAGTCATCATAGATACCAGGATATATATTTTGTATTGGCGCCCGACACGCATTTTGTCTACAAAAGACTCATTAGTGTCGCTTGAATAAACAAATGTTAAAAATGCCAAATAAAGTACGAAGTTGAAGAGCATAGGACCAAAATTTCATAAAAGTTTTGCCACATACAGCAAAGGTAGAAAAGCCTTAGTAATTCAAAATTATAACGGAATTTATAATTGTTATAACCCTCAACCTGTCCGAATGTTAAAATATGAATAGAAAACATGGTTACTGATGACCATCAGATATATTGAAATGACTGTTACCAATGAAAATAACACAGACATTGAAAATAAAAATACAGCACTAAAATGTCAATAAAACAGATGAATTCAGACGCAATAAAATAGTAAACATGTCCAGCTTTACAAATGGCTCACGTCGTGATGTTCATTCCAAGTTAAATGTGTTGATCTTATTCGGCGATATTAAAAGAGGACAGACTTGTAGTATAATGCTGGAGACATTATGTTATCTAGTTGATCGCAATAAGGCATACCGCACATCTTTCATTTTTTAAACTTGGAACTACAATATACGTAGTAATAAACTTCTGCATTTGTTGTTCTAGATTTTGATCCATCTCTTTCTTCGATTCTTATCTTAACAACTACTGTGTAAAAGATTATGTTTCTTATGTCATGTCAAAGGCTGAACTGACAATACAAAAATAATGACATAAAGAAAGAAAACGGAGATACATTACTGGTATGTAGAATGACTGTAAAATAATCTTTAAAAATCATACCTTTCTTACTAGGAAGATTGATTTTCCTAGATCCCGAGCGGGTAGTTATCTGTGCCCTTTTTACAAATGGATCATGTACGTATCCTACACAAAATGTGAAGTTCCCATTTTCTTCTGGAACAACCACTTTCAAAGTCTTTTCTGGATAGTTCCAATATAGCGTTCCTTCTGTACAATTGGATGGCAGCACAACTCTTTGTACACGTCGTCTGCGTAAATAAATATGATACAATATTTATAAATATTCGTACCTGAAAAGACGGACTGTTTAATATATTGGTGAACATGCAGAACAGTTATAGGAAAGGAAAATCAAGATGTTTTAATAGATTGGGAAAATGTATTTAAATGAAAAACGCGAAAAAGATATTAAAAATTATGCAAGATTTTTAGACAATAGAAAATTGTGGTAAACACAATTTCTATCTTTGATGTCCTTTATTTTGTCTATTATCAAGGATGATGAAAGAGAAAAGACAAAAAAAGTGCGCGTTCAGTAAATAAATTATTATACTAAACATTGCATCAATATTGCGATCCATGCACATAGAATAAATCTTAATTCGCCAAGAAGCATTTGTTTTATTTATCGAACGCTGTAATCAAACGTTATTTTCCATTTTTTTAATTTGCTTTTCAATGAGCATTTATTCCTCTTTATTCGATCATAAGCATCAAATTAACACGTATAATCTTATTTTAAATTTATTGAAGTCCTGTTTATAGCTCTGAACGTTATGGTGATGTCATTTACTCAGGGTTGGGTTTTTTTCCAGTAAAATTATGTATAAACAAATCTGTGAGACATATATTACATAAAAGTATATACATGTACTAAATGAAAATTAATGTATGAATAATAAAAAAAACTCGTCATATATACCAGGATTAAAGTTTTATATTTACGCAAGACGCGCGTTTCGTCTACAAAAGACTCATCAGTGACGCTCGAATAAAAAAATGTTAAATTGCCAAATAAAGTACGAAGTTGAAGAGCATTGAGGACCACAAATTCCTAAAAGTTTTGCCAAAAATATTCTTACTTTTCTTGATTCGATAAAGATTTTAGCTTTTACAAATATTTTTAGTAAACCCTACCCTACACTCATGAATCTTTCCTTTCAAACATAATATTTATTGTCTGTGTCTCCCTAATATCTGTTTCGAAGATAAGGTAAAACTTTATTGTCATCTATGTAAAACTGTGAATTATTGATGTCACAGAAACACCATTCCCGTGCGTGATCATACAACTATTTTAAAGCTCTTGCGGCACGATTATGTAATATTATGAGAGGTGGTCTAAAAAAGAATAATCTGCCCTGGTAACAACTTAAAATGAATAACCTTGTCCAAAACAGTATAAAAGTGAATATTTTACCAAAAAGGACGAGAATGAATAATTCGCTAGAAAAAAATCCTTGAGCAAATGAAAATAAATTTTAGAAATTGGCTAATGATTTGACCAATTTTAATTTCGTATACGTTGATAAACTTAATTGATACAAACAATGGCATTATCCATTGCAGTTTCAAATAAATGTTTTCTTTAATTGCGTTTCCTATACGGTTTTTTTTAACATAAAAAAAATTCGGACACAGATGCAAAGGTGATAGACGTAATCAGGTAATCGTTAACAAATAAAGTAATGATAACTTCAAGCCTTGTGTATTTTTTGTATTTGAATTGAGTTTACAAAAGTTTTTTATTTCATTTCGGACAAAAAGAAAAAGTAAATAACACAAGGACACACCAATATAAAATATGATTTTAGAAATACGTTATGTTTGTGTGTGTTTGTTTCTATCAAACTAACAATAACCAAACAGTAATCAGATTTAAACCAAAGACATCAAAAAGTTTGACTTTATCTTTCGATCAACTAACCATTGTTTTCTCGAAGAATTTACAATTTTAACTAGGTAACATTTTAATGTTTAGAGATTGTACATTTTTGCTGTTTCAAAACTCTAAAAATAAACAATTGATATGATTGCAAAATAATTTTTGTACCTTTTTCCTATGAAGCATCTATGTATAGACGAAGGAAAACTAGATTAGTATACAAAATTATATTTCTTTAAAAAGAACAACCGAAGAAATTGAAAAAAAACGTCAGGCGCACAAATAAGTACTGACATAACTTTTTTTAAATGCATATTAAAAAATTGATTAAAACGACACAGATTTTTGTAATTTGCATCATTGTAAAATTATTTTCCTCTCATTCAAATTAACATTTTATGTGAAAATATCATAACATGTTTTCATATTTCATTCAAAATATCAATTGTATTTCACATATTACTAACTTACCGCTTAATTCCTATGTTGCATCGATCAATCCTTAAACAATATGATAAACCGATATACACACAGACAAGAAGTACGAGGATTCTTTGTGAAGTCATTGTTAATAATATTTACGAATGAAAAGATGCAACACGTTTTATACTAAAAATGATAAATATTTCGGGACACTTAGCTGTAACCGGAGGTTTCCAAATATGTCGGTCATTTATCGTAAGCAATAAAACGTTTGATCATTTCCTTTACTTATTAAAATTATGAATTATCGTGACATATAATGGAAAGTACAAATTTCATATTAAATAAAAAGAATTAGAAATACATGTTGAAAAGTCAAAAGGTTTGAAATTTACGTAACTTACATTGTGAAGTAGTTATGTATAGAATACTAAATAACATGTTGATAGTTAACCATAGAAAGAAGATGTTACTTTAAAATGACAAATGGTTATCCATTTGCCTAATTCAAAAAGCACTTTTTGGAAAATTAGATAAATGGTCTTTCTAAATTAACCAGCATCGAGACACCACAATTACAAGTTAACTGTTATTTCTTGGTTGTATTATTGGTCTAGTGGTAAGAGCAGATAGATAACCTGAATCCATATAATTAAACAAATATTTACTCATGCAAACTTGAAAATAAATGAAATGTCTTAAAAATTTACATTTTTTTTTGGTTTCTGTGGATCCGTTGTCTTCCTTCTATAGTTGATGTGATTCCTTCGGATTTAGTTTGTAACCCGGATTTTGTTTTTATCTCAATCGATTTATGACTTTTGAACAGCGGTATTCTACTTTTGTCCTTTTGTTGTATTCCTATTCCTTATTTTTTTCTAAATTGTGACCATAAACCTGTTTATGATCATTTCATAATATTGAATGTCAACAGGATACATCAACATTAAATTTTGACAAATGCTTCTACTGGTGCATCACTTTTAATTAGGTACATTTTGATGAAATTCAAGTTACTGTTTGGTAGATTAAAACTACAAGGCAAAAATAACTTCAAACTTATTTTTACTGTTCACTTATGGTTTTTAAACTTGTTTGACTGATCAGTTTAGAGTCTATACTGGTTTTTCATTATTCAAATTTATATGCATAAATATAACTTTTTTTCAACATGTTAGTGACTAAAAGCATAACAGTAAAAAACTATTCGGGTGCAGTTGCATAAAACTAGTAGTAAATGAAGTATTGACGTCACAAGTGCAGCAAAGGATGTGAACACTTCCAAAGTATATTCATTCAGTTTGAATACTTGACAAGTAACCTCTTTTGTGTACGCCCATTTACAGTGGTATCTTGATCCAAGGTACGTGTTATCTATTCAAGTGGTATTTTATTTGTACGGGTTTCCGATCCGATTTACGGATAACTCAACTTTTTTTCAGTTCGCATGTTACCCTATGGTTTTCAATAGTTTGTCATGCACCTTCCATCCCTTATCCGGTAGTTTTGTGGATATTCGATCAGTGATGAAAACGTGTGACTCAATTTGGATTAAACAAAATTTTTTTTGTATAATACATATCTTTATAAGACATGGATATTCACTTTATGAAGTCAAAAGGAAAACGCAAATAAAAAACATCAGTGAGAAAGCTTGGCAATTAGTGTATGATTCAGAGTTATATTTAAGTCCAAAATAATTCAACAATCATATTATCCATATCAATTTGTTAAAGGGGCACTAGATATAGAGATAACGAGATATATTCTTCAATCATTAATGAAAGTGAAATAATAATTCGCTATAAGCAGCCAATATGGTTTAATTTTGTCAAAATAAGCTAAGAAACATTGATGATGAATTATTCACACGCAATTGAATAATTCATCTTCATTAAATCCGTATTAATGTGACCTTCAATTTAACCCCTTAGATCGAGATGGATTAGGCATGAATTATGCGTGTTCAGTTATTAAAGGGAAAAGAAGGTCAACATTGAAAGTGGAATAAAGGTTATAACTCATTTGATTGAAAGATTCAATCCACCAAAAGATATTCTAATACAGGTAAAAACGGTAATTGACATATATTTTGAACTCAATCTGAACGTAATAAATTACCGTAATATGAAATTAAACATAACAAGAGTTATCCAATTGCGCGAGTTCGCTATCTGTTTATATCGCTTATATGACCGTCGGCAGTCGTCGGTGGAGGTTAACACGATAGTTATTTGAAACGATTATACATCTGATCGAGCCCATGTTTTATATATTGTTTATTTTATACTTTTTAACAATTTGAATATACGTTTAAGTATGTTATAAATCAAATATGATAATTGAGTCATATTGGTGAATATGAATTTGAAAGCCATTACCCTTTAATATAGATTAATTTATTTATTATTTTCCATGCAAAATCGCTGATATTTGAAGCTATAAAAGATGAAACGATGACTATTCAATTCTTGATACATTGAACAAGGAAATGACAATATCTGTTTTATTTCAAACAACTACAATGCAGTTGAATAAATAGCAAAAGCGTAGTCACAAACGATTCCATTTGTTACTACAAATTTGATGCAGTGGACACGAAGAAATTTCCATAGTCCAAAACAATAATGGATGATTGCATTCAAGATCTCGAACGTACTGTTCTAAAAATGATTCTATTGAATTTATACGACTATCATACAAGTGGGAAAATTAGCTAGCAATAAAACAGGATTTAATCCACCATTTTCTACAAAAGATTATGTCTGTACCAAGTCAGGAATACGACAATTGTTATCCATTAGTTTGATGTGTTTGAACTTTTTATTTTTCTCAGATTCAGTTGATGTGTAGTTGCGGTCATAGATTTTTAGATGCTAGAACAGTCGCCGTATCTGTATCTCTTTCCCTATCGGAACACGCGTCATGTAAAGTGCATACGATTCCCTAAGTTGTGTTTGTGAATTAGATGTGTCTTTTAATAAATTTGTGGACAACGGTTAACTACTGTAGCGTCACTGGTGAGTCTTTTGTAGACGAAACGCGCGTCTGGCGTATATACAAAATTTAGTCCTGGTATCTATGATGAGTTTATTTACTACCACTGGGTCGATGCCACTGCTGGTGGAGATTTATTTCCCTGAGGGTATCACCAGCCCAGTAGTCAGCACTTTTGTGCTGACATGAATTATCATTGATATGGTTATATTTATAAATTTACTGTTCACAAAATTTAGAATTTTTGAAATACTAAGGCTTTTCTATTTCAGGCATAGATTACCTTAGCTGTATTTGGCAAAACTTTTAGGAATTTTGGTCCTCAATGCTCTTCAACTTCGTACTTTACTTGGCCTTTTTTACTTTTTTGGATTCGAGCGTCACTGATGAGTCTTTTGTAGACGAAACGCGCGTCTAGCGTATATACAAAACTTAGTCCTGGTATCTATGATGAGTTTACTGTCTCTATTTATACACAGAAACAAGTGTGTATGTCTAACTTACATAGTGAAAAGCTATATGATTTAATGCATACGATTCCCTAAGTTGTGTTTGTAAATTAGATGTGTCTTTTAATCAATTTGTGAACAACGGTTAACTACTGTTGTCTATATTTATACACAGAAACAAGGGTGTATGTCTAACTTACATAGTGAAAAGTTATATGATTTAAGGGAACTTTAAAAAAAAAATTAAACAAATAGATCTGTAATTAAGTCATCCTCAAGGAAATGGATCTATTTTTAAATAATTCAATTACAAACGTATGTTTGAAATCATGTCAGTACCAATGCACCGAATACTGAACTAATGATACTCTCGGGGACTATCAGCCAACATAGAGATAGAAAACTGAATAAACACTTTTTAAATGTGATGCGTCCGAAGTGCTTTTATGAATATACTTTCATCACGAAAGCTCATACCAAATCAACTTGAAAGCAGAGGAGGTATTCATATTAACACGTTATTAAAACTTATTCATGTACTATTGCCATGCAAAACTAATCAAATGGCTTTGAACATAGATTTGAATGTCACATATATTAGAATAAGCTTGTTTTAATTGTTCTCTTTTAAACATGTACAACGATTGAAAAAAAAACAATAGTAAAAGTACTGTTTTACTAGCTCTAAAACAATTGATAATTGTCTATTATCCTTCCTCTTGGTCCGGCTTCCTTACTAATCTAAATGATATAAATACGGCAAACGATTTTGGAAAATGTGGACCTTTAAACGCCATTGTGATGTTTCCAAATTTAGGCTTAGAACAGCTCGGTTTACCTAAAACAAAGTATAATACAAATGACAAATTACATAATCATTAGAGAACATTAATTTTATTTCGACATAGTATACAAAATAATATACATGTACATGTTATGTGTGGACACATGTAGAGCAGGATCTATTTACCCTTCCGGAGCACCTTGGATTAACCCCAGTTTTTGGTGGGGTACGGTAGTGCTCAGTCTTTAGTTTTCTTTTATGTTTCTTGTGACTATTATTCATCTGTTTATCTTTTTCATTTTTAGCCATGGCATTGTCAGTTTATTTTCGATTTATGAGTTTAACTGTTCCCCTGGTATCTTTCGCCCCTCAATTCATAGTTTATAGAACAATCTGGGCTGATGGCTCACAGTTTAATGCTTTGATTGAGCAATCAACGGAGGGATGTTACAGTACAACGCGTAAGTGATACATATAACACAACCAATAGCGATTTTAAGTAAAATTAGTTGTAATAAGCAATATGTGTATACTGTTTTAGAATACACTGGTGGGCCGCGTGGTTCAAAGTTAATGAAGAAGTCATCGGTTTGTCTTGGAATTACAAAACTATAAGTAAATGTCTTATGACGTGTTTCATTGTATACATAGTCGTAAAAGATTTGTTACGAAGTTAATCAACATGAGAAATGACTACAGCTTTACCACAAAAAGTGCTGATCAATATAGACATTGTGAGCAGTACCTTTCATTACAAAGAAACGGAAGCTGGCTGTGCATTGGCTAGTTTAAATCGTTATTAAAAAGATAATTTAAATACTTTGAATGTCAAAGAATAAAATTATTTTTATTATTATTCACTGAAATAATGGTTGTCAACATCTGTTTTATATTGATAATAATATATATAAAAAAATATATTCAAATACCTGGCTTAGGGAGTGGTAGCCACGTTAATTCGCCATCATTGTTCTCTATGATATCAATTGTAGTGCTTGAAATCCTTTCGATGCAAAGGGAATGCTCCTTTTCGATGTTCTCCGGTTGAAACTGTGTTTCAAGATACCTTATAGGCATATTCCAGGGCAAGGTACCATTCGTACAGTTAATTTTTATCTCTTCTGTTAAATTTGACGTAAACTTGCTGCAATATATATAACATTTGATATAGATAAACAAAAATATCAAAACAACGAAATAAACAGGAAAACATTTAGAAACTCTTGGTCTTTTAACGTCTTTTAAAAAGAATTTACGGAATGACTTTTACAAAGAGTTATGGTGATTGAGTGATATGAAAACAACACTTTATAATTTGCATGCGTCCGAAGTGCTTAAACGAATTTACTGACACAAGGAAATCTTAAAGCCGAATATATGAATATATGAAAGCTAAGGATATATAAGAACCGAAACAATTGAAACGCTATGTGACCAAAAAAGGAAAAAAATCAAAAGACATCTAAGGTAAACTTTGTCTGAGGGATCAAAACCGGAAGTAAATTCTCGAAGCAAGTCGGTCTTGTCATGCGTGGATCATTCGTCATGCATCCTTATCATTTCAACAAAAAATTATTCTGACAAACAAAATAAAGAGTGTTTTCCGTATCCTGAACTGTTTGTGGGTTCGGTTTGGCATTCACTATTATTACCTAGATAGAAAAGAGTTAGTTGTATCTTATTTTAACCAGCTTCTAAATTAATGAAAGAACTGATAAGCCATTAAGTAGTTAGGGTCGAATACGCATAAGTAACACGAAAAGGAAAGTTTATTTTAAATCGGTTCTCATATAACACATCATAACCAGTAGAAACATAATCCCTTGTGAACTTTTTACAGGAAATAAATATGTTGTTTATGACGAAACGATGTGCATTTCACCTTCGTTGCACAAAACAAGGAAGCTATTAAACCACGAGTCTTAAAAAATAACCCAAATCCGTGAAGAAGAGTTTCAATACAATTGTTACATTATGATTTACATTATTTGTTTGTAATAACCTAGGCTATTCAACTCATGTTTAACCAAGTAGCTTAACGAAGAAGCTTGCAACCAATACATAAAATAAAAGCAAAAACTCCCTTTATCGAGTCTGGCCAATAAAATGAAACCATTTCTTTGATCAACTGTTAATAAACAGATGTAAAAATTGTTGTTTTTGTTTAGAAGTGTCAAAGGGCTTTACATTTACATCTGATAATCTTAAATTTATTGTTTTAATATACTTCGTACCAACCATATTACATACTCTAAATCGTTATTTCAGTAGTGGTAAAATTAGTTACAGTCCGTATTATCAACAGCCGGGGAAAACAATGTGTGCACGCAAAATCGGTTGATGTTTGCACTAACAGAAAATATTTAACGATAAAAAAAGAATTTTTGAATCTGTATAAAATTCTTTTTTTAACAATTTTCAACTGGAAAATATTGATAGTTTGAGTGAATGTTTGTATTGTATGTATTATTGGTTTTGATGTAATTAAAATGATTACCTATATTATGTTATATGGACATAACGATATATTAATAGTCAAGACTCCATGATTGAGAATAAACTCATCATAAAAACGAGTATTTGCGCCAGACGCGTATTTCGTCTACAAAAGACGTATCGGTGACGATCGTATAAAACAAGTTAAAAAGGCCAAATAAAGTACGAAGTTGAAAAGCATTGAGGACATAAAATTCCTAAAAGTTTTAAAAGCCCAATAAAGCTAAGGTAATCTATGCATGAGATAGAAAAGCCTTAGTATTTCAAAAATTTAAAGTATTGTATCCGTTAATTATTATTAACATATCAATTATAATTAATTACAACACAGAAGTGCTGACTACCGGGCTGGTGATACCCTAGGAGAATAAAAAAAAAACCATCTGCAGCACATTTTAAAGTGAAATATAGTTATGAATCCACATTTGATGGTATTATGATGGTATTATGATCCACTTTGTATAAAAGGGAACATCATAGCAAACAAATAAGTTTAGGTGCATTTAAAAAACCTTTTGCATAAGCTCGAATATCAGTTTGGAAATTAGTTTTGGAATATTCCAAGCCTATTCTCTCTTCATTATCAAAACAAATGGTCATCCCTACATCTACATCATGCAGTCATATCACGGTATTATATAACTGAATCATTGAAACGATTATCTCTACAACATTTTTCAAGATATTATGCAATTATCTTTGTTTTCCTATTATGTTATAATTTTAAGTTGCAGCGGTAACGTTTGTTGATAGAACAGAATATATATCACAAACCAAAATCTAGAAGCACCTAGAGATAATTTTTTTCGTAAGCTTTTAAGGGGAGTAATTCCTTCGAAGAGGCAATATATGTTGTTTTCGTAGACTTTCATTTGATGATTATTTTCATTTTTCGACAGTTTATTTCTATCTATTATAAACTTACCAATACAAATAAACCACCACATCTTAATTACTATCTATGCATGCGATAGTATTTTAGCAAATTTTTATAGAAATCTATTATATGTTAAGCCTAACCTTGAAGTTAAAGCACTTCCGGTGACAGCTAACACATATATAAAAAATGCTTTAGAGGTCACAATAGAGATTTCAAACACAACAATAAAAAATTTGAAAATCTGAGAATCAGATGAATCAATTTAGAATGGGTCATTAGGCGATAATTCGATTAAGAAACTGAAATTCAAAGTAATTTTCGTTGTATTCAGGTGAAAAGATACACACGACTTCAGTTTTCACAAGTTTAGCAGTTTTGTTTTGAAAATGTGTTTTACTAGATTATATTGACAAAAAGTCTATCAGCATTGAAAGAGATTCTCCAGAAATACTGTGAAACTGTTTACTTGCGTAGTGGTGTTCACTATATGTGAATTCTAGATTAATTCTTTCAAAACTTTTGATTTTTCTACCTTTTATACCACCATTCCCTACGTGAAATTGAAAAATCATCTACAATAAAAATAATCGACAATGGTTTTCAACATAAAAAAAGGTTGCATACGCTATAATTTAATAGCTTTCTGATACCATACGACACTTTTTGTTAATAGTGAACAAAAAGGTAAAACATGCAAAACAGAGGAACAAGTGGTCAGTCTGCTAGAGTGTCTTATTGACAATTGTTTATTGAATTTGGAGAAAGAATTTTTCAACAGATTGTCGGCATTCCTATGGCAACGAACTGTGAGCCTCTCCTTGTCGACCTTTTCTTACTTTTATATGAGTCGAACTTCCTTAATTAAGACATTTGTCAAACAGAAGAAGATCTTAGAAGCAAGATCATTTAATTCCACATTAAGATATGTTTTTGATGTTCTTTCTATAACAACCCAAAACAATTATTTTTTTCTGATTGGGTTCAAATGATATATCCTCTAGAAATTAAAGAAACAGCAGACACTGCTTCTTCGTCATCATTTTTAGACTTATACTTCGAATTTTACATAGCGATCATCTCAGTAACAGAATCGATGACAAACGAGACGATTCGAATTTTTAAATTATCAATTTCCCTTACCTTAGTAGCAATATACCAACTTCACCTACATTTAGGGATATATATTTCCCAACTCATTCGTAATTCAAGAGTTTGGACCTTGCTGATAGATGTTGCATATCGACTTCACAATATTACACGATGGTCTTGAGGTATATAATTCTAGGAAATAAACTCATCATAGACGCCAGAATTAAAATTTTGTATTTGCGTCAGATGCGCGTTTTGTCAACTAAAGACTCATCAGGGACGCTTTAATAAAAAAAAGTTAATAAGGCAAAATAAAGTACGAAGTTAAAGAGCATTGAGGACCAAAAATTCTTAAAAGTTTTACTAATTACAGCTAAGGTAATCTATTCCTGCAGTAGAAAAAAACTAAGTACATGTATATCAAAAATTCAAAGTTTTGTAAACATTTAACAGGAACTGACAATAATTATCATCTGAATTACGTGTTAGTGTTCTTTAATTTGTCTTTATGTGATATGACTTTTACTGCTTAGTCTATTTTTGATATAATCCCTTTGATGTTGCTCGGTAGACATTTGTACATCCCGTCATTGTGCAACTGTGCAGTGGTAATTTTTTGCATTCTTGTTTTTCGTTATTGCTTATGTGCTTTGTTTTGTCTATATGCCTATTTTGTTTTTCTTTGTTGTCATATTTGGTTGATTGTATAGTGATTAAGATTATCACACAATATGTTGACTGCTGTTCCCCTATTTTTGACATTTTAACCCATTACATGTATGTCCGTTTGTTTTGTTAACACATTTTGCCAACACAATGGAGTTATATGCGACTGACAAATAAGTGAGGTTTAGCTAGCTTTAAATCTCACCATGTTCTACATAAGAAAATGCCTGTACCAAGTCAGGAATATAACATAGTTACCATTCGTAGGATGTGTTTTGGCTTTTGATCTTGCCTGTTGGTTAGGGAAAATCCGTTTTGAATTTTCTTCGGAATTCGGTATTTTTGTTATTCTACTTTATGATATATCAAAAAATCAAAATGTAGAAAGTCCTAACTTTATTCAAGAATTTGATGTTTATGACTTCAGAAACGTTATGTCAAAATATGGACCAATATAAATCATTTTTTAAACAGTTATAATTATGCATTTGAATTAACTGTATTACCATCATTATTTATTGTTCCTATTAAAAAGCAATACAAAGATCACAAAAAAAAGTATTTTCTACCAGAAAAATAAAATGTCATCGTCACAGATAGGTCATTTCTGATGATACTCAATATAAAGGTGCTATATTCATTTTGTCATCCATTATAACCGGAATAAAAGTTAGATCATTGTGCAAGTTAATTATTTTCTCATTCAGTTCTGTTAAGTATAAAGCCTGATCGGTATGAAACTGTTCTTGAATGATAAAGTTGCAATTGTAAAAAAAAAAGGAGAAACATTAGGTACTGGTCATTTGATTCTAACAATTAAATTTTTATTTAAATGGTTCAAAGCTGTATCGTTTTAATCATAGAAAGTGTAATGCAAGACATGTCTTGAATTTAACTTTATTTAGAACATATTTCTGAATTAAAATTGGACATTTTAGAGTTCTTGGCTTTCTTATCACATAAAACTTTCCAACACTGACTTTCCATTTTTATTTAGACCAAGGGAGCTACAATTTGACATTTAGGAGGACTTGGGTGGTATTTGAAGAAAAAAGGCAGGACAGCATTTTCGAGTAAAAAATATAGTCAGGATGAGACACTTTGCAAAGAAAAGCAAGATGACAATTTGTTTAAATAAAAAGTCAGGATAAACTAATAAAAAAAGAAAGGCAGGACCGAATAGAGTGAAAAATAAAAAGACAGACCAGAGATTATAACTTTAAAAGTCAGGACAAAACTTTTCATCCTAGTCCCTCCCCCCCCTTTCCCCCTTAAAATCAAATGATAGCTCTCTTAAGGTAAAACAAATTGAATTATACTAACCTGTTTAAAGGTCTGTTACATGGATGAGAAATGTTGTAAGTTGCTGTCACTGCAGAACTAAAAATACAAACTATACCTATGAACAATAGCATCCATCCCGTTACCTTGTCCATAGCTAAATAGTTTCTTCACCTGTTTTTCTAGCAGTATGCTTCATTAGACTTAATTTATTTTGTACAACTTCCGTTACAGCAATATGTCTTTGTTCTAACAATAAGTCAATAACGTGCGTGGAGGTAAGTAAAATATATTATATAATCACACCTTGAAGACCTGTTTTAATTAAACGATTCAGATGTAATATCAAATCAATTAAAGATGCGGACATGGGAGGACTTATTCAGAAAATTGCGTTATAAAGCTTTTATACAATGCACATCTTAAACGAAAAATAAGAGGCGTCTTTTTTTAATTTCATGTATGGCTAACCTTTTAATTTATAAGATTATAAAATAGTCTAAGATGCATAATTAAGTTGTTATTGGCTTTGGACTAGCTCTCAGTAACTGTGAGTACTTTCAGATCGTTACGTAGTGTCTTTCTGATGCTGGGATGTACAAGTACCTTACCACGTCCACTCTGTGTTTTTTTGTTAGATGTACATGTATTTATATATGTATCAATCTGATTAGATAAGCAAAACTGGTTATTATGGTTTGTTCCTATGTTGTACTGTTACTACACTGTCCATGTTTAGAGAAGGGTTGGGCACGCCCGCTAACATGTTAACTCCACTTCATTCTGCAAGTATGTAGGGAGCAGCCATCTAACTTCAAGAGGGGTTATAGATAGAAATTTATTTTTGCACAAATTTTTTTTTTTTAGTTTTTTACCGCTATCAATCAAATTGTTTTGTTCAAAATTAAACACTTTAACGTATGGGGAAAGTTCCTTTATATAAGTCAAAAATAAATTTACCAAACACTGATGTACTATACCTGACTTAAACATCGTAATTTGAAATATTTCAAGACATGCTTCCTCTTCGTGCGTGCTGTTAACAGGCCTGGTTAATTTCAATACACGGAGCAGTCATAAAAAGAGATTTATAATTTACGTTTATAGATATATAATTAACAAAGTTGTAAAAATGGTTTGATAAACATATTTAATTAGAAAGAGAGAGAGAAAACACACTGCAAAGTTGTTGTTAACTTCTGTGTTATTTGGTCTCTGTTGAAGGGGTGTCTCATTGGCAGTCATATCACTTCTTATTTTTATGATTGTCCCTGGTGGTTAATGAAAAATGGTCAGCATATTACTGACTGAGATTGCTATGACTTCACATGGTATATTTTTGGAACGAGTGTCAGAGCCATTGCTGACTGTATACCTGAAAGATCAATAATACAACATATTTGTTATTAAAAAAATGAACGTGTAATAACTAAAAACAAGAATGTGTCCCCAGTACACGAAAGCCCCACTCGCACTATCATTTTCTATGTTCAGTGGGCCGTGAAATTGGGGTAAACCCTCTAATTTGGCATTAAAATTAAAAAGATCATATCATAGGGAACATGTATACTAAGTTTGAAGTCGATTGGACTTCAACTTCAGTCAAAAACTACCTTGACCAAAAACTTTAACCTGAAGCGGTACAGACGGACGGACGGACGGACGAACGAACGAACGGACGAACGAACGGACGAACGGACGCACAGACCAGAAAACATAATACCCCTCTACTATCGTAGGTGGGGCATAAAAAATGACATTTCAAAACATTCCCTTCCTCCTTCGATCATTTTAGGACTGATCATATATAAAGTTACTATGACTATATACAATACCACGGTGTAGAATGGTAACAGACTTGTCGGGATTTTGTCGGCGTTTCCGCACTAATCGGGTTCGGCAACGGACTTATGGCGTTTTGATTTAAGACAGTGTGACACAAAATGAGCCAAATAGACGAAAAGAAGTCATTAGTGTTTATGTTTATATGATCACGGAAGGCACCGATGGTCTAACCTACTAGTTCAAATAACTATCACGTCTCGAAAGGCTTTCTTTGACGCCTTACATCGTCGCAGAAGGGTGTCAAAGCAAGCATTTAGAATAACCTTATCAGACGTCATAATTATTTGGACTAGAACCCTCCCTGTTATGAGGCCGAGATACTGATAGAATCCCACACATTTGCTTGTGGATTAATAAAGTATATCATTGTGTGATGTGTGATTAATGTATAAAGTAAGAAGTGTTGAACAACCATGCAGGCGGGGTTATAACATAGACTGACTGAGAAGATATGAATTTCCATATTCATTTGCGCACAAAAAGTCCGGTGCCACAAATTTTCCAAATTAACCATCATTTAAGACCTTGATAGTGCATGAAACAGTTCCGAAAGAGTAAATGTCTACATTTAATGAATAATAACCAAATATTTACTTGGAGAAGAAAACAACAAGCTTAAAACACATATTCCATGAAAAATGTTTGTTTTCAAATTGGGGTACCACATTGGTGAAAACAATTTAAAATAAATCGTAGCTTCCCATGAATATATTACGGAAGCCCTGGAGTGCCATGCAAAAAAAATTATTCAACTTGTGCGCACAAGTTACTAACTTGCGCGCACAAGTTACTATCTTGCGCGCACAAGTTACTATCTTGTGCGCACAAGTTACACAACTTGTGCGCACGAGTTATTAACTTGTGCGCACGAGTTGTACAACTTGTGCGCACAAGTAACACGAGGTCTTATAGACATACGCTGTTTTGCTAAAGAGACTACTTTATGGAACGCCGTAGCTGCCGAATACAAACATTTGTTTATATACATGAATCCACATACTTTTAAATATTTGCACATGTTTTTTTCTATGTATACACATACTTTTCATATATATGAGCATAGTTTACTTTATATGCACTTACTTTTTATATATATATGCACATACTTTTCCTACTTATGCACATCGTTTACCTTATATGCACATACTTTTCTATATATGCACATATATGCGCATTTTTTTATATATTTATTTGCACATAGTTAACCTCATATGCATATACTTTTTTTTCTATATATGCACATACTTATTCTACACATGAATGTACAAATGTAGTTCTGCATGGGAATACTTTTCTCAGTATATATGAACATAGTTTTTCAACGTGAGAACTACAATTCATATTATGCTTTTCTGTTGTTTTTTTCAAACTGCACTAAGGGTTCCAATATCATAAAAAGAATGTTTATTAAGAATTTCTTAATGATGTACTATGTTGTTCAATTAAGCAACTTTTGAAATCATTTTCATATGAATGCAATACTATTTTGGCATGTATGATGGTACGGGCCTGTCACTATTGTTTTTATCTATAGTCACTTGTTTTAATGCCATAACTTTGTATTTTGTAAGAGTCGTTTGTATTACATTTTAACACAAGGACTATTACCACTAATGGCGTGTTGAATTCAGTGGTTTTTGTCCCAACAATTCAGTGATACGGGTCACAAGTTATATTAATGCATTTAGTTTGGTTTCCGCACTCTGTCGTTAATATGCCTTATCCAAAATTGTTGAAATTCACACACAATGTTAATAATCACACAAAGTTAGGCCGAGTTAGAATTTGGGCAGTATTTTTTTGGACAATTATGCCCCTTTATAACTTGGAAAATTAAAAATTTTAAGCGGGGGAATTCGTGCTTTCAGACTTTTTTTGGATACAGGTTTTATGTTTTATTAGTAAAATCATAAGTAAGAGCTGAATGCACTTTGTCGGTGTGGGAATAATCTATAAACAGTGAATGTATAATGTCATAGAGTGAGACAAAGGTATTACCGTCCAGCGATGGCGAAAACTTTTTCTATAGAGCTTTATATTTTCGGTATTAAGATAGAATACCTGGATGCTTCATACTTTGTTTGTAATAGCTTTATGTTTCGAAGTTTCCGTCTGCCATATGTTCTTTGGTCTTGACCTATTATAAATAGTACAACGACTGGTTGAACAAAATTATAGTTTTTTTGTCATGTAAATTTCTCCCTTTTTATGAGTGATCAATGTTAAAATTACGTTATTATGTACGTTTCTCAGATGTAATAACGCAGTAGGTCAACTTTATGTGGCACATTTTCATGATTCATAATTCTTTGGTCAATGTTAATTTTTTTCTATAACAAGAGGCTCTCAAGAGCCTGAATCGCTCACCTGGTAAACAATGCCTTCGGCCATGTTTTTAGACGAAATAGAAAATAAAACACAAACTTTATTTTATACACCCTACTGATCATTCAGTTGAAGTTTGGTTGAATTTGGTTGAGTAGTTTTAGAGGAGAAGATTTTTTAAAGTTAGCAAATATGATGAACAAATTGTGAAAAAATTGTCATTAAAGGACAATAACCCCTTAAGGGGTCAATTAACAATTTTGGTCATATTTAACTTATTTGTAGATCTTACTTTGCTGATCATTTTTGCTGTTTACAGTTTATCTTTATCTATAATGATATTCAAGATAATGACCAAAAACTGCAAAATTTCCTTAAAATTACCAATTAAGTGGCAGCAACCCAACAATGGTTTGTTTGATTCGTCTGAAAATTTCAGGGCTGATAGATCTTGACCTAATGAACATTTTTACCCGTGTCAGATTTGCTCTAAATGCTTCCGTTTTTGAGATATAAGCCAAAAACTGCATTTGACCCCTATGTTCTATTTTAAGTAACGGCGGCCATGTTTTTGACGGATCAAAAATCGAAGCACACACTTTGTGCAGGATAATCTAAGGAACAATCATTTAAAGTTTCATTCAAATCCATTCAGTAGTTTCAGAGGAGAAGATGTTTGAAAAATTGTTAACGACGACAGACGACGACGTCGACGACGACGACGACGACGGACGCCAAGTGATGAGAAAAGCTCACATGGCCTTTTAGGCCAGGTGAGCTAAAAAGTGCATAAGAATTGCCCACTGAATTTCTTGATGTCTTTAAAAAGATGCCTATTATCAAACTGTTAATCACAATCCAAATGTAGATATGTCAAACGTATTTAAAGGGGCAATACTTGCTCAAAATATCCAGGGTTTAACATTTTCAGTAATATCAAGCTGGGCCCTTGGGCCATTTCATCAATTTGATATTAAGTAATTTTATATTATATCTTAAAGAGAGAAAAAATATTGATAGAATCATGTATTCATTTTCAAGTTGTAAGCTTTTGAAAATTGGGGGGTCGGGTGGGAGTAATGTATCTCTCTTGAAATTTTCTCTTTGTATACGAAAGTAATTATATATATATATATATATATATAACTTCGTTAAAATATTAAAAAAATAAACTGTTTTCACAGAAATGGTTATGTAACGCCTTTTTGTAATTTTGACAATGCAAATTTTGAAACCAAAAAAGCAATACTTTAACATGTAAGTTATGGAAATATTCAAAGTTGATGAAGCACGACTGAAAGTACATGGCTGAACAATATCCATGGAAATGAGATGTGCCAATATACAACTACATACAAAATACCATGGACTTATCATAAGTCATTCCCTTTAAACAAACATAAACTTGTAAACTATGTAAAAGTTTCAATGTCAATGAACCATGATGAGGGGGTGGGCTTTATAACCTCCATAGAAATATGACTTGCAAATGCCAATAAATTTTCAAAGTCAATAGACAATTACTGAGGGGACAGGGCCGAATATTATCTATAGAAATGAGATGTTCCAATACTTATACAACTGCATAAAACATATCATTGAACCACCACTTGTGGTTCAACATAAACTAGACCTAATCACAAACTGAAACATTGCGAAGTCAACGCCGACGCCGTAAAAATAAAATGTATACGTATTGAAAAGCTTTAAAATGTGAATATAAAATATGATATGACGTGCTACAGTTCTGCATTATGATTTGTCTGATTTACTCTGCATTTCTTGTTTTGCGTCTACATTTTCAGCATTTGGGGATTAAGGTGACAGTGCAAAAACAAACAAAAAAAGAAATGAAATTTTCCTAGTTAAAAAGGAGCAGAACTGCAGTACAGCAGATGACATTTTGCGTTTTATAGTTTTTTACCTTTGTGTATGAGCTTCATCAAATTAAGTAGAGGCAAAGTTGAATTAGAGTGCAGCAAAATAAAATGGAAAGATGGAAGGACAGACGGTAAAACGGACGATCAAGGGTAATACATGTATAATGCCCAATACGCCTATCGGCAGGGCATAAAAAAATCCCCCGTCTTTGGTCCTTTCTATAACATCATGATAATAGAAAACAATTCACATTTTGAGATCTATACTGAATACTTTGAAAACACATTAAAATTGGTAAAGAAAATGGCAATTCAAATTAAGTTAGTGGTAATAATCCTTGTGCTAAAATTTAATACAAACAAATCGACTCCGTCAACGTTTCGACATGAAAACCAAGTGACTATAGATGAAGACAACAGCGCCATACCATAATACATACCAAAATAATATTGCATTCATATAAAAATGATTCCAACAGTTGCTTAATTGAACAACATACATTATTAAGAAATTCTTAATAAAGATTCCTTTTATGATATTGGAACCCTTAGTTCAGTTTGAAAAAAACAAAAGAAAAGCATAATATGAATTGTAGTTCTCACGTTGAAAAACTATGTTAATATATACTGAGAAAAGTATTCACATGCAGAACTATACATTCATATGTAGAATAAGTATGTGCATATATAGAAAAAAAGTATATGCATATGAGGTTAACTATGTGCAAATAGATATATAAAAAAAAATCCGCATATCTGTGCATATATAGAAAAGCATGTGCATATAAGGTAAACGATGTTCATATGTAGACAAAGTATGTGCATATATATATATAAAACGTAAGTGCATACAAAGTAAACTATGTTCATATATATAAAAAGTATGTGTATTCATAGAAAAAAACATGTGCAGATATTAAAAAGTATGTGGATTCATGTATATAAACAAATGTTTGTATTCGGCAGCTACGGCGTTCCATAAAGTAGTCTCTTTAGCAAAACAGCGTATGTCTATAAGACCTCGTGTTACTTGTGCGCACAAGTTGTACAACTCGTGCGCACAAGTTAATAACTCGTGCGCACAAGTTGTGTAACTTGTGCGCACAAGTTGTGTAACTTGTGCGCACAAGATAGTAACTTGTGCGCGCAAGATAGTAACTTGTGCGCACAAGTTGAATATTTTTTTTTGCATGGCACGCCAGGGCTTCCGTAATATATGACTAGATATCCAGCAAAATAAATAATTTTCCCATTCCTTGACATCAAGCTTATTTGAAAATATCAATTCTGCTTTAATACAAATTGAAAGAAATAACCACTTACGCCAGACGTTGTCACCTGAAAACACGATAAGTCCATTGCTGAACCCGATTAGTGAGGAAACGCCGAAAAAAACCCGATAAATCCGTTACCATTCTACACCGTGAATACAATAAAGAGAATCAATGAATTTATAAATATTGGTTACCAACAACCGACAAATGTTATTGTTCTGTGTCCAAAGTGGAAATCATTTAGCTTTTCGTCAAATGCAAGACACTTCATCCGGTTGAACAGTCTTCTTAAATAAATAATAAAAGAGATATGGGGTAAAAAGTCATATACGTCTGTGGTAGCCTGTTTGATTACACTGAAACGTTGATAACATCAAACGAAACAAATTTTGTTTATATTGTAATTGTAAAATAAAGATGTATAATTATGTTAATATTAAATAAAACTTCAAAACATATTGTCTTATATACTTTGATTACACTGAAACGTTGATAACATAACTAGACAACAATCAAACGAAACAAATAACCAAAAGATATCTAGACTTACATGTTCACGACGGCACGGTGCCACATGTGGGGTAGGTGATGTCACCCCAAGTTATTGGTGGCCGGGTTCGTGTTGTTTAGTCTTTATTTTTCTATGCTGTGCTTTATGTCCTATTGTTGGTCTGATTTTATTTTTAATCATGGCCGTTTGTGAAGCTTATTTGTTCGCTGATAACTTATTTGCATAAACTTTTGTTGTTGCCTTTAGATTAACAGCCGGAGAAGGGGTTCAACTTCTTTTCATTAATTTGGTGAGTTGATAGGCATCTATTCAGTGAGATTATACGTTCAGTGATAGTTCATATAATGGTTTAAATGATTGAGGCGAGTTGGTAGATAGTGTTGGTGAGTAGTTCTAGGGCGAGTTGGTAATGGGGCGAGTTTGCATTCATCCGTCCGTTAGCTGTCAATAAAATGTGACCTTCACACTGACAACATCATCCTTACGCTTTTTCCTTGAGAACAAAAAGGTTATTGATACTGCAGAAGTTTGACACCGATGATCTTGAATCGTCTGAAAATGGTTCTATTTTCGGGTTGATTTGGAATTAATCGAACAGCAGTTAAAATATGGCACACCGTTTAATCGGTCCATTGTCACTCCGTAGAGTTAAGCTAGGTACTTTATTTGCGCCTGCTTTTTCTCACTAAAGAAACGTTTATTTGAGATAAATTTAAAAACTGTTTTGCACGTTCGTGCAGGATGACCAGAGTTATAAAAGAAAAATGCCTTCTTTTCGTCTACTTCTACCATAATGTGACAACCTTTTACAAATTGACATGTTCACAAGTTTCTGTTCTGAATGTAAAGTACTGAATTTACAATAAATGCCCCAAAAAACTGAAAATGCTGAATAATAAATTAATTCATTATCCAGAAGTTTTTGCTTATGTAATTGGGACATAGCATTGCATAGTTCAAATAGTTGTGAAATCTTTGGGGGCATTTGGGTTATTTTTCTGTTGTCTTTTTTTCTGTCCTGTCTTCCTGTCAATCGTACAAGATACACGATATTATTGCCCATATTGTTCAGTATAGGGGGTCTCATTGGGGGGCTCTGATCCCGGATCCCGCTTACTGTTTTGTCAGATTCCCATATCCCGCTTACACTATGTAGGTAAGCAATTCTCCTTTTTTTGTCATTTTCCGGGTCCCGCTAGACCTCATTTCCCGTTTGCACAACACAATAATTTGACTTTCACATGTCACGCTTACAAAAAATCGGCAATCCCGCGTCACGCTTAGACCCCAATGAGACCCACAGTAAACGTGTAGTTTTCAAATGTCAATATAAAAACAAAATGATTACATAAACAAAAATTTAAATGAATACCAGGTGTGTTTGCCAATGAAGTCTGCTCACTCTACTTTTGAAATAAAAAAGTAATTTATGTATTAAAATGGTATTAATTTGATTATCATCGATTATAGAATAACTAAACGAAGAATTCAATTATAGAAAAATATTTAACAAGTGACCGACAGATCAAACAACACATGCATATCACCATGATCACATGAATTAATTATCAGCCCCATACATTGTAAGTATTAGCCAGGACTGACACTGGTATGAGGTAGTCGTTACCAGTAAAAGGGGACGCAGTCTGTAATAATATTCTCTTTTTTAATTAAAATATACATGTATTTTAATGTTAAAAACAAAACAGAAATACCATAACGTTTCTGATGTTGGTCCTTTTGTTAGGGATTTTAGTTCTGACGTCATTTTCATTGTAAACAAAAATATTGAATTACAGGGACTCTATGTAAATGATGTAATAAAGGCTCATTTCATTGACACACTTTTGAGGTGAAGGAGATAACTAAAAAAATAGTCTAATGAATTTAAAATAATTTGTTTCTTTTACCATGTTTATAACTGATTGTTCTAGCACATTATATATCTTGCAGATACCATTAACAACCTTTCACCATTATATTGTGGATGTTGTAAGCAGCATGGAGCTATGTAAGTATTTATATCATTTACCTCTTCATCTGTTGGCCCCTATTTTTGTCACTATAGAATCTTCATCATGTTCATATACATGATATACATTACAAGATCTACTTAGGTGTCATCTTGGTTTCTTTTCTACAATTTTAGTTTGCCTTTGAACCATACATGTATGTTATGGAACTTATACACAATGCTTATTACCACAAAACACAGATTAAGCTTGAATTTCATGTAGGTGATGGCACAAATGGAAAAATTGCTGAATTTGTTATGTCAGTTGTCTTACTTAAGATTGCCTGTTCTAATGTTATAAAACTCTTTTCTACAATTTTAGTTTGCCTTTGAACCATATGTTATGGAACTTATACACAATGCTTATTACCACAAAACACAGATTAAGCTTGAATTTACATGTAGGTGATGCAATGGAAAAATTGCTGATTTTTGCAATGGAAAAATTGCTGATTTTTTTATGTCAGTTGTTTTACTTATGAATGCCTGTTCTAATGTTATAAAACTTATACACAATGCTTGTAACCACAAAACAAAGATTAAGTTTGAATTTTGATGGCATCGATTTTACCTCTTTAGAGTTATGCCCCTTTATTTATAGAAAATTGCTGAATTTTTAGTTTTCGTTTTCTTACTTAAGATTGCCTCACTATCTTCTTGCTTTTATTCCACCTGGAAATTAAATCTACTTTTTCATATTTCAGGTCAACACAACCACAGTACAGAAGACATCGTTCTTCAGGCAGCCATAATTATACCTTTCTTCCACCCTATAACTGTACATTTACGCACAATAAATCAAGTTCATATTATAAGACCAAGCACCTTATAAGTCCAGATTTTTCTTTAGGTATTCCATTAGGATCCATTAGATATTTTCACATATCCTCACAATATAATGAAAAAGATAAATCATTTGTTGAAAAAGCTGTTGAAGTGTTGAAAGATAAGAAAAGAACGGATAAAAAAGGAGATGGAGTTAGTGATAAAGATTTACAACCTGGTGTTGACAAAGAAAAAGGGGATGACAAATTAACAGGAGACCAACAGAGCACCATTGTGAAAGCTAAACCAACATTATTACAAACCATAAAAAAACATGGAAAATATTATCTGGATGGGTTTGTTTTGTTTTTCAAAGAATTAAGAATAGCTGTTTCTTACTTATGGAAGAGCATAGTGAAAGGAGAGACTTTGACTCGAAGAGAGCTGAAACAAGTAAGTATATTTTATATTTCTGATTAAAGATTTTTTTTTACAATATGCCAAAAAAAAAGAGAAGAGAAATTGAACTAAAGGCTCCTTGGACCCTCTGTCACTCACCTGATATCTTTATTCATAATTGATGCATGAAATAATGCAACCGTTATACTTTTGCTTTAGTTTGAGAGACATAAGTCAAACACTGTATTTTTCTCCTATTTGTCCCCTTTAGGCCAGGTGAGCTAAAAATTAAATGCCTTTACCAAAATGTGGCAACAAATTTAAGCTGCATAAAACGAAAATGTGCCAAGACAACCTAAACATAAAGCTAAAAAAAACTTGCATGAGATATTTTTGTTGAGGGAACATAACTTTTCTGTGAAACTAATCCACAAAAAAAAATTCAATCATAATAAAAAGATCTTAAAAGAAACTAAAATTTTACAGTGTGTTTGTATTTTCTATCTATCAATGACATACAATAATTTTCTTTCTACTTTACAGCTAACAAGAACTACAGCTGACGTCTTCAGAATGATTCCTTATCTGATTTTAATTATAATTCCATTCTTTGAATTTTTGATACCATTTTATTTGAAGTTTTTTCCTAACGCTCTACCTAGCACCTTTGGACGAGATGAAAAAAAGGTATATTGGTTCTTATGAATCTGATTGTTCAATTAATATTGTTAATAGGCTATGTACAGACATAAAAAAATTGTGTGGACCTGGTGAAAGGGCAGATAACTTTGACTGTTATTTGGAACCCCCCCATTCAAGGTTGGGCGGTAAATACCACCCCCGGTATTTACCAGTGGTATTTACTGGTATTTACCGCCCCGGACAATACTCCCCAAGTGGTCAATACTGGCAAATACTGGTCAATTGAAATTTTCATGGTTGTTTCTACTATTAAATGAAGTAAAATCTTGATAAAAAGTCAAATATAATGTGTCAGCTTATAAAGGTAATGAATTTGATATGTTTTACTCATTTATAACACTTATTCTTACTACTGATTTAAAATTAAGTTTTTAAGAATTATGATATTGCATACTTAAGATATATATATATACAAATTTATATTTTATTTCAACATGTTTAAATCAATATATTTTTATTCAAAATGTATGATTTTACAGGTAATTAAAATTAAAGGTAAATAAAACTACAGGTAAATGAAGTTACATGGGTCTTTTTACCTATAGCTATCACCTGGCATTGCTAGGTGTGAAAATTTAATTACTAAAACAACAGCCTCCAATAAAAGTTGACAGTACATGGGTTGAAAGTAATAAAATTGATATATGAAGACTCCCTTAAACAATAAATTATTTCCTGTTTATAGCTATCTAACTGTGAGATAAAAAAAAAAAAACCTTCTTCATGCTGGAAATGAAAATTTGAAGCATGAACAAAAAGTTTTTATCTTTTACTATAATATTATGTACACATTTATCAAATTGTAGATACCTGTTTGAATTTCAGAGGAGAAGATGTTTGAAAAATTGTTAACGACGACAGACGACGACGTCGACGACGACGACGACGACGGACGCCAAGTGATGAGAAAAGCTCACATGGCCTTTTAGGCCAGGTGAGCTAAAAAGTGCATAAGAATTGCCCACTGAATTTCTTGATGTCTTTAAAAAGATGCCTATTATCAAACTGTTAATCACAATCCAAATGTAGATATGTCAAACGTATTTAAAGGGGCAATACTTGCTCAAAATATCCAGGGTTTAACATTTTCAGTAATATCAAGCTGGGCCCTTGGGCCATTTCATCAATTTGATATTAAGTAATTTTATATTATATCTTAAAGAGAGAAAAAATATTGATAGAATCATGTATTCATTTTCAAGTTGTAAGCTTTTGAAAATTGGGGGGTCGGGTGGGAGTAATGTATCTCTCTTGAAATTTTCTCTTTGTATACGAAAGTAATTATATATATATATATATATATATAACTTCGTTAAAATATTAAAAAAATAAACTGTTTTCACAGAAATGGTTATGTAACGCCTTTTTGTAATTTTGACAATGCAAATTTTGAAACCAAAAAAGCAATACTTTAACATGTAAGTTATGGAAATATTCAAAGTTGATGAAGCACGACTGAAAGTACATGGCTGAACAATATCCATGGAAATGAGATGTGCCAATATACAACTACATACAAAATACCATGGACTTATCATAAGTCATTCCCTTTAAACAAACATAAACTTGTAAACTATGTAAAAGTTTCAATGTCAATGAACCATGATGAGGGGGTGGGCTTTATAACCTCCATAGAAATATGACTTGCAAATGCCAATAAATTTTCAAAGTCAATAGACAATTACTGAGGGGACAGGGCCGAATATTATCTATAGAAATGAGATGTTCCAATACTTATACAACTGCATAAAACATATCATTGAACCACCACTTGTGGTTCAACATAAACTAGACCTAATCACAAACTGAAACATTGCGAAGTCAACGCCGACGCCGTAAAAATAAAATGTATACGTATTGAAAAGCTTTAAAATGTGAATATAAAATATGATATGACGTGCTACAGTTCTGCATTATGATTTGTCTGATTTACTCTGCATTTCTTGTTTTGCGTCTACATTTTCAGCATTTGGGGATTAAGGTGACAGTGCAAAAACAAACAAAAAAAGAAATGAAATTTTCCTAGTTAAAAAGGAGCAGAACTGCAGTACAGCAGATGACATTTTGCGTTTTATAGTTTTTTACCTTTGTGTATGAGCTTCATCAAATTAAGTAGAGGCAAAGTTGAATTAGAGTGCAGCAAAATAAAATGGAAAGATGGAAGGACAGACGGTAAAACGGACGATCAAGGGTAATACATGTATAATGCCCAATACGCCTATCGGCAGGGCATAAAAAAATCCCCCGTCTTTGGTCCTTTCTATAACATCATGATAATAGAAAACAATTCACATTTTGAGATCTATACTGAATACTTTGAAAACACATTAAAATTGGTAAAGAAAATGGCAATTCAAATTAAGTTAGTGGTAATAATCCTTGTGCTAAAATTTAATACAAACAAATCGACTCCGTCAACGTTTCGACATGAAAACCAAGTGACTATAGATGAAGACAACAGCGCCATACCATAATACATACCAAAATAATATTGCATTCATATAAAAATGATTCCAACAGTTGCTTAATTGAACAACATACATTATTAAGAAATTCTTAATAAAGATTCCTTTTATGATATTGGAACCCTTAGTTCAGTTTGAAAAAAACAAAAGAAAAGCATAATATGAATTGTAGTTCTCACGTTGAAAAACTATGTTAATATATACTGAGAAAAGTATTCACATGCAGAACTATACATTCATATGTAGAATAAGTATGTGCATATATAGAAAAAAAGTATATGCATATGAGGTTAACTATGTGCAAATAGATATATAAAAAAAAATCCGCATATCTGTGCATATATAGAAAAGCATGTGCATATAAGGTAAACGATGTTCATATGTAGACAAAGTATGTGCATATATATATATAAAACGTAAGTGCATACAAAGTAAACTATGTTCATATATATAAAAAGTATGTGTATTCATAGAAAAAAACATGTGCAGATATTAAAAAGTATGTGGATTCATGTATATAAACAAATGTTTGTATTCGGCAGCTACGGCGTTCCATAAAGTAGTCTCTTTAGCAAAACAGCGTATGTCTATAAGACCTCGTGTTACTTGTGCGCACAAGTTGTACAACTCGTGCGCACAAGTTAATAACTCGTGCGCACAAGTTGTGTAACTTGTGCGCACAAGTTGTGTAACTTGTGCGCACAAGATAGTAACTTGTGCGCGCAAGATAGTAACTTGTGCGCACAAGTTGAATATTTTTTTTTGCATGGCACGCCAGGGCTTCCGTAATATATGACTAGATATCCAGCAAAATAAATAATTTTCCCATTCCTTGACATCAAGCTTATTTGAAAATATCAATTCTGCTTTAATACAAATTGAAAGAAATAACCACTTACGCCAGACGTTGTCACCTGAAAACACGATAAGTCCATTGCTGAACCCGATTAGTGAGGAAACGCCGAAAAAAACCCGATAAATCCGTTACCATTCTACACCGTGAATACAATAAAGAGAATCAATGAATTTATAAATATTGGTTACCAACAACCGACAAATGTTATTGTTCTGTGTCCAAAGTGGAAATCATTTAGCTTTTCGTCAAATGCAAGACACTTCATCCGGTTGAACAGTCTTCTTAAATAAATAATAAAAGAGATATGGGGTAAAAAGTCATATACGTCTGTGGTAGCCTGTTTGATTACACTGAAACGTTGATAACATCAAACGAAACAAATTTTGTTTATATTGTAATTGTAAAATAAAGATGTATAATTATGTTAATATTAAATAAAACTTCAAAACATATTGTCTTATATACTTTGATTACACTGAAACGTTGATAACATAACTAGACAACAATCAAACGAAACAAATAACCAAAAGATATCTAGACTTACATGTTCACGACGGCACGGTGCCACATGTGGGGTAGGTGATGTCACCCCAAGTTATTGGTGGCCGGGTTCGTGTTGTTTAGTCTTTATTTTTCTATGCTGTGCTTTATGTCCTATTGTTGGTCTGATTTTATTTTTAATCATGGCCGTTTGTGAAGCTTATTTGTTCGCTGATAACTTATTTGCATAAACTTTTGTTGTTGCCTTTAGATTAACAGCCGGAGAAGGGGTTCAACTTCTTTTCATTAATTTGGTGAGTTGATAGGCATCTATTCAGTGAGATTATACGTTCAGTGATAGTTCATATAATGGTTTAAATGATTGAGGCGAGTTGGTAGATAGTGTTGGTGAGTAGTTCTAGGGCGAGTTGGTAATGGGGCGAGTTTGCATTCATCCGTCCGTTAGCTGTCAATAAAATGTGACCTTCACACTGACAACATCATCCTTACGCTTTTTCCTTGAGAACAAAAAGGTTATTGATACTGCAGAAGTTTGACACCGATGATCTTGAATCGTCTGAAAATGGTTCTATTTTCGGGTTGATTTGGAATTAATCGAACAGCAGTTAAAATATGGCACACCGTTTAATCGGTCCATTGTCACTCCGTAGAGTTAAGCTAGGTACTTTATTTGCGCCTGCTTTTTCTCACTAAAGAAACGTTTATTTGAGATAAATTTAAAAACTGTTTTGCACGTTCGTGCAGGATGACCAGAGTTATAAAAGAAAAATGCCTTCTTTTCGTCTACTTCTACCATAATGTGACAACCTTTTACAAATTGACATGTTCACAAGTTTCTGTTCTGAATGTAAAGTACTGAATTTACAATAAATGCCCCAAAAAACTGAAAATGCTGAATAATAAATTAATTCATTATCCAGAAGTTTTTGCTTATGTAATTGGGACATAGCATTGCATAGTTCAAATAGTTGTGAAATCTTTGGGGGCATTTGGGTTATTTTTCTGTTGTCTTTTTTTCTGTCCTGTCTTCCTGTCAATCGTACAAGATACACGATATTATTGCCCATATTGTTCAGTATAGGGGGTCTCATTGGGGGGCTCTGATCCCGGATCCCGCTTACTGTTTTGTCAGATTCCCATATCCCGCTTACACTATGTAGGTAAGCAATTCTCCTTTTTTTGTCATTTTCCGGGTCCCGCTAGACCTCATTTCCCGTTTGCACAACACAATAATTTGACTTTCACATGTCACGCTTACAAAAAATCGGCAATCCCGCGTCACGCTTAGACCCCAATGAGACCCACAGTAAACGTGTAGTTTTCAAATGTCAATATAAAAACAAAATGATTACATAAACAAAAATTTAAATGAATACCAGGTGTGTTTGCCAATGAAGTCTGCTCACTCTACTTTTGAAATAAAAAAGTAATTTATGTATTAAAATGGTATTAATTTGATTATCATCGATTATAGAATAACTAAACGAAGAATTCAATTATAGAAAAATATTTAACAAGTGACCGACAGATCAAACAACACATGCATATCACCATGATCACATGAATTAATTATCAGCCCCATACATTGTAAGTATTAGCCAGGACTGACACTGGTATGAGGTAGTCGTTACCAGTAAAAGGGGACGCAGTCTGTAATAATATTCTCTTTTTTAATTAAAATATACATGTATTTTAATGTTAAAAACAAAACAGAAATACCATAACGTTTCTGATGTTGGTCCTTTTGTTAGGGATTTTAGTTCTGACGTCATTTTCATTGTAAACAAAAATATTGAATTACAGGGACTCTATGTAAATGATGTAATAAAGGCTCATTTCATTGACACACTTTTGAGGTGAAGGAGATAACTAAAAAAATAGTCTAATGAATTTAAAATAATTTGTTTCTTTTACCATGTTTATAACTGATTGTTCTAGCACATTATATATCTTGCAGATACCATTAACAACCTTTCACCATTATATTGTGGATGTTGTAAGCAGCATGGAGCTATGTAAGTATTTATATCATTTACCTCTTCATCTGTTGGCCCCTATTTTTGTCACTATAGAATCTTCATCATGTTCATATACATGATATACATTACAAGATCTACTTAGGTGTCATCTTGGTTTCTTTTCTACAATTTTAGTTTGCCTTTGAACCATACATGTATGTTATGGAACTTATACACAATGCTTATTACCACAAAACACAGATTAAGCTTGAATTTCATGTAGGTGATGGCACAAATGGAAAAATTGCTGAATTTGTTATGTCAGTTGTCTTACTTAAGATTGCCTGTTCTAATGTTATAAAACTCTTTTCTACAATTTTAGTTTGCCTTTGAACCATATGTTATGGAACTTATACACAATGCTTATTACCACAAAACACAGATTAAGCTTGAATTTACATGTAGGTGATGCAATGGAAAAATTGCTGATTTTTGCAATGGAAAAATTGCTGATTTTTTTATGTCAGTTGTTTTACTTATGAATGCCTGTTCTAATGTTATAAAACTTATACACAATGCTTGTAACCACAAAACAAAGATTAAGTTTGAATTTTGATGGCATCGATTTTACCTCTTTAGAGTTATGCCCCTTTATTTATAGAAAATTGCTGAATTTTTAGTTTTCGTTTTCTTACTTAAGATTGCCTCACTATCTTCTTGCTTTTATTCCACCTGGAAATTAAATCTACTTTTTCATATTTCAGGTCAACACAACCACAGTACAGAAGACATCGTTCTTCAGGCAGCCATAATTATACCTTTCTTCCACCCTATAACTGTACATTTACGCACAATAAATCAAGTTCATATTATAAGACCAAGCACCTTATAAGTCCAGATTTTTCTTTAGGTATTCCATTAGGATCCATTAGATATTTTCACATATCCTCACAATATAATGAAAAAGATAAATCATTTGTTGAAAAAGCTGTTGAAGTGTTGAAAGATAAGAAAAGAACGGATAAAAAAGGAGATGGAGTTAGTGATAAAGATTTACAACCTGGTGTTGACAAAGAAAAAGGGGATGACAAATTAACAGGAGACCAACAGAGCACCATTGTGAAAGCTAAACCAACATTATTACAAACCATAAAAAAACATGGAAAATATTATCTGGATGGGTTTGTTTTGTTTTTCAAAGAATTAAGAATAGCTGTTTCTTACTTATGGAAGAGCATAGTGAAAGGAGAGACTTTGACTCGAAGAGAGCTGAAACAAGTAAGTATATTTTATATTTCTGATTAAAGATTTTTTTTTACAATATGCCAAAAAAAAAGAGAAGAGAAATTGAACTAAAGGCTCCTTGGACCCTCTGTCACTCACCTGATATCTTTATTCATAATTGATGCATGAAATAATGCAACCGTTATACTTTTGCTTTAGTTTGAGAGACATAAGTCAAACACTGTATTTTTCTCCTATTTGTCCCCTTTAGGCCAGGTGAGCTAAAAATTAAATGCCTTTACCAAAATGTGGCAACAAATTTAAGCTGCATAAAACGAAAATGTGCCAAGACAACCTAAACATAAAGCTAAAAAAAACTTGCATGAGATATTTTTGTTGAGGGAACATAACTTTTCTGTGAAACTAATCCACAAAAAAAAATTCAATCATAATAAAAAGATCTTAAAAGAAACTAAAATTTTACAGTGTGTTTGTATTTTCTATCTATCAATGACATACAATAATTTTCTTTCTACTTTACAGCTAACAAGAACTACAGCTGACGTCTTCAGAATGATTCCTTATCTGATTTTAATTATAATTCCATTCTTTGAATTTTTGATACCATTTTATTTGAAGTTTTTTCCTAACGCTCTACCTAGCACCTTTGGACGAGATGAAAAAAAGGTATATTGGTTCTTATGAATCTGATTGTTCAATTAATATTGTTAATAGGCTATGTACAGACATAAAAAAATTGTGTGGACCTGGTGAAAGGGCAGATAACTTTGACTGTTATTTGGAACCCCCCCATTCAAGGTTGGGCGGTAAATACCACCCCCGGTATTTACCAGTGGTATTTACTGGTATTTACCGCCCCGGACAATACTCCCCAAGTGGTCAATACTGGCAAATACTGGTCAATTGAAATTTTCATGGTTGTTTCTACTATTAAATGAAGTAAAATCTTGATAAAAAGTCAAATATAATGTGTCAGCTTATAAAGGTAATGAATTTGATATGTTTTACTCATTTATAACACTTATTCTTACTACTGATTTAAAATTAAGTTTTTAAGAATTATGATATTGCATACTTAAGATATATATATATACAAATTTATATTTTATTTCAACATGTTTAAATCAATATATTTTTATTCAAAATGTATGATTTTACAGGTAATTAAAATTAAAGGTAAATAAAACTACAGGTAAATGAAGTTACATGGGTCTTTTTACCTATAGCTATCACCTGGCATTGCTAGGTGTGAAAATTTAATTACTAAAACAACAGCCTCCAATAAAAGTTGACAGTACATGGGTTGAAAGTAATAAAATTGATATATGAAGACTCCCTTAAACAATAAATTATTTCCTGTTTATAGCTATCTAACTGTGAGATAAAAAAAAAAAAACCTTCTTCATGCTGGAAATGAAAATTTGAAGCATGAACAAAAAGTTTTTATCTTTTACTATAATATTATGTACACATTTATCAAATTGTAGATACCTGTTTGAATTAACAATAGAATTAGAAATGAAAGCATTAAAAATGGTTTGAACACTTTCTATATAAATTAATTATTAATTGTAATTATAATTGACCAAGTAGATAGTGGTTTTTATAGTAATGTCCACTCAAAATTTCAATCGACCAGTATTTGCCGGTATTTCCCAGTATTTGCCAGTATTTCCCGGTAAATACCGGTATTTACCACTGGCATGGTCAATACTAGTATTGACCGCTTTTTTGCCAACCTTGCCCCCATTTGCAGTCGAATGTAGGACAGAAAGTCACAGGACAAAAAGTCACAGACAAAAAGTCACGGACAAAAAGTCACAGGACAAAAAGTCACAATTCATTTTTTCTGATTATTTTCTTTGAATAAAAAACGTTTATTTCTACAAAAATAGTTTGGGATTTTTATTGAACTATTGTATATAAACCAACTTTGTAAACACAATATATAAAAAAAAATCAAAGATGATCAAGTAATTGATAAACAAACAATATGTCAAAGTGACTTGGCACTTAAAAGGCTTCATGGTGCCTAGAAATCTTTCTTTTGCATGATTAAAATTAAATAAATCTTCATTTTTCAAGTATGATGACACATTTCTTAAACTTTAATATGAATATATGTATTAAAAAGTAAATATTTCTAGATATTTTCTTGTATATTAAAACAATTGTCAACAAATTATTTGTGACTTTTTGTCCTGTGACTTTTTGTCCTATCAAATTTGTGACTTTATGTCCTGTGACTTTTTGTCCTGTGACTTTCTGTCCGTTTACCTTTGCAGTCATAGTTTCAGAGGTCAGAAAAAAACATGATATTATTAAATAACTGGAGTTCATCGGGACTTTACCAAAGACATTTGATTTATAATATAATGGCTAATAGGAAATCAGTGATCAGGACATACAAATGATTGATAATGAATTGCTATTTTTGGTCTGAGAAATTTTTTTTTATATTTAAGCTGAATTGTTTTTGTTACTTCAGACACAGTTTATAAGAAAAAAATACAAAAGTAAATGAATAAATAAATGCATGTTAACTAATAAAAGTTTAATCATGGTACATGTAATAGAATATATGTTCTTTTTTTCAAAACATACAAAATATATATTGTTACTACTATAATATGTGCAGACCATATGCCAATTTTTATTCATGATATATATTGTGACATTTTTTCCTGTGACTTTTTCCTACACTCACTTGAGTGTTTAATATCCTTACACGTCTATTTACAGGTATGACAATAAACATGTTCATATTCATAAGAGCTATTTAAAATTTCTGAAGTTTAGATAATGAAGTAAAGTATTAACTGAATAGAAGGGATTTTAATCGAATAATTTCATTTCTTCTCTAGCCTGATGTCTTACTTAAGGAAGGCTTAAAAAGAAAACAGGAAATGGCCAAATTACTGCAGGAGACTTTACAGCAAACATCATTGGAACGAAAGAAGAAAGATGCACCAAGCATGGTGTCGGAATTCACAGATTTTATGGAAAAGGTTTGCTGCAATACTTGAAAGTATAAGTGCAATCAATTGTAAACAGTCCTTAAAACTTAGTACAAAAACAAATAATTTTTATTTTTGTATTGGTGATTTTAATAAAAAAAAAAAATGTTTTCATTTACAATATATATCTAGATGAAATTTATTTTCTTTTCAATTAAACATTTTTAGGCCAATTTGAAATCATGCAAACAAACATTTTAGATGATAGGAAACAGTTTGTGCTGGAGAAATTATGCAAATGTAATAAGTAAAGTTGACTGTACATGTATAGGCTTATTATTGAAGTTGAAAAAAAAAATATTAGCAGGATTCTATAAAAAGAGCTGTGGTAGAATTTTTTGTGTAAAACATTTTCTTGGCCTGATCTGAAGTCTCGCACATTGAGTATGAAGTTTTAAATTAAGGCTGGTTTACAGCTTTATCAAAGAAACTTGGTGATGAAGGCTTATTCTTTCCTATAAGAATAGAAAATGTGATGAAATAAATAATGACTCATTTTTTACATGAAGATGCAAGGTTAATGAATCAAAAAGATTTTTTTTTAAATATTAACCTCTTACTATACATGCTATATGGCCTTGACAAATATGAATGATCAAGTGAATAAATTGTAGATATCCACCTCTTAAAGTTATTAATTGTATAATTATAAATGATATATTTTGAAGTTTATAACTTTATTGTTTTTTATTTGATAGGTTAGAAGTGAAGGAATAGCAGTTTCAAATGAAGAAATACTTCACTTTTCTACAATGTTTGAAGATGAAGTGACAATAGATTCTTTGACTCGAGGTCAGCTCCAGGCCTTATGTAGAGTACTTAGTATCATACCTATAGGAACCGATCAAATGTTACGATTTCAACTAGACATAAAATTACGTCGACTTCTGGTTGATGACAAAGTAAGTATTTTTACTTTAAAATTTGTGAGTTTTGTTGTTTTTCAGGATATCCAAAAGTAGAGACTAAAGGGGTACAGAAAGCAATATGTCACAAGAAAAATGACTTGTTAAAAATTAAAAAGACAAACACAAAACAAAAACGATTTCTCAAAAAGTTAAAAACTTTTTTGATAGCTTTAATTGTATGATTGAATCCTTTCCTAAAATTGCAATAAATTATAATTAACTCACAACGTTGTATTCAACATATCAATTATTAGTTTATGCAATATTTACAGTAATTATAAATTTACATACATGATTTATTTATATTACAGATGATTCAGAAAGAAGGTATTGAGGCATTGACAGTCCAGGAATTACAGCAGGCTAATCGAGCAAGAGGAATGAGGGCCTTAGGTGTAGACAAAGAGAGGCTGATATTCCAATTAGAACAATGGCTAGACCTTCATCTTAATCAACATGTTCCGACATCTTTATTATTGTTGTCAAGGGCACTTTATCTACCTGAACATCTGTCCCCAGTAGAACAACTACAGAAAACTATACAGTCACTTCCCAAGACTGCTGTAAGCACAATTAAGTAATGAATAGTTATAAATATGGATGAAAAATCCTTATAGATTACCTTTTATTTTGTTTTAATTAAAGATACTTGATATTGACAATGAATTTGAATTCTGTTTTACTTTATTTTTCACTTTATTTTTTATGAACAACTTTGGGTTTTAATTTCTTTTATAAGGGTTTTATGAGTAATTTTAGTATTATTATTTTTCAATAATACTATGGCATTCATAATTGCAGACTGCTGAAGCCACAGTTAGAGTTGCTGCCATATCAGGTGAACAGATAGATCCAGCAACAAGGATTGAAATTTTGAAGTCTGAGCAAGAGGCTATTGCTAAAGAAACCAAAATTAAAGCCGAAGAGAAAGAATTGAAAAAACAAAAACAAATACAGGTTTGTATTCCGTGTGTCAACATTCAGAAAATATCTCATAACCTCAACAAAGAAATTTTCTTGTCTACATAAGCACTAATAAATTAGAAACACTAAATTGGGTAAATAACAATTGTGATTAAATGTAGGTGTTATAAACATGTTGATAATAAATGAAAATTTATGAAAAAAC
This sequence comes from Mytilus edulis, assembly GCF_963676685.1. Taxonomy (NCBI): domain Eukaryota; kingdom Metazoa; phylum Mollusca; class Bivalvia; order Mytilida; family Mytilidae; genus Mytilus; species Mytilus edulis. The sequence goes on along the minus strand of NC_092347.1, from coordinate 33,574,106 downwards.
TGTTTGTATCTCATTCACTCAGAAGGTCAATTTCCAGATCATAAGAATCTATTTATAACTCTTCTACTTAATATGTCAAGACACACTCTGTTTAGGTCTGGTTAAATGTCTGTTTGTCATAAACATTTTTTTGTCACACAATATCCTTCAGCTATAAACAAAGAAGAACTGAACCTCACAGAATTACTTCTGACATACAAAGTGTAGTTCCCTAGATGGTTTTATTTAAGCAATGACAGTTATATACTTCCATTCATTTACATTGCTATAACTTTTCATGCACAAGAGCAGTTTAAGAGAGTAAAGTATACTGTGAAAATGAAATAGCTGACCTTATTATTATTTTACATCATTTTATGTATCAACAAATATTATTTTTTAAGAAAAATCTTGCACATTAAAGTTTTTCAACAATTTTATGTGCTTTCTATATAAATGGTCACATATTTTGAAAAAAAATCAATCAGTTGTATGTCAGAATGAAAAAAATAAATGCATTATTTTTCGATTCTCAACAGGCCAAAATATTATGCAGAATTTTACAAACATTTGTGTCATAGCCAATTAATTTTACTTGACCTTAATTTATTGAAAGTGTAAAACATAATTGATATTTTAGTCTGAGAAAACAGGGTAATTTTATTTATAGTTGAAATTGGGCTTTGATCTAGGTTTCATCATATGTGAGTACTCTAAGATTGCTTCTTTGTTTTCTTTTGTGTTTGTGTTGATGATTGAAATAATTTTTTGAATAATTTTAACAGTTTGTTCTTTTGTTGTGCTGCTACACATGGTTGCAGTTTTATTTATACTGTAAATTCAGAAGTTGTTTTGTTTTGTATATATTATTGTAAAAATCGCAAAAAAAAAGTGTTACAAAATTAAAAACTAGCTTTTCAAAGTTTTGATCTCATTAATTTCCTAAATTCACATAACTAAACTCCTGGCAATTGTTCAGCAGACACAATAATAAATGCAGACAAAAATTTCTGAATTATCAGCTCTTGAAATTCTATCAGATAAAAATTGGAAATAAGTGAATAATTTTAGATAAATAACAGTATTGATCTTTAAGAATTTGAAACATTTCCTCAAAGGAAAATTAAATTGATGGAGTAAAACCAAGATATTGAGATGTTTGTTTTGATTTTTCTCAGAAAGAGGCTGATGAGGCAGAGGCCATTGCTGCTAGGGTTGCTATGGAAGGAGAACTATTAATGGACAATGCGCCTGAAATTGCTGCACGTGCAGAAGAAGGTAATCTAATGTATTTATAGAATAAAGGAATAACTGTAAGATAATTTTAGCGATAGAACATTTATCTTTTGGTTCAAATGTGTACAATAGGCTTAGATGATTTAAAACTGGAACAATGTATATGGGTCATTTGTGTTGTTTATAATGGGACCCTTTTCTTCAACCGTCTGCCCATACCTTGGATATATATGATGGCTCATTGCAATGCTGACACATTTTTATACGACCGCAAAAATTTAAATTTTCGTCGTATATTGCTATCACGTTGGCGTTGTCGTCGTCGTCCTGCGTCGTCGTCGTCGTCGTCGTCGTCGTCGTCTGAATACTTTTAGTTTTCGCACTCTAACTTTAGTAAAAGTGAATAGAAATCAATAAAATTTTAACACAAGGTTAATGACCACAAAAGGAAGGTTGGGATTGATTTTGGGAGTTTTGGTCCCAACATTTTAGGAATTAGGGGCCAAAAAGGGCCCAAATAAGCATTTTCTTGGTTTTCGCTCTATAACTTTAGTTTAAGTGAATAGAAATCTATGAAATTTTGACACAAGGTTTATGACCACAAAAGGAAGGTTGAGATTGATTTTGGGAGTTTTGGTTCCTACTGTTTAGGAATGAGGGGCCAAAAAAGGGCCCAAATAAGCATTATTCTTGGTTTTCGCACAATAACTTTAGTATAAGTAAATAGAAATCTATGAAATTTAAACACAAGGTTTATGACCATAAAGGGAAGGTTGGGTTTGATTTTGGGAGTTTTGGTCCCAACAGTTTAGGAATAAGGGGCCTAAAGGGTATAAAATTGAACTTTGTTTGATTTCATCAAAAATTGAATAATTGGGGTTCTTTGATATGCCGAATCTAACTGTGTATGTAGATTCTTAAGTTTTGGTCCCGTTTTCAAATTGATCTACATTAAGGTCCAAAGGGTCCAAAATTAAACTTAGTTTGATTTTAACAAAAATTGAATCCTTGGGGTTCTTTGATATGCTGAATCTAAAAATGTACTCAGATTTTTTATTATTGGCCCAGTTTTTAAGTTGGTCCAAATCAGGGTCCAAAATTAAACTTTGTTTGATTTCATCAAAAATTGAATAATTGGGGTTCTTTGATATGCCAAATCTAACTGTGTATGTAGATTCTTAATTTTTGGTCCCGTTATCAAATTGGTCTACATTAAAGTCCAAAGGGTCCAAAATTAAACTAAGTTTGATTTCATCAAAAATTGAATTCTTGGGCTTTTTTGATATGCTGAATCTAAACATGTACTTAGATTTTTGATTATGGGCCCAGTTTTCAAGTTGGTTCAAATCAGGATCCAAAATTATTATATTAAGTTTTGTGCAATAGCAAGAAATTTTCAATTGCACAGTATTCACCAATAGCAAGAAATCTTCAATTGCACAGTATTGTGCAATAGCAAGAAATTTTCAATTGCACAGTATTGCGCAATAGCAAGAAATCTTCAATTGCACAGTATTGTGCAGTAGCAAATATTTTCAATTACTCAGTATTGCGCAATAGCAAGAAATATCTAATTGCAATTTCAATTGGAGTTATCTTTCTTTGTCCAGAATAGTAGTTGAATCAACTTAAATCTTTGTTTTATACAATACAGATATATAATTAATATTTCAATTGGAGTTATCTTTCTTTGTTCAGAATAGTAGTTGAATCAACTTAAGTCATTGTTTTATACAATATACAATGTATATTCACTTTTTCTACCAACTGATAAATTAAAACAATCTTTACCATTCAGTGATAACAAGCACTTTATTTTACATTTTACTATTTTATGATGTATTTAAATGAGTAGTTATTGTTGCAAACTCCATTAGAAATTTGAATTGAGATCAGTTTTGGAAAAAGGGAAAGGGGGATGTGAAAACAAATGGGGGTGGGGGGTTACATTTTTCTCATTTCAGATTTCATAAATAAAAAGAAAATTTCTTCAAACATTTTTTTGAGAGGATTAATATTCAACAGCATAGTGAATTGCTCAAAGGCAAAAAAAATATTTTAAGTTCATTAGACCACACATTCATTCTGTGTCAGAAACCTATGCTGTGTCAACTATTTAATCACAATCCAAATTTAGAGCTGAATCCAGCTTGAATGTTGTGTCCATACTTGCCCCAACCGTTCAGGGTTCAACCTCTGCGGTCGTATAAAACTGCGCCCTGCGGAGCATCTGGTTCACATATGTATTACTAGATTTATTTCACTTGACTGGGCGGGGTTTAAGAAGTTCGCTTATTTAAGACCAGTCCATCTATAGACAGGAGTTTTGGGATAAACTCATCAATGAAGTGTCCAGTTATTCTTCCATGTCATACAACCAGTTCTTTGGTATAGATACGTTTGGTGACACTGATAGGTGATTAGAGTTCAATAATAATTATAATGGCAATCATCCTTATCACACACATCTTCAAATAAACTGTCCTAAAAGTAATGCAAATGAAAACATAATATACATTTAAGTGCTGCTTGATAAGATAAAAATGCTGACCAGTTATTCTGAACTTTTAAAACCTTTAATTTGTTGTCTCAACTTAAACTGAAAAGATACATCTGAAACTGAATCATTTCATTCAAATATATACAATCTGTTTCATTGAGAGAAAAAAAATCAAATTCTTGAAAGTGTCAACACAAAAAATAAAAGGTTCCCCCTTTTTAGCTTCGTAACATGCATGAGAACCTATTTTATGAGGGCATTCAGTAGTAGCTTCATAGTTGAATATTTGAAGCCTAGTGTTTTACACTCCCCTTTTCACTGGGAAAGACAATATTTTGTGACTTGTTGATGTGCAGCTATTCTTGTATTTCTTAAATATTTATGTCAGTTTATTTTATCGTTTTAATGACCAGCCTTTAAATTTAATTAATAGTCAAATCATTGGTGTACTAGTCAACACATGTATGAAATACTTGTACTAGTGTGTAATCCCTTACATTAAAAGTATTCCTGTAGATTTGAATGAAAATGTTATGAATATGTGCTTTATGTGTCATGTTGACTTAGGTTAACAATATTGATTGGTGTTTGCTGCACAACTCCGCAGTACAAAAAGGCTATATCGGGCGACTTATTTTTTTTAACAATATTAAATGTTTCCATAAGAAGTAAGGCTAAATTTGCTCTGGTGTACAAGATGCAATCATTCATAAATCAGTCTGACAACATCTAAAATAACATCCAATAATTGACCACTTGTATATGTGATTGTCAAGTTTGCATTCATATAAGTACTACTTTGTAACATCAATTTACAGTGTTGTTGTTGATTACACATTTTTAATCTTTTATTTTGTACTATTAGAAAAACTATGGTCCTTGATTGAATAAAATAAAATGGAAAATCTTACAGGGGCAAAATGCTCAGGAAGGCTAAGATTTACTGTAAACTCTTTGTATAAAAATTAATCTCTGATGACTACTGCGGTCTTTATTTTTTATTTTTTAAGTTTAAGAATTATTTTAATACATTTCATGAAAAAAATCTTTTATTAAACTAGTTGTGTTACAAGATAAAATATATGGTATATGGTATATTTTGTTAATTTACATTACAAGAAAGTATTTTTTATTGGTTGTTAGAATACCAAAAAAAAGTTTTGTAGTAAAAATATGAATTAAAATTCATAAACTTGTTTTATGAGCACATAGTTAAAGCTGCTTTGTTGTTTGTGTAGTTGATGTAAGAAATATAATTTATTTTGTAAAACATAAATAGTGAATAAACTCCCTTTTAGCAAAGAATGTCATATGGCTTACTTGACATGTTGATATGGAGCTGAGAAAGTGAGAAAATAAGAATTTTAGATTTTGTTGCATATTACTAGCATTTCACAGTCTACTACATGTACCCAACCAGAACACCTTTTATGAAAAATATTATTTATGCATACTATAGCTAGATATATAAAAATGAAATATGGGGCAATTCTTCACTAGAGACCAATTAACAACTTAAGGGGGCTCGCGGGTCTAAATCATTTTTTTTTCATTTAATATAGGATTTCGCTATATTTTTCTATAAATGATATTTATCTTATACCTAATAGAAAAATGAAATAAAAAAATGGGGCCACCGTTCATTTACGCTCACAATCTGCCTTCGAAAGAAGCATACAATTTTGTTAATGTCCTTTTTTCTGTTGAACTAATAGGAGAAATAGCGGTAATATCGAAATAAAAAAGAACTAAATTACAGAAATCGCAAAAATTTTACAATTATTTAGTTTATGAACAGCTTATTCGAAAACAACAATAAAAAATATAGGTCACTGATGAGTTAAAAAAGATATTTCAATTTTAATGCCAAAAAATTGCATTTTTGCACCAAAGGGAGATAATTTGGACCTTTTTCAATGATAACTACATTTTAAAAGTCACCTGGGGCAAACACGAATTAATTTTTTGGAATGATTTTTGTACCATATGATAAAGTAACAACCACTAAAGGTAATTAATAAAATTTGTTATGAAAAATAAATGTGTAATTTTTTTCTGAAAATCTTATACCCGCGAGCCTCCTTAATGTCACCATATAGCAATGAGCCAAACCCAAATGACATAGACAGCTGTAAAACTAAAAGGCTCTGAAATGACAAATGTAAAACAATTCAAACAAGAAAACTAATGCATTTTAAGTGGTAGAAGATTTACTTAATGTACATCTATATGCTTTTTCTGATCTGATCAGTAACTATATATGTCTCCACAGAAATCAAAACTCTTAATACAGATGAAGAATTATCAGACGAAGACCTCAAGGAGATTGAGTCAGCCATAGAAAACATCGCTATGGAGAAGAAGTTTAACATTGATGAAGAAATATTACAGGACCTTAAAGAAGACGTAGATGAATATAAAGAAGTAAGTGAATATAATCAGATTCTTTTTTACAATAAAAGCTTTATAAGGACCGTATTGCATACAACAAGACTTGACAAGTTGACAGTCTTCTGATATTTTACAAAACAGTAGGGCAACAATTTTTTTTTGCTTGACCTATATATCATACTTGAGTTTTTATGATAAACTTTGTTTTCACTTTCAGAAAAATATTATTTACTTATTGGCATTTTACAACTTACTTGCCATTCACAGCCATTGGTAATTCTTTATTTTTGATACTAATCAAAGTGTGATGAATGGAAAATCTGAAAAAAACCCAAAACAATCAGAAGAAGATCAAGGATTTTATATATACAAAGCAAACATTAGAGCAAATATATGTAGACACTCTATATATCAATATTTCCTAAAGCATAGGCTGACTGCAATAAGCCTTAGAATATCTTAACAAAACCATAAGTGATATTGTTTGCCCCATAACATGGTTAAACGGCTTAGTTACAATACGTAATATACTCTTTTATTTGTCGCTTAATTTTTATGGATGACAAGGTTACGGAAATAATATTCTGTACGCTTGTGCACTGAACTTGACAAATCTACAGAATTAGTTTTTCCGTCAAACATGCAAATCGGTACCATTAAATTAAAAATGCATTCTTTGTAAGCGGTTAAATGATGTTATTTTAAATTTCATTATGTACTTTTGTAGGATTTGGAAGATCTTAAGTCAGTAATGTTAGCTTCAGGTGGAGATGAGGAAGACATTAAGGAATCCAAGTCTGCTAAGAGGTTAGGTAAAAAAGTAGACAAACTGGTTAATCAACTGGATGTAAAGCTTGATGAGCTGCACAAGAAAAGACTAAAAATTAATGAGGAGATTGTTTTGAAGGAGAAAAATCTTATCTATGCAGATATTGATGATATAGAAACGAGAGATGAAGTCATGCAGAAAATTTCGGAGAAGAAGTAAGAAATAATTTTATATTATAACCATTTTGTTGGTTGTTTAGGTCAAATTAAATTATTGTATTTTAGACCATGTTCACAGCCACATCAGACTTATGTATTGTAAACCTCTTTATTGAAAACCCTTTTTCACACAAAATTTATTTTTTCAATTAATTGTCAGCCTATATTTGGACCAATGATTGATTGATTGTTATTTTGTCATTAACCTTTTAAATGATACAATTTTCTTAATATGTAGCTTTTTTTGTCCCATGACATAGCCTAGAAAATACAACAATTTGCTTAAAGCACAATATCAATATGTGAAGATGACTTTCAGATTGAGTGTGCCTTGAGTGTGCCTTCTGATCTGTCCTACTTTTGTTAGAATTATAACCTAAAAACTGTTATATAAAAATTTACTAAACAAGTCAAACATTGAAACTACTATATAAATAGACACGTAAAAGGAAGAATAATCAGCAGGATAAGATTACAAATATGTCAACAGGACTGAACCTTCAATAAATAAATATAATAGAGTTATTCCCCTTTAAAGGTGATTTTTGCTGAAAAGTTTAGAAATGCTTGCAGAATTGAAGCTGTCTGGTAGTACATTTGTACTTGAGTGTATAATGATAACTTGTAGATTGAATTTGCACTACCTTCCAGTTGACCAACTAGTTGTGGAATTTCAACTTGCTATTTACCATTAGGCTGCATGCTCGGAGCAGTCATCAACTTTATTTTAAAGGGAAAATTCACGATTTTTTACTAATGGTTTTAATATGTTCATTATCACATAATATATATATACGCAAAGTTTTATCGCTATATGTGCAGTAATAAAGGAGAAATTCAATAATTAATGAAAAAATATTAACTACTTCCTGTAGGTCGTGATGTTTTCACCTGGTTTTTGCATGCCAGGATTTAAAATACAATCATTAAAAGTCTTGGTTTTTAATCATATTTTAACGTAATCGTAAGCGCGCCGATGACTTATGCTTTATCTAATAACCATCCGATAATAAGAAGATAAAACGCACAGACGTGCAATTGTACACATTCATGGGATAAATTTTCTATGTAAAACGTATATATCCAAATTAATTTTGTAGATAACACAAAAAGTTATAAATTTATTTTTAATTAATGCATTTTCGGACTAATAAGGTGAACAAATTAAAGTACAATAATCTGTAAAGACAATATATTGGTGTACTCTTATTGACCTTTTACTATCTCTGCTATGACTAGGTTTATACGATGTATGTATTCACGGTTCTTTGGCAATACTCATAGATGGCTTGTTGAAAGGTAAATTGTTATTTGCACTTCAGTATTTAACCACGCCTCTAGGGCACACCTTGCCAGGTGTGACTGTCTATTCGGATCAGTGGATTATAAAACAAGGGAGCATTTAATACACACATTTGAAATACATATTCAAGTTGGTGACAAATAAAATAAGATCGCCGTGGAATTATTTAATTATATTTGGTGCTATTATTTATTTGAATTCAAATAAGTTAATTTACTAAGAAATAAACAATTTTTGGTTAAAGACGGGAAACTTAATTCATGTGTCAGAATGAAATGATATGCACCGCTTGTCCTTGATTTATGTCTCATAAAAAAGGGGAACTTAGAAATTAGAAATAGCTTAACCAAAGCATTTTGATTGTCTTTATTAGGCAAAAAAATGTACTAGTTAGACTTTTGAAAGCCATGTATTAATTAATATCTGAAACTATCTGAAGATAACTCTACCGAAGCGGAATATAATATGTACGAATACTTTTGTTTTCAAATCTTTGCACATTTATGATTAATTATTGTTATCTATTGTTCATTTAATTACTTAATTAGTACTTATAATATGTCTACCGCTTGGCATTAAATCTCTGTTGGGTAGGAAGGGATTATTACATATAGATTAGTATATGTAAGAGAATGATAATCCCTTTCTTCATGGTTAAGTACGAGCGATAGCGAGTACTTATCATGAAGAAAGGGATTATCATTCTCTTACAAACTTAGAATATTGTAAAGTACTCAAGGCGCAAATGATCTCTTGATTGGTTGTATTCAAGACTTTGTTTCATTGTTGGTGTAAATTAAATGTTTATAATTGATGCATGACTTCATTTTGCAGTATTTCATTTTATGGGCTTGTTTTACTGATGTTAGGACTTACTTTTAATTTAAGAAATATTAAAAATAATGTGTTATTTAAAGATTTAAGGTGACAAAACAGTACAAAGTATATGTTTCTTGACTGTGAGTATGAATGTAAATCATATAATGTTTTGGCGAGGAATTATCTTTTTTTAATTACAGTTTCAATCAATAAATAAATTTCAGTTACAGCAAATTTTTTTCCTCAGCCAATACGGCTATTGGTACTTTACGGAACGGAACGGAACGGAACGGAACGGAAAAGAATTTCATTTAAGGTATCCAAAGGGGGCATTTATCAAAATTTCGAAAAATCTTTAAAACAAAACAAACTTTAAAATTTCTGTGTTTTACGGTTTTCCATATACAAATAACACAAATGTATACTAAATCTCATCTTCACAGGTGAAATGTGTAATAATGTATAACATCGGGAAATACTCTGTAGATGAATATGTCGGATTGTCCTGATAAATTATCATGAAATTAACGCATTTGCAAGTCATGCATTATGATATCTAGACTGACCTCACGTCGTCCTTGATTAGAGACAGTGATCAAGTTGAATCTGATTTAAACTTTTTAATTTATTTTTCCGTTCCGTTCCGTTCCGCAAAGTACCAATTGCTCTGAGGAATTGGTATTTAACGGAAAAAACGGAAACAGACATCTTTAATGTAATTAAAGCTGTATGATAACAAAAATTGTCTGACACCTCTTTTTGCATGAGTGGTATGTGTTTTAGATAGCATTTTCGACTTGATCAATAATAAAAAATTTAACACAAAGGCAGGTTACACAAAAAGTCTTTCGCCTTCCATCGGTAATTATATTTTAAAAAAGAGGCCTTCAACAGCCCGTTCCGACGATGATTAGAGACAGTGATCAAGTTGAATCTTTATTAAATCTTTTAATTTATTTTTCCGTTCCGTTCCGTTCCGCAAAGTACCAATTGCTCTGAGGAATTGGTATTTAACGGAAAAAACGGAAACAGACATCTTTAATGTAATAAAAGCAGTATGATAACAAAAATTGTCTGACACTCTTTTTGCATGAGTGGTATGTGTTTTAGATAGCATTTTCGACTTGATCAATAATAAAAAATTTAACACAGAGGCAGGTTACACAAAAAGTCTTTCTCCTTCCATAGGTAATTATATTTTAAAAAAGAGGCCTTCAACAGCCCGTTCCGACGATGATTAGAGACAGTGATCAAGTTGAATCTGATTTAAACTTTTTAATTTATTTTTCCGTTCCGTTCCGTTCCGCAAAGTACCAATTGCTCTGAGGAATTGGTATTTAACGGAAAAAACGGAAACAGACATCTTTAATGTAATTAAAGCAGTATGATAACAAAAATTGTCTGACACCTCTTTTTGCATGAGTGGTATGTGTTTTAGATAGCATTTTCGACTTGATCAATAATACAAAATTTAACACAAAGGCAGGTTACACAAAAAGTCTTTCTCCTTCCATCGGTAATTATATTTTAAAAAAGAGGCCTTCAACAGCCCGTTCCGACGATGATTAGAGACAGTGATCAAGTTGAATCTGATTTAAACTTTTTAATTTATTTTTCCGTTCCGTTCCGTTCCGCAAAGTACCAATTGCTCTGAGGAATTGGTATTTAACGGAAAAAACGGAAACAGACATCTTTAATGTAATTAAAGCAGTATGATAACAAAAATTGTCTGACACCTCTTTTTGCATGAGTGGTATGTGTTTTAGATAGCATTTTCGACTTGATCAATAATACAAAATTTAACACAAAGGCAGGTTACACAAAAAGTCTTTCTCCTTCCATCGGTAATTATATTTTAAAAAAGAGGCCTTCAACAGCCCGTTCCGACGATGATTAGAGACAGTGATCAAGTTGAATCTGATTTAAACTTTTTAATTTATTTTTCCGTTCCGTTCCGTTCCGCAAAGTACCAATTGCTCTGAGGAATTGGTATTTAACGGAAAAAACGGAAACAGACATCTTTAATGTAATTAAAGCAGTATGATAACAAAAATTGTCTGACACCTCTTTTTGCATGAGTGGTATGTGTTTTAGATAGCATTTTCGACTTGATCAATAATACAAAATTTAACACAAAGGCAGGTTACACAAAAAGTCTTTCTCCTTCCATCGGTAATTATATTTTAAAAAAGAGGCCTTCAACAGCCCGTTCCGACGATGATTAGAGACAGTGATCAAGTTGAATCTGATTTAAACTTTTTAATTTATTTTTCCGTTCCGTTCCGTTCCGCAAAGTACCAATTGCTCTGAGGAATTGGTATTTAACGGAAAAAACGGAAACAGACATCTTTAATGTAATAAAAGCAGTATGATAACAAAAATTGTCTGACACTCTTTTTGCATGAGTGGTATGTGTTTTAGATAGCATTTTCGACTTGATCAATAATAAAAAATTTAACACAAAGGCAGGTTACACAAAAAGTCTTTCTCCTTCCATCGGTAATTATATTTTAAAAAAGAGGCCTTCAACAGCCCGTTCCGACGATGATTAGAGACAGTGATCAAGTTGAATCTGATTTAAACTTTTTAATTTATTTTTCCGTTCCGTTCCGTTCCGCAAAGTACCAATTGCTCTGAGGAATTGGTATTTAACGGAAAAAACGGAAACAGACATCTTTAATGTAATAAAAGCAGTATGATAACAAAAATTGTCTGACACTCTTTTTGCATGAGTGGTATGTGTTTTAGATAGCATTTTCGACTTGATCAATAATAAAAAATTTAACACAGAGGCAGGTTACACAAAAAGTCTTTCTCCTTCCATCGGTAATTATATTTTAAAAAAGAGGCCTTCAACAGCCCGTTCCGACGATGATTAGGGACAGTGATCAAGTTGAATCTGATTTAAACTTTTTAATTTATTTTTCCGTTCCGTTCCGTTCCGCAAAGTACCAATTGCTCTGAGGAATTGGTATTTAACGGAAAAAACGGAAACAGACATCTTTAATGTAATTAAAGCAGTATGATAACAAAAATTGTCTGACACTCTTTTTGCATGAGTGGTATGTGTTTTAGATAGCATTTTCGACTTGATCAATAATAAAAAAATTAACACAAAGGCAGGTTACACAAAAAGTCTTTCTCCTTCCATCGGTAATTATATTTTAAAAAAGAGGCATTCAACAGCCCGTTCCGACGATGATTAGAGACAGTGATCAAGTTGAATCTGATTTAAACTTTTAAATTTATTTTTCCGTTCCGTTCCGTTCCGCAAAGTACCAATTGCTCTGAGGAATTGGTATTTAACGGAATCAACGGAAACAGACATCTATAATGTAATAAAAGCAGTATGATAAAAACAAGTCAGACCCTTCTTTTTTGAATGAGTGGTAAGTGTTTTAGATAGCATTTCGACTGGATCAATATTTAAATAAACAGCTGCGCCATGAGCGCATGATACGCCCGTCGTCTTGTGAAAAAACATTTTAATGTAAGTGCGGTTCTACCCACACATCAACCTATCTTAGAATGAAAATGACCTTTATTTTACACATGAGGAATGTCAGGGAATGAAACTGTACGTGTATTGCTTGGCCGCTCAAGTCCTTTTGATTTATAACGGATTAAGAAACAAATTGAAAACATGTAAGATTATTTGCAAAAGTAATTGCATACATTTAATTCACTGTCCGTGTCACTGCTAGTCATGATAGCCCTACGATACAAACATTTCACTAGATTTTTTCGGGACAAACTAACATGTAAATCAAAGAATTTCAAAGAAAACGTTGTCGGATAAGTCCGAAAATTAATAAGTGCGCTTAGACTAAGAATGTTTTAAGGGTTTTATCAAACGAAGTTATGGGAAAGAAAAGAACGAAAATAGAATGCTTTTTGATACACTCTTAAAAGGACCCTTAATGCATTCTTTGTGTAATCGTAAACTATGACTTACGAAGACTTTAAGAGAAGTTTCTTGTTACCGCGGGCCCCTGTATCATGAAAACCTGATTACGATGGTGATAAGAGAGTATCTGCAATCCCCTCGTGGGTTATCTTAACAATTTAACGGCTATCTTAGTATACACTTACGATAACTAGTTAAGATAGCCCTATTATCGACTTCGAAGTAACCGTCTTTGATTTCTAAGAGAATATTAGTATTTGCGGCAAAATCGGTATTAAAACTAAAGTCGTCTACTGTATGTGTTTAAAAGAATGCTAAAAATATACTATGATTCGTTTTTTGTTGCAGACTCTACATCCACTGTCAAGTAAAGCCCTGTTTAATGCTCCTTTCTGGCATAGATAATACACGAATATTCAAGTTAATAAATTCTATTCTTCAAAAACACATCTACATGGAATGGTAACAATAAATCAAGAGAACAAATCAACTAACATATCATACAAATACGGAATGCAATCCGCAATACGAAAAACCCCATAACTGGTTAAGGCGAGATAACTCTCTTAAAAGGATGTTATCTTTACCAAACGTCTTGACCATACCAAACTGACATATAACACCTGTTCATTGATAATTTGTATTATTCTATGTATTTTTTGTGATTTTGTCCCATGTACATTTTACTTCATAACTCTTTATTAACATACTGTTTGTAGATTTTTTTTACTGATATGTAATAATACGTATCAGTATTACCACCGTAGGTATAGTGTCCGGTTGAGATCGGGTTTTTTCGAGAGCGTCCAGTTTTTTTTCGAGAGATTATGACTAAAAATGTAAACAAACAGACATGTTTTCCTGTAACACGTAAAATAAATGCTTAAACTAAATTTACAAGATCAAACAAGTTAAGTAAGTATTTGTGATGAAAGGATGTTGCCAACCATACATACTTTGCAGTTAAAAAAAGTTTGATTTGGCCTAATAATGCTTTTATGCCAAAATATAGAAAAAAGCAATTTCTATACACATACCAATGCAAATTTCAAAGAGCATGCACACATGATGTCTTTATATCCTTACATTTACATATGCTATAACAAAAGTTTTAGTTATTGTAATTAAAAGGCAATTTTAAGGGTATATTCATTTCCATCTGTTCAAGTTTTTTCGAGAGCAGTTCGGGTTTTTTCGAGAACAGTTCAGGTTTTTTCGAGAGATAAACCAATTTCTTACGGTTTAAAATGTGCTATTTAAGTACATTTGAGTTTAAAAACGAATGAAAAGTCATCGGTTCTTTCAAAGTTTATAACTAATGCATTACAGCAGTTTGATAATGTTGCATAAGCACATACATTTCATAAAAAAACATAATTTATTTCTATATATTGTTGTATTGCATTATGAATTGCATGGACACCGGTATGCTTTATACCTATATTATTTGGATTAATCAAATCTACCTATGTCTATAGAAAAAAATGTTCACATCATGCATGATCACTGTATTCAAAGGACACTGGTTAACGTATGGTTAGATCAATCAAACATATTGCCATCCATGTTATTGAAATGACAGAACTAAGCTAGTGTACTGACTCGTCCGTAATTATTTCATGATGTTTCCGAAAGTTGACTTACATTTACTATCTTCTTTGTTACTTTCCCCTCTTTTGTAATTTCCCCTTATTTACATGCTCACGTTGATGATTCAGCATCATTTATTGATATATCTGCCAGATTCCGGCACAGTGTACGTTTATAGCATATTGACAATTTGAAGAACTGTTTATTGTAAACATATATAACATGTATTGTGTTTTGATAACGTATAAAACGTTGGATAAATGACAATGATGACAAATATGCCACTTCACCAGATTATTTGTTTTATTGTTTCACAACCGTTTGTTATTACTTGTAAACACACAGATACAACATTTACACTATAAAAATGTTCTATAAACATTCAAATACCCTTTTTGGTAATTTTTGTATGATTCATAGCACCCCCCTCATTTCGTTATTTTTAAAGTATGGAAAGCAATTCGTGTCATAATTTGCATACATAATGTTTGATACTTGTCGAGTTTTCAACACATTAAAAGCTGAACACACCAGTTTTGACTCACAGTTATGTTACAAACTTGATATATTGTTAATACTTGTATTTTTTATGTGAATGTATGGAACACAATTAGTGTCATAAGCCAACTTTGTATTTTTGTATGTTTTGGCAAATTTTTTTGATTGATAGGTTTTATATTGAGTTTTTATTTGTTCTTTCAGCTTTTTACCGTTTGATGTTCACGTTCAGTTTGGAGTTATACTTACCTGTCATCATTTGTAATCATTCATTGAACACCAGCATACCTTTGTTATTCATGCTACATTGTGTTAATAGAGTGGATTATATGACAATAAATAAAACGGTTATCTTTAATGAAGTCCATTATTTAATGCCCGCAAAGAATAGATGGGAGTCATTACAGCTAGCATGCTGATGTCCAGATAAACATATTGCATAGATCCAAATATACGTATATCGATATGGAATTTATGTGATTTAAAAAATCTACATTTTAGAGTGCCATGGATTTTAAGCTGAAACTATTCGTAATTTGAACAATCGTTTTGTGGGCACGGTCAAATTTGATTGATATTTAAGTACGCATTGCTTTTGCGCCAATTCTTAAAAGTTGTAGTTTTTCATTTGCGCCAAAAAATAAATATTGCTTCTGCGCCATTGTGCAGGTAAACTAATTAAAAAGTGAAAATATAGAAAATTTAAACAATATCTACGGACACACCAGCTGTCATCAGGAGATAGGAGAAAAAAAACCAGATTCAGTGGCGGATCCAGGGGGGGTGGGGGTTCCGGGGGGGGGTGCACCCCCCCTTTATTTTTGCCGATCAATGCATTTGTATCGGGACATATGTTTTGCACCCCCCCCTTTGCCCTTGGTTACCTGGGTTAGCACCCCCTCTTTCGAAAATTCCTGCATCCGCCCCTGCAGATTAAATACGGAATGCACCTCTAGAACCGAAATTTCCCGCTGATATCATAGTAAGACCTTTGCCTATAGGTTTTGTAACAGAACAGACTTTTAGTTTTTATAAATACTTTGATTAACAGCAGTTATTATTGTGGTTTTATGACTTTTAAGGAGTTATCATTTTTTATAGTGCTTTGATAAATCCGAAAATGTTTTAACAATTTGCAAACATTTTTTTATTATAGTGTAAACCAGTGTTTAGTGCTCATATTTTTATGAAGATATATTTTAAACATATGTTTTAATATTTATGAGACCTTGTTTCTAATATAAAATTGAGAATGGAAATGGGGATCACTGTTTCTTATCATCTTCAGAAGGCCCCTTTTTTAATTTATAATTACCAATGGAAGTAGAAAGACCTTTTGTCTAACCTGTCTTTGTGTTATTTTTTATACGTCCGTCAATTTTGACGGGACGTATTATGGTATACAAATGTCCAGTGTCCGTCCGTCCGTCCGTCCGTCTGTCTGGTGTAAACATGTCGCACCGTAACTTGAGAACGACTTATCCAAATTTTTTGAAACTTAACATAGTTGTTTCTTATGATGGTCAAATGATCTGTATACTTTTTTGTGAAAATAAGATTACAACTTTTTGAGTTATGGCACTTTGTAACTAAAACAGGGGTGTGTTTAAAAAAAAATTTCACATGTCGCACCGTATCTCAAAAACGATTCTTGATTATGGCTTAAAACTTCAAAGGCTTCTTAGTTATATTAATCTTAATATATCTGTATACTTTTTGGTGATGATTCAAAATGTCATTTTTGAGTTATTGAGTATTTTGTAAAAAAAAAAAGGGGGGTTTACATGTCGCACCATATCTCAAAAACGATTTATGATTATTGCTTAAAACTTTACACACTTCTTTGTTATATTAATCTAAAGATCTGTATACTTTTTGGTGATGATTCATTGTTATATTTTCGAGTTATTGAGATTTTGTAAAAAAAGAGGTTTTTTTTCACATGTTGCGCTGTATCTCTATTGCTTAAAACTTAACAGGCTAATGTTGCGTCGGGTTTCCAAATACATCTTGTACAATCTTCCTATTGAGCGGGAATAAGGAATGAGTCAGGATATACTAAGCATGACATCCTGTACAACCCTGTGTTATTCAAAAAAGATTTATGTTTTTTCACAAGACGACGGGCGTATCATGCGCTCATGGCGCAGCTGTTTATTTAAATATTGATCCAGTCGAAATGCTATCTAAAACACTTACCACTCATTCAAAAAAGAAGGGTCTGACTTGTTTTTATCATACTGCTTTTATTACATTATAGATGTCTGCTTCCGTTGATTCCGTTAAATACCAATTCCTCAGAGCAATTGGTACTTTGCGGAACGGAACGGAACGGAAAAATAAATTTAAAAGTTTAAATCAGATTCAACTTGATCACTGTCTCTAATCATCGTCGGAAAGGGCTGTTGAATGCCTCTTTTTTAAAATATAATTACCGATGGAAGGAGAAAGACTTTTTGTGTAACCTGCCTTTGTGTTAATTTTTTTATTATTGATCAAGTCGAAAATGCTATCTAAAACACATACCACTCATGCAAAAAGAGTGTCAGACAATTTTTGTTATCATACTGCTTTAATTACATTAAAGATGTCTGTTTCCGTTTTTTCCGTTAAATACCAATTCCTCAGAGCAATTGGTACTTTGCGGAACGGAACGGAACGGAAAAATAAATTAAAAAGTTTAAATCAGATTCAACTTGATCACTGTCCCTAATCATCGTCGGAACGGGCTGTTGAAGGCCTCTTTTTTAAAATATAATTACCGATGGAAGGAGAAAGACTTTTTGTGTAACCTGCCTCTGTGTTAAATTTTTTATTATTGATCAAGTCGAAAATGCTATCTAAAACACATACCACTCATGCAAAAAGAGTGTCAGACAATTTTTGTTATCATACTGCTTTTATTACATTAAAGATGTCTGTTTCCGTTTTTTCCGTTAAATACCAATTCCTCAGAGCAATTGGTACTTTGCGGAACGGAACGGAACGGAAAAATAAATTAAAAAGTTTAAATCAGATTCAACTTGATCACTGTCTCTAATCATCGTCGGAACGGGCTGTTGAAGGCCTCTTTTTTAAAATATAATTACCGATGGAAGGAGAAAGACTTTTTGTGTAACCTGCCTTTGTGTTAAATTTTGTATTATTGATCAAGTCGAAAATGCTATCTAAAACACATACCACTCATGCAAAAAGAGGTGTCAGACAATTTTTGTTATCATACTGCTTTAATTACATTAAAGATGTCTGTTTCCGTTTTTTCCGTTAAATACCAATTCCTCAGAGCAATTGGTACTTTGCGGAACGGAACGGAACGGAAAAATAAATTAAAAAGTTTAAATCAGATTCAACTTGATCACTGTCTCTAATCATCGTCGGAACGGGGTGTTGAAGGCCTCTTTTTTAAAATATAATTACCGATGGAAGGAGAAAGACTTTTTGTGTAACCTGCCTTTGTGTTAAATTTTGTATTATTGATCAAGTCGAAAATGCTATCTAAAACACATACCACTCATGCAAAAAGAGGTGTCAGACAATTTTTGTTATCATACTGCTTTAATTACATTAAAGATGTCTGTTTCCGTTTTTTCCGTTAAATACCAATTCCTCAGAGCAATTGGTACTTTGCGGAACGGAACGGAACGGAAAAATAAATTAAAAAGTTTAAATCAGATTCAACTTGATCACTGTCTCTAATCATCGTCGGAACGGGCTGTTGAAGGCCTCTTTTTTAAAATATAATTACCGATGGAAGGAGAAAGACTTTTTGTGTAACCTGCCTTTGTGTTAAATTTTGTATTATTGATCAAGTCGAAAATGCTATCTAAAACACATACCACTCATGCAAAAAGAGGTGTCAGACAATTTTTGTTATCATACTGCTTTAATTACATTAAAGATGTCTGTTTCCGTTTTTTCCGTTAAATACCAATTCCTCAGAGCAATTGGTACTTTGCGGAACGGAACGGAACGGAAAAATAAATTAAAAAGTTTAAATCAAATTCAACTTGATCACTGTCTCTAATCATCGTCGGAACGGGCTGTTGAAGGCCTCTTTTTTAAAATATAATTACCTATGGAAGGAGAAAGACTTTTTGTGTAACCTGCCTCTGTGTTAAATTTTTTATTATTGATCAAGTCGAAAATGCTATCTAAAACACATACCACTCATGCAAAAAGAGTGTCAGACAATTTTTGTTATCATACTGCTTTTATTACATTAAAGATGTCTGTTTCCGTTTTTTCCGTTAAATACCAATTCCTCAGAGCAATTGGTACTTTGCGGAACGGAACGGAACGGAAAAATAAATTAAAAGATTTAATAAAGATTCAACTTGATCACTGTCTCTAATCATCGTCGGAACGGGCTGTTGAAGGCCTCTTTTTTAAAATATAATTACCGATGGAAGGCGAAAGACTTTTTGTGTAACCTGCCTTTGTGTTAAATTTTTTATTATTGATCAAGTCGAAAATGCTATCTAAAACACATACCACTCATGCAAAAAGAGTGTCAGACAATTTTTGTTATCATACTGCTTTTATTACATTAAAGATGTCTGTTTCCGTTTTTTCCGTTAAATACCAATTCCTCAGAGCAATTGGTACTTTGCGGAACGGAACGGAACGGAAAAATAAATTAAAAGATTTAATAAAGATTCAACTTGATCACTGTCTCTAATCATCGTCGGAACGGGCTGTTGAAGGCCTCTTTTTTAAAATATAATTACCGATGGAAGGCGAAAGACTTTTTGTGTAACCTGCCTTTGTGTTAAATTTTTTATTATTGATCAAGTCGAAAATGCTATCTAAAACACATACCACTCATGCAAAAAGAGGTGTCAGACAATTTTTGTTATCATACAGCTTTAATTACATTAAAGATGTCTGTTTCCGTTTTTTCCGTTAAATACCAATTCCTCAGAGCAATTGGTACTTTGCGGAACGGAACGGAACGGAAAAATAAATTAAAAAGTTTAAATCAGATTCAACTTGATCACTGTCTCTAATCAAGGACGACGTGAGGTCAGTCTAGATATCATAATGCATGACTTGCAAATGCGTTAATTTCATGATAATTTATCAGGACAATCCGACATATTCATCTACAGAGTATTTCCCGATGTTATACATTATTACACATTTCACCTGTGAAGATGAGATTTAGTATACATTTGTGTTATTTGTATATGGAAAACCGTAAAACACAGAAATTTTAAAGTTTGTTTTGTTTTAAAGATTTTTCGAAATTTTGATAAATGCCCCCTTTGGATACCTTAAATGAAATTCTTTTCCGTTCCGTTCCGTTCCGTTCCGTTCCGTAAAGTACCAATAGCCGCCAATACTTCAGTAAAACTTTTGTTTTATTATATCTGTGAAAATTTCTAATAAAATGCCTTCAAAATTTTTAATCTTAAATCAAAAGACTGTTTTTATGTTTTGTTTTTTTATCGGAAATTATTATTCTCTATTGTTTATTTTTAGGTAAATTTATTGAAGTTATTTATTTTCATAACATTATCATCGGGCACAAATTTTACTGCAGTAGTAAACCTCTTTACTTATTTTGATTTTTTATTTGTTTCACAATGCAACTTTTAGTCAAATCCAATCACTGTTGTAATTCATTTCAATCTGGTAAGTCTGCTTTAGGGCAGTTGTAACTCATTTATAAGAAACTCTTCGTTTTGAATTGTAAGTAGGTTTGCACAATAGGATAATCCCTTACTAAGAACATGATTTACATTCATTCTTCACAATTAAGAGACACCAAATTCTACAATATCATTGGTTGAGAGCACTTTGCCATATTCTAATATTATTTGGATGAGGATTTGAGCTAGCCTATAAAAACACATTAATTAGTATTAATTCACTATTATTAATTAGGATATTAACTTTGATGATTCAATTAACTTTTACTTAAAAACAAAAGACAACAAATTTAATGTCATCTTTCCCTATTTTTGAATGTAATTATAAGTCTGTTCAACTGGCAAGAATACCCCTAAAGCGGACAAGCAGTTTACTCTTTAAATTGCTGTCATTGAATATCAAGAAAGAAAATAAATCCTGAAATTGATTTGAAACTGTAATACTCAATAGTTTTCCTAGAAAATATTCACATCCCTTGGGGATTATTAGTGTACCTCCAGTTGCATATATATATTACATGAATGTCGGAACAATTGTGATGATGACAAATTTCTTCCTTTATTCGAGAACAATCTAATTGATATATAAATCTGTGATTTTACTATGTTCATAACTTCAATGAACCAAAGCAAGTTATATATCGACCTGTATTTAAATCAAATTGGTTCTCTTCTTCTTCTTCTTCTTTTGGTATACAATAGTCTATCGAATTCGTTGATTACATACCGTTGGCATATGTGGACTAGTCTATTTACAAAACTTTTACCCCAATTTACACAAAATGTATGTTTCTTTCTTATGTTCAATGTATACATGTATATATTTTAAATTGCGCTATAGTTCCGTAACTTTCTATCCAGGCGTATAAAAGAATCGTCGACAAGTGTGTACATTTTTTTAAATCAATATTTCTGGTATGTTCCAATCTGTCCTTTACTATTGACAACGAGTATGTATTACATTTTCCCAATTTAACCCTTGGAAAAAATATGTAAATAGATTTTTATTTCTTCAAATCTTTTTTTTTTTGGTATTATTTATATTTTTATAAATAATATTCTTTACACCAGAAATGTTCTTTATAAACAAGCGTATGAGTTAAGTAATGACTAGTATATTATATCACTTTCGGACACGCAAGACAGAGATGTATATTATACACCTGATAGTTCAAAATGGAAAGTTATAAGTTATCAGCCGTGTAACTGACCAATACCTACAGAAGTGAAACGATGCATGAACTTGCAAGCCCGACAGGAAATCGCTTGAATACCTGGTCGTGTCACCTCACACCCCTCACAATACCTCTGGTAGTAATACCTTTAGCCATGCTGGTGATCAGATGAGGGAAGATCCGAATTTATTTGAATAAAGTTTATTACTTTAAAGAATTATGAACGAATAAGTTTTTCAAAAACTATTTTTACGGAACACTTGTTTATGATTTGAACTTTGACTTTTTAACTAATTCCAATATTATATTAACAGTTTAAAAATAACAGACTATGGTTATTTAAAAAAAAAAAGAACATTTTCCATATCAAGTTAGTTAGTCAGATAAAACAACCGTACGGTTGACAAGATATCGACACGCAATTACGACTACATCGGTTATTGTAGTTTTGGTCCTTTGTGGTTTATAGACATATCGTGATTATTAATCGGAGAAGATGACAAAATGGCGGAACGCAGAGAATTGATACTCAAAATTGAAAATAGATGGTGATCTCTTATCTAGCGGAATAAAACTATATTATCTATAAATTTGATCATTTTTATACAGAATGGACATAATATCAATTTTCGATTTTTTTTGCGAAGTTTCCCTTTAAAGAATTGTATATACATATACATGTATCAGAACATGTTGATTTGACATTTCAATAAAAGGCATATATTGTAATAATTCGATAGAGATTTACAAAAATATTTGATTTGTTTCAGGGGCTTAGTTATTAGTATAAATGATATGGTGTTGGCCTTAAGGAGATTACAAAAAGTTCCTGATGAAGTCCGACTACAGAAGATTGTAACAGTTTTAGATGAAGACAAAGACGGTATAATTGATGCTAGTCATGTTCTTAAGGTAAATATCTTGTACTTAAATATTCAGCCTTTAGGGAGATGAGTACACACAGTACAGACTATCAGTACCATTGAAGTCAACAAGGGAAGGACAAAGCTAGGTCATGTTGTTTTAAGAGCATTTGATGTTTGACATTGGCTTCTAATCTAATGAAGTCACCCAAATGAAGTTAGGAGACTAATTGTTTTATTTGTTTGTGCCTATTATTGTTTACCCAAGGCCTTTTGGTCAGATAACTTTACTTGAAGTACAAACTTTGTGCTTGAAACACCAATCCAATGATTTGATTGGTTGTTTTCTGAGTCTGTCAGAACTTGAAATTTTAATTACATCAAGGCCTAATCTTGTTTGCACAGAAAACGTACATTTAAATGTGTCTGATGCTATGAACTGATGCTATGAAAAAGTGTCCATTCAATTAGACATAGTTTCATGATAAAATAATATCAAATTCTGTCCTGTTAAGGTTGAGTTACAACAAGAGGACACTTTTTACTGTGAAAAAGTGTCATTTGAAGGGTGATAATAAAAAAATCACTGACATGTTTTAGCTATAGATATGTTATTATTTTCTATTACAAAAACTAAATAATTAAAAACCAGTTATAATTTGATATGTAGATCAAAGATGGAAAGTGTTGAATTCCAAAGCATTTTCAATTATTTCAGTTATAAAGATATTGAAAATACATATCCACTAGCTTTAAATGCCAATAAGAAAAGAACAACCATGATAATATTAATAGCATTAATAACTATAGGTAAAATAAAAATTGATGTAACAGAACTATTGACAAAATAACAAAAGAGAGAATATTGTTTTATTAAATAAATTATGTTTAGTTACACTTGCTGATGATCACATTTTGTATGAATTCAATACTCCAGTTTACATGCCATGTTTTTTTCACATTTGTGGACACAATTCATTGATAAATATCGTCTGGACGCAATTTCATAATAATATTATGTCTGTTGACACATTTTTCTGTCAAAAAGTGTCCGGGGGACATAAATTCATGGTGTTCAAAATTTAATCCTACACAGTTGTGCATAGATTTTTTTAAAATTTTTTTTTACCTCCATCAAGAGCCAAAAGGAGGCTTCAGTTACTTACTATTGCAAAAAAGTGTCAGCTTCAACTTTTGTTAAAGGACATTCTGTAGTTTACTTGTAGATTGTATAATGTGACAAATCTTTGTAGTTACTTGTTTAATTTTTAATTATAGGTTATTAGATTGCTGGGTCAAGAAAATGTGAAATTGGAATCTTCCCAAGTTTCTGAACTCATTGATCTCTGTAAAAAGGAAATGCTGATTGAAGAAGAAGAAAAAAAGAAAGAAAAGGATGAAAAAGAAAAGGAAAAACAAGAGAAAACTCTGAAGGAAAATTCCATGAATAATGAAGAAACACTGAAAAATTCTTCAGAATGAAATGAAAATGGCTAATTGTTAATTGTTATTTATTTTGTGATAAGTTTTAAATAGTTAATGATAGTATTGAAATACAAAAATTGAATGATACCTGTTTTAAGGTTAAACCATATGTTAAACATGTTTTAAAACCACAAAACTCTCAGCAAGAACAATAGTCATGAAAGTCAAGTGTGTGCCACACAGAGTAGGTACAACATTTCTTTTTATTTGATTTGAACAAAATGTTTATATTTGTATCAATTTAACATCAAAGCATTCATGTCAGCCATAATGTTCATAACCATCATTATAATTGA
Source organism: Mytilus edulis (assembly GCF_963676685.1). NCBI lineage: Eukaryota > Metazoa > Mollusca > Bivalvia > Mytilida > Mytilidae > Mytilus > Mytilus edulis. Next base: position 33,549,426 of record NC_092347.1, on the reverse strand, counting down.
AGATATAAGTTACAATGATAGTATCAGTTTGAGAAGGAAACTCATTTTAAGAATATAAAGTTCAGTAGTAAATCCTTTGCAGTTTGTAACTATTAAACCACCTAAGCATTAACGTAAGCCAAAATATTCATTTATCAGTACTGAATAAATCAGTAACAATAATAAGAGCAGTGTGAGAAGGAAATTCAATTTAAGATGTAAAGTTGGGTAGTAGATCCTCTGCAGTTTGCATGGTAGTAGAGAAGAGAACTGTTTGACTGTGATTGCTCAAACTTAAACCTACCTAGTCTGTAGTTAAAATATTGTATCAGGGTCATTATAATCAAAAATCTACTGTTGTTAGCCATAATAAGACCTTTAAACTTATTATACATATTTCTGCATTTCTCAGGAATTTGTACTGTCATGACTGTAGGGTTAGGATTCAATTTTAAGATAAAATTGGATAATTGTATGGGTTTATGTAAGGCATAAGTTTGGGGTTGTAATAAAGTTCAAATAAAAGACATGGTTAGAATAAGAGCAATGAATAGGGTAAAACTTACCCTACATGGGGTTTGGGACTCTAAAAACAAAATCTGTATTAAATTGGAATATTTAAATTTCAATCAGTAAACCTCACATTTTATAGTTTGAGAATTTAAACAGGGTAAATCTATATGTCTCAGTTTCATTTATGGAAATCTGTTTAAACTTTGGCTAATATAGAGCTTGTTTGAGGATGTAGGAGGTTATCCATTTTTGAAGGCTTAATGATGACTAGATATTTGCTAAATTTTTGGAATACTGTTTGACTGCTTTTTTGACTGTCATCTTCTTTTATATATATATATGAATTAAAAAAAATTATGGGTGTAAGGTGTGCTTTATATGTACTGTTTTGCAATTAATTCTTTTCAAGATAAAACAGGATATATACTTTGCCTATTTTCTGCTGTTGTATTCATGATGTCATGTCTGCCTCTTATTTGTACCTGGTAGACTTGCGGAAGGGAGAAAATGTGCAGTGCCACACAACTGTCTGAGCTTGTGTTCTTTTGTTCATATGATAGTTCCTCTGCTTTTCTGTAGTTAGAATATAATTGGTCCTCCTTAAGATTTTTACTAGAATTAAACATATCAGTTACTGAAAAGATAGGGAAATTGAATGGCTTTAATTTAAAAATTCATATTTTTAGATAAATTGTAACCACAATATTCTGCTAAAGGATATTTTAAAGAAAAGTGATATTATCAATGATAAGTCCTGTTTATGAATTTACCCATTAATTACATGGACAAATTTTGTGAGTGCTTTTTCGATTTCTTTGCTTATTGAAGTCAAGTAACATTTATGCATAATATTTGAGTTTAATTAAGTTTTAAATTAAAAAAAAAAAAAAAAGCCAACAAAATAACTGATGTTTATTCATTTTTGCAGACACAACACCCCTTGAATAAATAAAAAAGGGGGGGGGGACTTAACCTGTGTTATGATAGAAGACATTCTAATACTAAAATGACAGATGGTACTTTATTGTTGATGTCAGAATGGGCTGTGTATGTAATATCACTGTAACTATTATCTTATGTATAGTTGTATAAACATAAGTTTAAAGTCAGTTTTAGTTCAGAAGACCAAATTTGAAAAGTATAAGTTGACCTTGTCTACTTTTACAATGCTGCTTAGTTTAGCATAATGAGTGTTTTAAAAATAGAGTGCTTAATCAAAGAGGTTATGGATTAGAATTAGCCAGCTGCTTTGAATAAATTTGGAAAATTGATAAATTGAAATAGGGCACAAACATGTCAGCAAAATATTCAGGTAGTATAAAATTTTCATATGGTCATTATTTCATATATTGTGATATTTTTATACACGGTTAATGATAGGGTTGTATATATAATAGATTAGGTTTCTTTTGTAAAGTGTTATTTTCCATGCATGCAAAACTATATTACAATTGACAGATGCTTTGTAGAAAAAAAAAAATTCATTGTTATTTTTAAAAGGTTTTTTCCCCCCATCAATAGTTTTGATAATCAGCATTGATAACAACATTTGCATTTCCTTGTATCTCCCATTCATACTAGTTTATAAATTGATTTATCTACTGATTGTGTCCATTGATATATCAACCGGTACTTTTTGTTTGTGTGTCAAATATTCACTCTGTATTTAGAGAATATTTCACTCATAAAAATTTCTTCATTATATTTAGTGCTGTTAGACTCTTGAATCTTGTGTTTTAGCTATAGTAAAAGTGAAAATAATTCAATGAAATGACTATATAGCAGTATAAAACATACACAGAGCTTACCGGTATTAACCTGAATGGTAGTTTTTTTTATATACTCTACCATAATGACCTAAAATATTCAGTATACATTCAGGTGTTTTGTAGGCTTCAAAATGATATGTATAATGTATAGGTTCTCTGCATATATAATCCATTTATGATTAGCAGAGAGTACCAATGTGAAGCTTTTTTGGCTAGAGAATGTAAAAAAAATAAATCAAAGAGGTGCATGTAGTGTCTACAAGGTTGTTTTCTTTTATTTATACTATAAAAAACTGATAATTTATTTTATTTTTTGGTGTTTTATCTTGATTTAAAAGTACTTGAAGATTGTCATGATAAAGTTATAACTAACTAAGTATTGTTAAAACAAATATTTGGAATCTTGTGCAATGTCATAAAAGCTGCAATTATGGAAATTCTGCATAGCTGAGCTGGAGAATAAAGAAATACAATATCAGCATTCTATCAAAACAGAAATTATTAGAAACCAATTCTAAAAGTTGTAAACACATATTTGTTTGTTAATGGTTTTACACAAAATGTTATGAAACAAGATTTTGAAGATTTTTTTTGAATTTTTTAATCATTTGCTGTAGATACGTTTCACTTCAATTTCTAAACCTTGATTTATTAAACATTTTGTTGCTTTAGAATTTGAAAATTAGCAATAATTTAAGATTTAGTATGCATATTACTAAAGAATCATTCGATGATAATTTAGAAAATAGAAACAAAATTTGAATGCAAATTGTATATTTTAAAGGAGTATTATCATACATTTGTAAGTAAGTTTCTGTTTCTGACAAACTCTGTCATTATAACTTCATATACATCTGCTTAACAAAATTTTGGAGACGTTGAAATATACCTGGAAAAGAACTTAGTTATGACAATAACTGTATCCAAAAATATGTAAAAAATTATTTCTAACAAAATCTGATATAAGTACAATATGCCAACTAGTCTTGAATTCTATTTTCTATTTGAGAGTGTTAACATACAAGTGGTTATAAAGAATTAGGTGTTGATTTGCATGTTTCTACTGTATTGTATACAAGAATACCAGTTTAAATGATTTTAATCAATATATGATAATTATAGCGAACAAATTAAACCTACTTTTGCTTGGACATAGACTCTTTTCTGAAGTTCTTGCATTTTTTTTTATGCTGACATATCTGTTATTGTATTATTTCTTTAACTCTGACGTTTTTGAGTCTGATGTTACGAATGATTTGAAGTACAGGACTATTTGCAGCAGTGCTAAGAATAGTTCTGATAAAAATTAAAACTAGTAAATGTTTTATTTTTATTTACTCAGCCACTGTAGCACATGTCATGTTTTAAAAGTTATGCATTAGTATTAAACAATACAGAAGAAAGAGAATTCATTTTAAGTCTTGTCCAGTCAAGATCCTTAAAAATAAAGCAAAAAAGCAGGAATACCAATAAAAGAATTTTCCAAAGTTTCTTGGATGAAAACCTTTTTATAATTTTAAGGGTGCCATTTTCTTTCAAAAGAAAATCTACATAGCTTGATATTTGTGTAGTGACCTATAGTTGCTAACATCTACGTTGTTTTTTCTCAGGTGGATAGTTGTCTCATTGATATTCATCCCACATTTTTTTAATTCATATTATTACTAAAAAAATATAAAAATTGTAATTGGATTATTTCCCTTACTGCATAATTTTCGTGCGTAACCAAAATAAATTGCTGCACTAGTATAACAAGAACCAGAAAGACAACTTGCATTGAAATATCAGGCGAAATATTTAACAGATTAAAAATATTGAGCAGTTGGAATAAAAACTTTAAATGATCAACCTTTTAAAGATGAGATGCCCAATTCAAGATTTAAAAATGAAAGGAATGAGGTTTGCTTTGTTTTAATGGATAAAAAAGCAAGTGTCATAGCATGTTACTTCAAGCAAGGAAGCATCTTTTTCATGAAATGTGCCACATCATTTCCATTCGTATTGCTAAAAAAATAACATATTTCACATGATATGGAAATTTATATCAACAACAATTGCTAGGTAGTAAGTACATTAGTACAACACAGATTATCTAAAACAAAGGCAATGTGTAGATATAGGAATAACATTTATTCAAATTAGACAATACAGAGTATAAAATCTGATACATTTCAAAACTAAAACTTATTATATGGCTGAAATTTTACAAAATGAAGATTATAAATTAAAGAGCTTTTCTTGGTTAACCTTCATCAGGAAGGCACAAACCCAAAATTTGCAAGTCAAGGATGTATAAGTTCTTGAATTCACAAGGAGGTATATGAACAAAAACGTAGATAGGAAAAAGAGCCAAATCCATCCATGGTCACATGGTTTTAATAGATAAAATGATTGAAATATACTTTATATAAGGACAACTGAAAACTCTAGACAATAAATAGAACAAGTGAACAGCATATAATCAGGTAGATCATCTGTAAACTACAACACATGAAACAACTGAACATTTTACAACAATTAGAAAAATAATAATGCTACAACAGAAAGCTCTATGAAAGATAGATCAACAGAATAATTCTACAAATTGAACAAACAAAAATTATGTGACAGATAGAACAACTGAAAACATTTTTCCAGATATAACAAATAGAACAACAGAAAACGTTATGACAGACAAAACAACAGAAAAGGCTCTGACAGGAAGAACAATTGAAAACTTAAACAACAAAAAGAACAACTAAAAATTCTTTTTCAGATAGAACAAAAGAAAACTCCAACAAATAGGACTGAAAACTTAAAACAAATAGACCAATCAAATAAATGAAAACTCTTCTTTAAGATAGAAGAATTGAAAATTTTGCAATAGACAAAAGGAATGAAAATTATTACAAATACAAAAACTGAAATTTCAACAACAAGCCATATCTGTTCAACAGACAGACTAAATTAAAAGCTCTTTATCACATAAAGGACAACTGTAAACTTCAACAAATAGATGTAGAACAGCTAAAACTCAACATGTGGTCAATATTTCAAGAAGAAAAAATAAACAACACGTCCTGGATAGGTGGTCAAACGGAATGGGGACCAAAACTTAATTTAGTAAATAGATAATGTTGGTTATGGAGAAAAACTTTGTCTTCAAACAATTCGCATACTGGCCTTCAAAAACTAGTTGCAAATGTTTTCCAACTAGTAAAGAAAACTGCGTTCTCTCAACAAGCTGTATAAACATTCAGCACCTCATTTTTACTGGACTGGTTGTGCATTTTACACATGCGGCGCATCTAAAGACACCCTTAGCGAGGAGGGGTGCATTTGGTTGTACTCGAATCTAGGTCCTTTACTCGGGAAGTCTTAAAGTTTTCAAATCCGGAATGAAAAAAACGTACAAAGTTCAAAGTTCTTTTTTTTCAATTAAGGGCCCCTGACGGGACATAAAGGCAACAATACACAATACATTCTGATTCTTTCTGTGCAATTTGGTAAACTGTTTTAGCCATTGCTATTGTGATACCCCAAAGTTCACTGGATAAGCATTGTAACACGTAAACATATAATGAAGATTGTTATTGTTATTTTAGTTCTTTCAAAGTTTCATATCTTTGATTTTACTGCCATGCCATACATATTTTTGAGAACATGACAACAACAATTTGTCTAGTTAAAACAGTTAAGAACTGGAGTTTGATTAAAATACCAGTAGTTTTTCATTGTAAATTTCAGCCCCCGTATGATCTCATATCACGTCCGAACTTATTAACCACGGAACGGATGTAAATACTCGATTATCACCATTATTAAGGTCATGGAGTCGTGGAATTTACTGTAATGAAATAGTTTCCAAACGAAAGAATGGTATTAAGTTATATCTAAACACTTTTAAGCGACATTCGTGTAAATCGTTAAAACCAAAAGAACCACGAAAGTCCTATAACAAAATTACTCACATCGGACTAATCGGCGTTGTAACCTTTTACAAAATGAAGTCTACAGACTCGGTCCAGAAATATGCGTATGATTGATAAGACGATATCAGATTCTATCGAATCGAAAGGTTCTGTCTGATTTCATATTAATGTTAGGGGACGTTGTACATAGATGTATGTTGTCGCAGAGACATATTTAGTATACATGTCTCTGGTTGTCGCAAACTCGTGCCTTATACAAATCTATCTAGAACAATATTCATGCAATAACCGTATACTGTATTCCTAAAATTTCCCATGAAAATATAACAAAGGTCAGTGAATTTCGGCGGCACACAGGAGACAGCGGAATAATTGATAGTCTATATTCTGATTTACAAAATTTGACAATTGAATAGTATTTGAAACAACACGGACTTTGGTTTCCGCAGTAAACTTCCGTTTAGAAAGGCACCATTGAATGCTTTCCTGTTTGTGCTGGCAGTAACAATCCAAACTTCCCTGTGTACATGGTTTGTAGGTAAACAATGTGGATATCGGTAATTGAGTGTGGGTGTCTTTGTTTAGTAAACCGGGCCAAATATACAGCGTTTGTTCACATTGAAGCTTAAACGTAGAACATCTTTAGCGATATAATATTTGAATATTAGAAGCAAAAGTAAAATTCATCAAACCCCCACCTGCAACACTACAAAATAAATAGAAGTGTTGTTTTTTGAAGCATTCGTATCATAATCTGAAGCTTTTCCATGTTTGGTTGCGTTTTTATATAATTTGTGTATTGTAGTTTTTACCGTCTTCTATTGTATAGCATTTCAATATTAACTATGTTTTAGTCGGCCACTGAAGAAGTTCCTGACTTTGGCCAGGCATATTGACATGTGGTGGTGATACTGTACTTAAAAGAGTTCATAACACTTCCTCTTTTATTCTAATTTATTGGAATAACAAATGGCAATATTTATGAACTACAGTAATAACATAGACGATAATAATAATAATAATAATAAGCGATCATGCAAAAAAGTCTCAATGTTGCTTGTTGAGTTCTAACACTTCTGGCATCGCAAGACACTTTATGATCTTGTATTCCACCGTTCACTAAAAGAATATGACAGATAAGAAATTATATAATGGATGTGCTTATTCAAAGTCAGGACCATCTGATAAAGTGCTGCTTTTGCAATTCCTATACGTCCAAAAGTAGACTGAGAAGTAAGTCAGATACTATTCCTGCGACAGCGTAATCTTTTTGTATAACGCTTTACCAGATGGAGGAAACCGTGATGCCTCATACCTTGAATATGCATGCCTTATAATTCGAGGTTTGCGTCTGGCATGCCTCGATTGTCTGTGGTCCATTATTCATGTTTCATGGATTGCTTAAAAAATAAAAATTGAATTACTCCCTTGTATTGAGTAATATGATATTTATGTTTGGTATATACATTGTATGACCCTTGCATGGTCCAAACGTCCGTCATCTGACCTCTGGGTCTATGATCGAGGTTAAAGTTATACGAAGTGGTCCGTTTTTCATGAACTATTTGCAATACTTGTAAGTTGAAGATATCTGTCTGGCAGGCATCATTCGATCTTGATAACTTTCTAAGGGATCATTGATATTTTAAAAAATATGTCAACGGACTTTGCATGGTCTATAGAATGATTGTAAGTTGTAAACGTTTGTCTGGCAGATAATTTCTGACCTTGATTCAGTTTCATGGTTCATCGGTTAATGTAAACTTTTGTGGCCTGATTCGCTTCTCAAATACTATAATCAATTGGTCAAATAAATTTAATATATATATAAAAAAAGAAGATGTGGTATGATTCCCAATGAGACTTCTCTTCACAAGAGACCAAATGACACAGAAATACATACATGCAGAATGTGGCGGGGTTAAACATGTTAGTGGGTGCTCAATCCACACCTAATCATTGGACAGCGATGTTACAGTACAACATAAGATTAGAATATAAAAATCAATTGAAAAGATCTTACATTGTAGATCACCAGATGGATACAAATAGAAATACATCTAACAAAAACGCAGAGTGGACGTGGCCGGGTACTTGTGCATCCCAACAGAAAAAAGAAACCGAGTACTCGCAGTTTCTGACAGCTAGTTCAAAGCCAATAACAACTAATAAAAAAATAGCATGCATCTTATACTAAATGTAGATTATTGTAAGGTGTGCATGTTCGTCTGGCAGGATCCAATAGCCCTTTGTTGCATTGTCATGATTAATTGCTTAAGCCTCGGTCACACCTTAACGGATAACTCCAACGGATGCCGAACGGATAACTTTTTTCCATTTCGTTAGACGTCCGTCCATATCCGTTTCATGTCCGTTTAGCGTACGTTTTATACGTCGACGTCCGTTCTGTCCGGTTGAAAATTTTGAGCATGTTCAAACTTTAAACGGACGTCCAACGGATGAAGTATCCGTTGAACGTCCGGTAGTCGTCCAACGGATGAAGTATCCGTTGAACGTCCGGTAGTCGTCCGTTTTGTACTGTACTCGTCCGTTTCGTTTCCGTTTTGCATCCGTTACTTGTCCGTTATACATCCGTTGGAGGTCTGGTAGACAAATTCACCAACAGACTTCTACCGGACGTTTAACGGATAAAACCATTGTTGAAGCCTCGGTCACACCTTACCGGATAGCACGAACGGACGCCTAACGGATGAAAATAAAAGTTTACCGTTGACAAAATTGTTATCCGTTGGGAGTCCGTTGATGTATAAAACGAATAAAACGGACGCGTAACAAATGCAAAACGGACACACACCGGATATGCAACGTACGAGAAACGGAAACGTAACGGACAGAACAGATGTCCAACGTACATTCAACGGACGAGTACCGCATAAAACGGACACGTAACGAAAGTGTGCCGGATAAAACGAATAAACAAGATATACGGAAAATTAAAGGCAACAATTATAATACATGTAAATCGCATTTATATTCAAAATGTTTCTCTGTGTAACGTGTTTTTGGTTTGTTCTTCAAAATGTCGTCAAATGGCAGTTTCTGGCCTGAATAAGAGCTACTTTATTGTGAAGACGTGCCCTTACTCTAAGATTGATTATGAATGATAAGAATTGATGACACTCAAGCAATCTGACATACCAATAATTGGCATTTCTGACGCGAAATTTTCAATTGGCATTTATCCGTTTCAGATCCGTTCATCATCCGTTTTAGCCATTATACGTCCGGAAGAAGTCCGTGTCACACTCGTTTAAGCCTCGGTCATACCTTAACAGTCGGACAACCGGAAGTCCCTTTTAGGGCAAAATGTGATCCGTCTCTAATCAGTGACCTTCCGCCGTTTGAGATCTATTTCGTGCACTTTGTAAGGAAAAGAAGGTAGCCGCGAAAAGTAACCTGTTATCTTTTTTGTTACGAATGGAGGCTACTCGTGTCGTTATTTGCAGAGAAAATTAAAATGATCAATATTTATATTCTCAATAATCTCCTCGTTGCACAAAAGCATAAACAAATTAAAATAAATTATTTTCCAGAGCATTTTTTTGCCGAGGACATGAAATAAAAATGTGACTATAGGCGGTTCCATGTTCAATGCGCGAAATAGGTACAAAAAAATGTTATCTTATGAAACTCTATGACAATACACATATAGAAACTACAGAATCTGGGCGATAATTTAAGATATGTTTCTATGTGTCTCTAGCATGAACAAAAAAGTGTACCTGTTTTTTATTGGGGGTGAAATATGTGTTGACATTTTACGCAAATGACTCGCATCTTTTCCGATTTTATTTCCTTCGTTATTTTCTTATTTGAAAACTTTTTGTTGTGAATTTTTAATGCCTATTAAATCTTGATTTACAGATTGGGATTTTATAAAGTTTTATGAAAATATTTTGAAAAAATATAACAAAAAAACATATTTTCTGAAGACGATGACCATCAGCCATTGCGTTCTTTTCTTCCGGGGCGGGCTCAGCGTACAGACGTACATCCCATTTCTGCAGTGAAATCAAGAAAATTTGAAGGAAATATAAGTTTAAATAGTACAGAATTGTATAAACATTGAATAACTTGTCACATTTTCCAGTATCTTCTACTTTTTAGGGCTATTTTGTCGATTATTTCCCCGGGTATTAAATTTTGATCGAAGAAGATTCCAGAAAAATATAACTGCTTCTTTATAAATAATTCATAATGTCAGTGTTCAAGTATGAAGAAGAATTTCCACTGCTATCAAGCCCAATTAGGGGGGGCCTTGAAATAAAACAGTTGTTGAGTAGGCCGTCGCTTCAACAACATCTACAAATTTCAGGTTTGAAAAAGCCATCTGACATGTCTGAGCAAGTGAGGGTTAGTGAGGCCTCTCAAGTTTCTGTTCATTGCAGACCCCTGGGTAAAACATACAAGGACAAAAGTTCACACAAAAAGGATTCCACACCTCTTACAAGCCCCTTGGTACATAATGGTAGCATCTCCTGCAAGAAATCAGTGTATACAGGCAAACAAGTCTTAAATAACATGGCTGCACACCTCAGTACAAATATGTTTTCAGTATTGGCTAACTTGGACAAGACATCTTGTAGAAAAAAACACAATAAAAAGCAAGACACAGCTATGCCATCAAACAAAGGTTTACAAGAAGAATGCATAAGTAAACAATGTAAAAATGATGAGATTTTACCACTCCTAAAAGTTCATATACATGTTTTTGGTAAGTCATTTACTTTTATTTCTAAAACAATGCAGGTTAAAGTAAAAGAACTAAAACAGTTTATTGAAAAGGTTTCAGGTATTAAACAGAATATGCAGTATTTACAGACCAGAGCTGGAACATGTTTGTCAACCAATGATGTGATAGAATGTACAGATAATGATATCCTGAAATTGTACCAACCAGGCCTAGGAGGAGTAAGAGAAAGCCCAGTTCATCCTGGTGATTATTGTGGACCATGTTCTCTCTGCAAAAAGGACAGTAATTATGGTTACTTGCACCTAGGTTCTAAATCTTATCAATTAGAATTTGTTGACTTTGTTAAATCTAAACACAAAATAAGTGAAAAAGACTGCATATGCAAGTCATGTATGTTAAAACTTAATAGGAATTTTTCACATAAAGCTCTGGCAGAGGAAAGCTTACAGACTGCCAAAAAACCAAAACTGGAATGTGCACTTGCTCTGTGCAACTCCTGTACAAATACATCTGTAACAAGAAATTCACCATTAGATACTGATGAATTAAACACTTGCTTTTCAGTCAGTCTTCAGGAAGCTCAAATTGAATCCATATTTCTTTGTGATGGCCATTACTTAAAAGCATACAATTATTATAAAAGTTGTAAAGCTAAATGTAAAATGTGCAATTTATCATTATTCAAGAAATATTATGCTAATTTTGACCAAATTTATTTGCAGCAATATATGTATGAACAAGGCACAACTGACAAAATATTGACAAGAGGTGATGTCATATGCAAAAAATGTCATTCAATTCTTTACAGATATACAGGCCAACAGCAACATGATAAAAAGGTAGAATGTGTTAGTCCTAGAGAGTATGTATCATTAATTTTGAAGCAAGCAGTAAGTGGTACTTTAGATATTGATATACCAGCTATCAATAAACTTGCTTTAACTCAACTTATCAAATTTGTGTGTACTGAATTAATGCAGGACAAAGCTTTGCTTCTTTCAGAAATTGTTGACAAGTTTCAAGAGTTTGGAGGTTGTTTTTCATCAAATCTGAGACAAAACCAGACCAGATTTATACTTGACAAACTACAGTTAATTTTCAGTTCAAACATTGACACAGACAAAATCGATAAAATTGGTACTATGGTGAAACTGCATGGAGTTGAGGACCGCAGATGCTTAGTCTTGGCACTGCAAGGACACCAAAAAGAGAAGTTATGTAATGCAAAGTCAGAAGTTGTCAGTTGTCAGTCTAAACAGGGAAATGATAATACACTTGAAAAAGCCTGTGTAATTCTTAAACAAATGATTAAAGACTGCATAAAAAATTTGAATTTTGACTTTAAAACTGTAGATGATGCTAAATTGGTTGACATTGTGAAAAATAGTTGTCCTCCTGATCTTTGGGAATTTATTACATCTCTAACATCATCTAATAAATTTAAATCTGCTGCAGAAGTAGATAAAACTTTTGAAAATATTGATTTTAAACTAATTAACATATTGTTTTCATTACTGTTCAAGTTTGATACAAAATGCAATACTTTCCAATTAATCATTTCAGATATAATTGATAAGTTCACCACATCTTCCAGTGATTGCATTAATATTCTTAACAAATTTGGTATCTGTGTTTCAAAACAAACTTTGGAACGCAATCAAACAATGGTAGTTGAAAATAAGGTAAATAAGCCTGTTGACAAAATACCATCAACACTTACAATTGCTTCAATTGATAATGTCAATAAAAGATCTAGTTATGCTGCAGTAAAGTCTACTGATGTGCACCGTGGATTTGATGGGACATCAGTTCAGCTAGTAGAGCCGAAACCACAAAGTATTTCCTTAAATCTAGACGAAAGACTTGTTGTCCTACCAGGTGAGACTTTTACTTATGGTAATACTGACTATACATGTATAAACCATAAAACATCACAAAAAGTTACATCTTTTTTCCAGTCTTTTGTAATTTCTTCTAACTTAAACTTACTAAACGCTCCCAGGGATACCTCTGGAAAGTGCTGTGATGAGATCAAAGATAGCCTTGAGACTGACTTCACTCAAAATGTAATTCATGAATGTTTTACAGCAGTTTTAAATGACTCGCAGTTTCTTGAAGAAAAGAGATTTTCACAAATGACAGACTATAACATTGATGAACATGTCAACCATGAGCTTTACTTATATGATTTAAATCGTGTAGTAAATTACTTAGATATGACTGCTTTGGTTTATGTCACTGGAAGTGCAGTTAATATTTTTGAGGAACATGACAACTCTATAAAACCTATTGTTCAATTAAGAGCAAATCCTGATAGCAACCATTCGATAAATCTGTTAAATAAAAATGGACTTTACTTTCCTCTTATTTCTCGCCAAGATTATTTTGATGGTGTTTTGTTTCAAGAATCAATTGATATAAAGGATACAATAACATTGAGATCTGTTAATAACTTCAACCAAAAGCTTTCTAGCATTGTAGATATATACAGCTCATTAAACAGTGGTCAGGCATCTGTAAAATACCGTAGAAGGACAACAAAATTGCCACACTATGCTATACACAACAGTAAGATTTGTACAGATTTAGTTGATGACATGATAAAAGACAGCGCTGCATGTTTGTCAAAGAATGTTGAAAAGGTATCTTTTGATTTGATTGATTTTGAAAGCACAGTGCCAGAAAAAAGGGCTGCAGATTCTGTAAGTACAGTATTATTTGAATTCTGTTATAACAATTTACTAAGCTTGAATGGTTCAAACAATTTAGGCAAGACCAATTTGCAAACATTTATAAGCGAAAAAAATAGTAACATACCCGTAGAAACAGCCAATGTGAAATATCACTCTTTACTTAATGAACAAGCTGACAGTAAAGAAACATTGAAAACTATTTTAGATACACTACACCAGGACTTTAAAATTGGTAGAGAATTAAAGCATTTGGTGGTGGTGGGTGATGGGAAGACTTATGATCTTTTGGTTAAATTGAAGCTTGAGTTGAAGGATGATTTAAGTTGGCTTTTACCTTTTCCTGGGGATTGGCATATCCTTAAAAATTATCAACGTATGATAATGAAATTATATTTAGATGCAGGACTAAAGGAACTTATTGAACTCTTTCATCATGGTGCTGTTGGTGCTTCTGTGATGCAGGCAACAAACTTTGACAAAACTCATCACTTTTTGATGCAGGTGTGGGAAGCATTTTATTTACAACAAATTAGTGCTATTCTTAAATATGCAGAAGAAAATGACTTAAATGATCAATCAGAAGAAAATTACATTAAAAAGGTTTCTTACATTTTACAAAATCAAGAACTAAGTCAGGATGAGAAGATTCAGCAGCATCTTGCTTTAATGTCACATTTTTCATTGCAGTTTAAAAATTTATGTTGCAGATTGAGTGAACAGAATGAAAATTGGAAATTTTGGCATGACTTCATTCACTACCACGGATTCATTTATGTCTCTTACTTTTTATCCATTAGAAGTGGTAACTGGCATTTAAGGAACTACTGTTTAAAACATGTTGCAAAAACCACTCAAATAACAGATTGTAAACCATGCAGGGACCTTACACAGTAACACTTGGTCCTTACTGATAGCGTGATAGTTATATATATATAGTGTTAAGCCAACAATCTGTCAAGTTAGTGCATATATTTGTTTGACCACAGCCACAGGGTTTATAAAGCTTGTTATTGTTTGCCTTGAAGTTGTTTACTACCGATATGAAGACCATGGTTTGACAGACGCTATTCATGTATTACAAATCAAATTATGCGAGTAATTAATAGTAACACGTTCGGGTGATACTCTAGTCTCTCTAGTCTACTCTGTTCAGTATCACCGACAACTGAGCCAACATTAATATTTTCTACTAGTGACGAATTTAAGAGTTGAAACCACTTAGTGATGCTATGTAAACTTGAATTGTCCGGTGAAAAAACAAGGGACATAATAAAGGAAACGATGAATTATGTGTAAGCAAAAAACGCTTTCAGGGTAAAAATCCGGGTTTCCGAGCAAAAAACCCAATCTTCAAAATAGGTACAAAAAAATGTTCATTTACCGATTTTCACAAATGAGGGCACATTTTAAAGCGGAAACACTCAGTTATAAGAATATAGCAATCGTAAGGTGTCTCTCAGAACTTTCTCGCTTCGATTTTTCACATAAAGGAAAAAATGGCAATTTTTGAGCTTGAAAATTTACACTGAAAAAGTTGATTATTGTCGTATTATTCAATCGATCTGCCCTTTTTTATCAAATAAATTAAAGAATAGCAATAACTTGTATTGAATACCATCTGAAAACTTAAATAAATTTGAAATTTATCATTGAAATTTAATGAAAACGGTCTTTCAAAAATGACACCAAAATTGGCGGCCATTGCAACTTGTCTGACGGACACTTATGATTAAGATATTCCTACTCAGAGGCTTCCGGTTGTCCGACTGTAACGGATAGCTCTAACGGATGACGTTTTTTCAATCCGTTCATGTCCGTTAGACGTCCGTTCTTATCCGTTAGACGTCCGTCCATATCCGTTGCATGTACGTTTAGCGTGCGTTTTATATATTTTTAAAGTGTTTTTTTTAATTTTATATAAATTAGACCGTTGGTTTTCCTGTTTGAATGGTTTTACACTAGTAATTTTTAGGGCCCTTTATAGCTTGTTGTTCTGTGTGAGCCAAGGCTCCGTGTTGAAGGCCGTACATTGACCTATAATGGTTTACTTTTTTTTAATTGTTATTTGGATGGAGAGTTGTCTCATTGGCACTCACGCCACATCACACCACATCTTCCTATATCTATATATGAAGATTTAACCTTTAATATTTTGCATAAATCAGATATACCATTTTTATCTATATACCGGTATATATTTCTTTAACTGATAAACTTCCAGAAATACTTCGATGTCATCCAAGACAGAGATACTGTAGCTTTTACTAGAATATTACTTTTTATTGTCTTTAAAAATATGATATTCTGTTTTGTTTCTCAAAAAATGCTTAAGTTTTATTTATGTCCATAATTGAGTTTATTTATTATGTCAATGTCACAGAACAATGTGATAATTATTTTTTTCTTCCTGAACCTGTTGAGATTTGAAGGATGGATTAAGTATAAGAGTGTGAAACAATTGTCAGTTTTTATAGTATTCGTGCTAGAAGATGATGAATTTTACACACACTGAGCAGATTAAAGTACAAACAACCCATACAGAACAAAATAGGAATATTATACATTGGAAATTGGAGATATCGCACAGGGTAAAAAGTACTTGTGCAACACAAAAAGACAACAAAATATTGTCTTTGATCTTACGAAGTCTTACAAAAAATAACAAGTTACAAATGTAAAATTGTTCTAATGTTGTCTTCAAGTGTTATTTATAATACATCCTTGTTGAGCGTTAAGTGTCTTGTTGGAAATTTAACGAGTTTTTTCTTTTATTTTAGTTCATATTATTATCCGCAGGTCACCATAAGTATTGCAATATTTTACTTGTTATATTTAGTTATTATGTAAATAAATTAATATTGAGCGCAAAACTGAAGCAGTTTCTTAAAGTGATGGCTTTTTCATTCACCATGGAACTTTCGCATCTTTCTATTTTTGTTTCATTTTATACTATAAAAACTGTGAATAGCCATTAAATAATTTCAAGTGACTGTCACAGTCAGATTAGTTTTTTATTTTTATTTTTTTCAGTTGTTATTGTTCTTTATTTGAATGCAAAAAGAGTTGGCTTTCAGAAAATGCGGATCAAGGAATATATCTTCCCCTTATGCAGAGCTCTAATTCCTTGTCCATCTTTTTCTATACTTTTTGCCTCATTTAGGTTGATAAGCTCTTTATTTTTTAAAGTTAGAATGAAATTCATAACAGTGTGGCTGTGGCCATTGAGTGACACATTAAATTCATCCATTGACTGGGACAATTTACGTGAACGTTTGTCTGTAACGACCACTGTTCACGACGTACGTGTCTACGATAGACATTTAAACTGTGGGGTCACCAAAGGTTTCTTAACGCCTTTAATTATAAAATAATTCGAAAAAATAATCAGGAATAACCTTTATGTTTTGATTTATATAATTGATATAAATCAAAACATCGTGTTATTTCTGATTAATTTTTTCGAATTACTTTATTGAGGTGTTGAGAACCTTTGGTGACCCCATAGTTTAAGTGTCTTTAAAATTTACATAGTGAGCAGTGGTCGTTACATACAAACGTTCACCTAAATTGTCCCAGTCAATGGATGAATTTAATGTGTCAATCAATGGCCACAGCCACAATGTTTTGAATTTCATTCTAAGTTTTGGATTTTCAAATATGTTGTCCTCTAGCACCACTGAAGAGAAATGCGCAGCTGGTGCAGATAATTTCGTACCGGTAAAGCCTTTATCACATGTTGTATACGAAACAATCATAATGTATATGCTTCAGCTTCCCTTCGATACATTTCATAAATGTTCACAAATCCGAATTTTGAGCAAATATACAAAATTTCGACCTCATTTAACTAAAAAAGTAGCACATGAAGGTATATTTTTTATTGCATGTTTGATTTAATCAGGCAAAAAATAGCCTATATGGAAATTTTCATCAAACTGTAAATACGGGATCAAAACTGTATCGTATGCCCTTAATTACGTGTTATAGTGTTCTTTTAATTGTCTTTGTATTGTTACCGGATTAATTTTACTGTTGAGTCTATTTTTTGTTATCTCCATTTGACTTGGGTCGGTACTTATACATCCCGTCATTGTGTTATTCTGCTAAGATAATTTTTTTTCTTTATTGCTTTATATTTTGTCTATTTGCCTATTTGTTCTTCTTTGTTGAAATGCTTGTCTGTTTTTGTAGTGTTAAAGATTATAACACAATACTGACTGCTGTACCTCAAATTTTGACATCAATGGAATTTTTATGCGACTGTCATGCAAATGAGAGGTTAAGCAAGCTATAAAACCAGGGGCCGTGTCAATGAAAGTATCCTAGGACATGTCCTAAGATAGGTCTTAGGACATTATATAGGATGGTCTTAGGACGTGTCTGAGACATGTCTTAGGATGTAAAACAAAGCTGTCTTAGGACAGTCCTAACTACGATGGTCCTAGGACCATCCTAACACATTTATTTAATTGAAAATATGTGTCTATTTGTATGACATACTAGTAGATTGATTTGTATTTTAGAACATATATGTAAAGAGAGGGAGGATGACTCTTATATAGAAAACAATTAACGCAAAATAAAAGTGAAAGTTTTTACGGAATACTAATAAATACGTTATTAAATATGATAAAAGATATAAATGAATTTAATACGAAAACAAAAGTAAATGGTCACAAAACTTTGTGATATTCGTGCTGCAATTTTAGTACATAAACTAGTTTTGTCCTTAGGTCCACTCGATTTCATTACATGTATCGAATCAGGATTAGGTAAAAAAGAAGTAAACTTTTTCCCATATTTGAAAATATGTTGCTTATGATGATAGTATTGTTTAGGCTTCAAAAAAGGCATCACGAAATAATTTAATATAATATAAAATTGAGAAAGGAAATGGTGA
The DNA here is from genome assembly GCF_963676685.1 of Mytilus edulis. Lineage (NCBI taxonomy): Eukaryota > Metazoa > Mollusca > Bivalvia > Mytilida > Mytilidae > Mytilus > Mytilus edulis. The sequence goes on along the minus strand of NC_092347.1, from coordinate 33,530,947 downwards.
ATATGTCAAAGCGACAACCACCCGACCATAGAGCAAACAACAGCCGAAATTAAATCTTTAACAAACATAAAACAATATTTTTTTTAATTAATTTTATCTAATGATAGTTTAATATTGTATTAGTATTTTTAGTTTTGAGTTTATGCCATATTTGTTGTTTTTATTACGTTTTAGGACGATGTAACCTTTAGGACTATCCTAAGACACCTAATTGTATATTCTAACTTTAGGACCAAATTTAGGACATATCTTATTTTAGGAGACTTTCGTTAACCCGACTTAGGACTAAGACGTGTCCTAAGACCATCCTAAGACATGTCTTAGTCCTAGGACAGCTTCGTTGACACGGCCCCAGGTTTAATCCCTCATTTTCTGTATAAGAAAATACCTGTACCAAGTCGGGAATATGACAGTTGTTATACATTTGCATATTTTTGACGTATTTGAGCTTTTGCTTTCGCCATTTGATTAAAAACATGGAGATACAACTACAGTCAACCATTGGCAAGGTTTTTACTTTGGGATATGCACTTGAACATGTGGCCGTGTTCATCTAGATTAAATGAATATAACCATTGATATAACAAATGGAGAGGACCGCAAAAATGAAAATGCCAGAAAGAAAAGGCATTTAACTCAATATTAACAAAAGACTAGCATACAAAAAAAAAGAAGAAAAAATGAGAAACATCTATCAGCATAAAAGAAAAACACTCAGAAACAAACAATTGATACAAGCAAGACGAAAGGTCTGAAGTTTGCATAAGAGTATTCATGAATACGGATATATGGGGAAAGAACAAACAACCACATATGCACTAAATTAAATAAACTATTAATGAGTCAAATAATAATGTCATATAGTGTACACGGCCATGAGTATAGCATTTCAGTGAAGCTTCTAAATTGATAACCTTTATTAGCATATGAATGTGGATTTTTTTTTATTACCATTAGATTTTAGGCTGTTTTTGGAAAACAAAATATATTCGTAAGTTGAGTATTTAATTAACACTGAATCTCAATGTATATATTCACCGATTTCAATTGGTGTCACTACGTCAGAAAACGTGAAAACAGGTAGGAAAACATCCTACGCCATTCCAAGAACTACAGACAAATATTCTTTGTTTATAAGTATATTTTTTTTGTAAACAAGGATTAAATAGAAAATTGTCGTTTAAACTTAATTCAACGAGTCATATGTATATTAAAATAAAACACGGAAATACAATATACACGTATTACGTTGCCAATTTGTTTATTTGATAATCCTAACCACAATTATGCTTTTTGTTATCGCAAAATCTTTAAATAGATATAAAAAGGTGGTATAAATGCCAATGAAACAACTCTCCATGCAAGTCACAATTTGTAAAAGTAAACCATTATAGGTCAAAGCATGGTCTTCAACACGAATCCTTGGCTCACACCGATCAACATCGACATGCCTATTTAATTATCTTAGAAGTTTGAATGCTATAAAAGAGTTAATTGTTGAAGGCATATGGTTTGTGGTTATCAAAACATAAGAAGTTGCCTAGACTTGAGACAATTTAGATATTGATATACTGTAGAGACAATATAAAAATAATAAAATGTGATATAATTGCCAATGAGACCAAATAACGCTAAAGTTAACACTAGTTGGTCATAAAGATGCCGCATGTTTAATTCTAGATTGTCTCAAACTATTAAGATATTGTGTTGTGTTGTCAGATTGCTGCTTCATTGCTACATATTGTCTTTAACCTATGTGTTTGTCTTTAACCATATGGACTAGATAAACGAATTTTTTGTAGTAGAAGTATCTCATTGAAATCTTCATCAAATATCATGTTATTCTAGGAAATCACATTTTACATTCATTTTGGAATTTTCACTTCATCCTTTTTTTGTATGGAGTTTCTGGAATAGTATCCTCTATTTAAATAAAATTGAGAATGGAAATGGGGAATGTGCCAAAGAGACAACAACCCGACCATAGAAAAAAACAACAGCAGAAGGTCACCAACAGGTCTTCAATGTAGCGAGAAATTCCCGCACCCGGAGGCGTCCTTCAACTGGCCCCTAAACAAATATATACTAGTTCAGTGATAATGAACGCCATACTAAATGCATACCCTGTTGGTATATATAATCTCACATCGAATTTCCCTTTTCTATGCAGTATAAATATCAAAGATGGTTCCGCTCGCTTCTGAATAGCTTGTGTCCACTACGGACACCATCGAAAGAATACAATTATCACTGGCAAATAAACTGATTGGTAAAAGTTATAAACAGTCTCAACGTTGGAAGAAGGCGAGGCTAACAAGAGGGCAAACAAAACAACATGCGGAGCAGGATCCGCTTGCCCGTCCGGCGCACCTGAGATAACCCACAGTTTGGATGGAGTTTGTGTTGCTCAGTTTTAAGTTTTCTATGTTGTGTTTGTGAAATATTGTTTGTCTGCTGGTCTTGTTATTTTTTATCCATGGCGTTGTCAGTTTATTTATTTTTTTACATATGAGTTTGAATGCCCATTCGATATCTTTCGCCTATCTGGAATAAAAAGAGATCATAGTTAAAAGAAAAATTACGAACATTACAAAACACTGCACAGAAAATTGAATATTGAGCAACACGAACTCAATTAAAAATCGGGAATGAAATCGGAAAGGCTACGCGTTCCTGCGTTGGTGAAACATTTCATGTTAATCCCGTGGAAACTAAAATACGAGTTTAAAACCATGAATTAAGTATGTTTGAGACATTATAATGAACCCCATTTTGCATGAAGGTTACTCATAATTTAGGCGGTTTAATAATAACTTTCAGACATACTAAATTCCTAAATTATTGGTCATTTGAATTCCCTTACTCTACAACTTGGCCATGCACATGTGAAAAGTTCGATGTCGAATCACGTTTTGTTTTTAGGACACACGATAGACAAGAGAGCTTCCGGGGAAAAATAATATTTTCGAAAATGTATTCATGAAATCAGAAAAGGAAAATTTGATAAGTAACCAAAATCACAATGCTGCATACCGTTAAATAAAACTATGTGTTTTAGAAATTTGCATTTTGAACTGAAAAATTGAAACTAGTCAATACGGAAAATTAGGTGGATAGTTTTATTTGTGATACTAGTATTCATTTTCCTGAATGTCCTCATTGAACTTTTACTACTACATTTTACTGTAAATGACAATTGTATGAAAACGAATTAAATAAGTCTAGCTTTAGTAGGATTGATAATATTGTGTTGTATTTTTTTTTTTTTTAGATTTGCGGTATTTCAGTTAACCTTATTACATTTTCTTGTGATGCACTTTTTGGTTTCCTAAAACACGTTTTCATCGTTGTGGTATATATTTTATTTCATTATGTTTGTTCTGTGTTGTGAGAATTATTACATACAGCATGATCATTTTAATAAAACAATAATTTGTTAGAAAAATAAAAAAGATATAAATTTCTTAATTATAATTGCCATTTATTTAGTTTTTAAATCTGCACTCACATATATTTTTAATTCTGCACTCACATATATTTTTAAGGATGTTTGCTCCTCTACTTTTTGAATTTTTGCCAGATTTTCGGAATCCTCTGGTTTTATCCATGTATTAACATAAAAAAAAGTTGCCCACTAACCCCTACTTTTCTTTTCATATTTTTATTACATACTATTTAAAAAGCCATATTTCAAAACCTTATGAAATCCTTGTTATTTTTTCATAGTTTTTTAAACAAAAAAGGTGCCAATGTTAAGTAAAAGAAAAATAGAGAGAGAATCATTTCCCGCCAAATTTTCAACGGCTTATATCTCGAAAACAAGCACACGGCCCCTCCATTTCTTTTCTGCTTTTTTAGTTTCTTTGTTAATATTCTTTCAATTTATAACAGTCTTTTAAAAAGCATTTTTATTTTTAAACAGAGTAGCGAACATTCTTAATTCTGCACTCGGCATATACAGTATAGATTAGTGCAAGCATTATGTTTCTTGCATGTTCTACATCCAAATTGTAATTTTTTAAAGAAATGTTTACACAATTTTATTAACATTAACAACAGTTCATTCACAAAATTTGTTTGATTATGTTTAATTCCTGTTTTACGTAATTTTACAAAAAGGCTGGTATTTGTATGCAGTGCGATGGTATACAGTAATTAATATCTGGAATTTTTACCCCGACTTTTATTTATTTTTGTCATTAATCTTTCGTTGACGCCCTCATAGTCGTCTTCAAATAATAAATATCTGACAAGTCAAAAATAATATGAAGATATTGATAGTTATTTCTCATCTTATTGTAATTGTCAACACATCAAATTCAAATATAGTGTATGAATTTATGTGATTTCTTTAAGTGTGCGAAAATTGAGAGATAGATGATTTCATGTGAAAAGTCATTAGTAAAATTTACAAACATTTGGTTTATACAAAAACTAACGATAGTGATGCTTTTCTTATACTCATTAAATATGGCATAATTGAATGAATCCTTGTTTTCTCGTCCTAAACAGCAATTAACGTGACAGAACGTATTTCCGTCAATTTCAAATGTGTAACTTTTCCCAAACTTATAAATTTTAAATATTTGTACTGACGGTTCATTAACAATAAATGTTCGTTTTCTCTCGTTTTTTGTGTGTGCATCTTGCAATTATTACAAATGAAAGAGACATGATAAGTTTTCCAGTTCTCACGAAAAAAAAACCATAAAACAGAGGCGAAATATACCAAATGGACAATCATACTCGTACGTCGAAAACGAACTGACAATGCCATGGAAAATAAGCGACCAAAAGATAAACATCAGTATACAAAAAACAACACAGAAAACCAAAGACTGAGCAACACTAACACTCCAAAATCCGGGGAGGATCTCAATTGCTCCGAAAGGGAAAGCGGATCCTACTCCACATGTGGCACCCATATTTACGTAATGTTTAAATGGAGATGCATGCTATTTTTTCGATAATGGACTACGTTAACACATTTTAGATAAGCATTTTGAATGTTCATATCAAACTGAAATAAACAGATTGACTTGCATTACTGTCTAGTTTTGCAGAAACAATTACTATAATTATATCATCAGCTTTGTATTAAGATATTGTATACACTTTTTCGTTCCAAATCAGTCCTCTTCTAAACATGAGAGATCCGCCATAAAATATTGATCAATATGGTATATACAGATATTTAAACGAAGTATGAATAAACGTAGAGCGTCAAGTAATCTTTTGAATATGACAACTGTGTTTCAATTTATCATGTCTTTTTCTCAGAAGTGTTTTAATGGTATGCTCGCGTATGAATTCATATCGTAAAGGTCGACCTTGCTTATTAGTAAATGCTGATCGGACCAAAAATATATTTCTGAAATTTATAAACCTTATATTCGCTGACATCCTTTGAAAGAGTTTTTCTAGATTGTCCCGCCTGCTAGTTATATTTGTTTGTCAAAAACTACATGTATTTTATCACTATACCAATTAGGGTATAAGCCGGAACGATCATATTATTCTGACGGGACATAACAATGTTTTTCATGAATTAAAATTGAACGATACTAACTTTATGATATTTAAAAAAACCCAACATACACGATATATTTTATTTGTCTTTTATCTTTTTAAAGTTGTTATAAGTTAAATTAAATGATATAAAGGAACAGTTTTGAAAGATAAAATATGCAAACAATGTTGTGATTTTAATAATTTATTAGATATGTGTACATGACCTATCTATTTGAAATAAAACACTTTATAAAGTCTTCACCTCAGCAAGATTTACACAATTGTGTTCTGGTGAAACCAGTCTTGCTATAAGGCGGTTACTTCCACGCCACCTACATGAGATGTATAAGTCTGCCAATGAACTGGTCACCCTATTAATTCCAATTAACTCCAATACCAATAATCCCATGCAAGTCATTTGCATTAACCGTTAACAAATGATCTGTTAAACTGCTCCGATATGAATATCTATAAAAACATTAATCTGGTTCTTCTCTTAACGTGAGTTTACCTTCTACACAACAGAAGAACTATTGTCATTTTTTCTTAATCTTTGCTGTATATCTATACAGTTTTCCTTTGCAACTAGAAACTGGAAAGCGTATGAAAATCCCATTGTTATGAAGCACTCTTTTGACACCACTCAACAATTTTACTGCCTCAAAAGAGACGCTGGAATCACTGTAATTGGTACTCTGCTTTATTTCAGAATTGTTAAAAATTAATTTCTTGTCATTTTTATGAAATAAGTTCCAAATATTTTACATGCATATGGCATACTTTTCACAATAAAAAAATTTTCACATAAAAGCTGATTGAGATGTCAGAAAATCTCATTTATATGTTAAATATCAGGAATAGTTATCGACATATAATATACGGCACAATATTGACAGAAATTATTTATAATTTGACACGGAAATTGTGGTTCCGGGGAGACTACTCGGTTAGATCATAAAATTCCTATTAGAAGTAATTCAATAAACGGTCTGTTCATTTATTCCATTAGGTATATACAGTTTTTACATACATTTTACTTATGTTATGATTGTAAGGCACCGCGCCTGTCAGAAACCGTTATTGTTTTCTTTGAGAGTCAGCTGTTGAAAACTACGATCAGCAGGAATTTAACTGTTGAATTATAGACTTTGTATAATTATTGGCAGCCGTCTTGATTGCGTACGTGTGGTTCAAATCAAACATTAATGAGTCTTTTTCTTTTTTCATTTATTAATATACGAAACATTAAAATGATGTCTCAAAAATTATTATTACAAAAGGGATATTTTATAACCGCTTTAACACGAAATATCGCTCGTTTTATAAGTGGTTTCCGCATTTACGATGAAATAAGCAAATGTTTTTGCATAAATAAACACATTTTCTATTTGAAAATGAGAAGAAGAAATACATTTTGCTCTGTACTTATGAATCAATTTTCTGTTTTAAGTGGGATGTCATTTGGCACACGGCTTTGATTGGCAGCTGCAAAGTACTGTAATTACATTTCAAAGACAGCTACGGAACACATTACAATAATGATGATGTTAGTTTCAAACATTACAGGCTTACGGTCCCTATAATGTATCTTTGCTTTAATGTGATTGATGCACAAGTAATAGATTAACAACGGCAATTTCCATTTTTTCTTTAACATTCCTATACAACAGATAATTAAGTAACTTTTCGAATCAAAAATAATTAAACTTGAAAATTACATTCTGCATACCTGAAATACTCATCATTCAACATATTTCTTGTCAATAAAAGCACGTGTTAATTAACTTTGTGACAATATTAAAAATGAATAAACAATGAAAGTATTATACAATAGTGGTGATGCTTAATACACTAACAAGAAATTCTTTTAAGAAAAGGGGTTTAGATACACAAACAAATTCAATCCTGCCATCCTATTCATGCGACTGTTACAAGTTTGGAACCTATTAGTTCGAGCCGTTTCTTAGAATCTAGTACCTGTAAGCAACCAAAGTAATATAAAAAAGATACCGTTTAATTATACTATTGGTATCTATTTCAACTCGAACGACAGATGACAAAGTCAACAAAATTGGACTTATAGTTTTTGGTCCATGCTGTCGTGTTTAACTAATAAATGTTTTGTACCAGCGTTCCATTAATAATCATCCAGATATCGACGAAACTATTGAGCTGTTGATGCCAAAAATCATTAAATTCGGACTTGATCCGTATCTTAGGGTCCATAACATGCATTTTATAGGATTTATTTTCACTAAAATGTTTTTTATTGGTATTTTAATTATCACATGGAAACAAAAATTGTAACGGACAGACGGACGGACATGTGTATCACCACTAATATCATACAAATGATCTTGCTTAAAACCATACATTTTTTCTAAGGTGTTCCGTAGTTCAGCCTCTTTCTTGAAACGCACCTAGTTGGTACAGAAATACGCTGGTTCACCTGATGACATATAGTAAGGCGTTTTTATAAAACTTTAAGTACATGTTGCACTTTTATATTTTTTCTTAAAAGTGCGTAGGATTGTATAATACTTGGTTAACAGTAACAATGTTAAAATGATTTTTGATTGAAGTGCATTAAAATTTGTTGAATCAGATATGATATATAAAACCACAGATAACACCAAATGAAAATCCTCAGCTGAATGAATTTAAGAGTAAATATTGTATAATGATGTTAGACTGTTAAATTAACTAACTAATTTATGAAAGATAATTGTTATACGAATATTAACAAAGCAATAAAAAAATTTCAAAGTTTTATGGAAAACATCACGATTTGGTTGACGTTAATTAATATCTGTTTTGCTGTCACAAATAACCATCGATATTTTCAAATTATCCTGACCTATCTTAATATCCTCTATTTCTCGATTGTGACATCATTGAATGATAATCACCGGATTTGTACTGGCATGATCAGAACGACGTTGTGCTATATGTGGGGCAATAATCCCCGGCCGGGTGTTTGGTTAGTTTTTATGTACTTTCTTTCTTTCTTTTTTTGTTTGCCGTGTCGTTGTTAGTCTATCATAGTTTACTTTTTAAGAGTTTGTACTTTTCATTTAAGTGATATTTGAAAATTGCAATGTTTTGAACCTCGCAAACCATGATAAGAAATTACCTTGGACATAAAAGGTAGATTGGATATGTAGGATGATGTTTACTATAATAACGATTTAACGTCAATGAAACAGCCACCCAACCCCTTCCTCCCCCCAAACAAATAAAGAATATGTATGAAATACTTTCCGTTTGATGTTAACCCAACACCATTTAATCATTCAACCAATATGATTTCTATGCTATTGTTTATTCCAAGTAGAAGAAGATATGTGGTAAAGATCGACAGTGTAACAGCAACCCAATTGCGGGCGAAAATGAAATAAAGACATCCTCAGGTCAATCTACCGTCTTCATCTACAATATGCCATGCAAAAAATTATCACGAGTCTATTTAAGTGAATACAGTTTAATTTATTATTGTTTTCTAAAAACAAACATCCCCATAAAGGCAACAACTTTGTGATACACTTAAAGACATTGAGAATGGTCTTTGTTATTAGTTATAAAATGCTGTGTAATTTAAAAAGTATTTTAGCTTATAGACATTTTTGCATTAAATTTTCCTGGATAAATCACTAAGCTTCATAAAAAAGGGACAAATAAAAATACTGAGCTCCAAAGTCAATTGTAAAAATGTCATAAAACCTGAGACAAATCCAAGATCTGGACTGTATAAACCAACAGAACGAAAGGAAGATCATCGCCAAAGATATTTGTATACACGTATATATGGCTCCTTATACTTCACAGTCCGAGTTAGGGTAGGGTTGGCTCCTTATACACCACAGTCCGAGTAAGGGTAGGGTTGGCTCCTTATACACCACAGTCCGAGTAAGGGTAGGGTTGGCTCCTTATACACCACAGTCCGAGTTAGGGTAGGGTTGGCTCCTTATACACCACAGTCCGAGTAAGGGTAGGGTTGGCTCCTTATACACCACAGTCCGAGTTAGGGTAGGGTTGGCTCCTTATACACCACAGTCCGAGTAAGGGTAGGGTTGGCTCCTTACACACCACAGTCCGAGTAAGGGTAGGGTTGGCTCCTTATACACCACAGTCCGAGTTAGGGTAGGGTTGGCCCCTTATATACATGTACCACAGTCCGAGTTAGGGTAGGGTTGGCTCCTTATACACCACAGTCCGAGTAAGGGTAGGGTTGGCTCCTTATACACCACAGTCCGAGTTAGGGTAGGGTTGGTTCCTTATACACCACAGTCCGAGTTAGGGTAGGGTTGGCTCCTTATACACCACAGTCCGAGTAAGGGTAGGGTTGGCTCCTTATACACCACAGTCCGAGTAAGGGTAGTGTTGGCTCCTTATACACCACAGTCCGAGTTAGGGTAGGATTGGCTCCTTATACACCACAGTCTGAGTTAGGGTAGGGTTGGCTTCTTATACACCACAGTCCGAGTAAGGGTAGGGTTGGCTCCTTATACACCACAGTCTGAGTTAGGGTAGGGTTGGCTCCTTATACACCGCAGTCCGAGTTAGGGTAGGGTTGGCTCCTTATACACCACAGTCCGAGTAAGGTTAGGGTTGGCTCCTTTTACACCACAGTCAGAGTAAGGGTAGGGTTGGCTCCTTATAAACCACAGTCCGAGTTAGGGTAGGGTTGGCTCCTTATACACCACAGTCCGAGTTAGGGTAGGGTTGGCTCCTTATACACCACAGTCCGAGTTAGGGTAGGGTTGACTCCTTATACACCACAGTCCGAGTTAGGGTAGGGTTGGCTCCTTATACACCACAGTCCGAGTTAGGGTAGGGTTGGCCCCTTATATACATGTACCACAGTCCGAGTTAGGGTAGGGTTGGCTCCTTATACACCACAGTCCGAGTTAGGGTAGGGTTGGCTCCTTATACACCACAGTCCGAGTTAGGGTAGGGTTGGCCCCTTATACACCACAGTCCGAGTTAGGGTAGGGTTGGCTCCTTATACTTCACAGTCCGAGTTAGGGTAGGGTTGGCCCCTTATATACATGTACCACAGTCCGAGTTAGGGTAGGGTTGGCTCCTTATACACCACAGTCCGAGTTAGGGTAGGGTTGGCTCCTTATACACCACAGTCCGAGTAAGGGTAGGGTTGGCTCCTTATACACCACAGTCCGAGTTAGGGTAGGGTTGGCTCCTTATACACCACAGTCCGAGTTAGGGTAGGGTTGGCTCCTTATACACCACAGTCCGAGTTAGGGTAGGGTTGGCTCCTTATACACCACAGTCCGAGTTAGGGTAGGGTTGGCTCCTTATACACCACAGTCCGAGTTAGGGTAGGGTTGGCTCCTTATACACCACAGTCCGAGTTAGGGTAGGGTTGGCTCCTTATACACCACAGTCCGAGTAAGGGTAGGGTTGGCTCCTTATACACCACAGTCCGAGTTAGGGTAAGGTTGGCTCCTTATACACCACAGTCCGAGTAAGGGTAGGGTTGGCTCCTTATACTCCACAGTCCGAGTAAGGGTAGGATTGGCTCCTTATACACCACAGTCCGAGTTAGGGTAGGGTTGGCTCCTTATACACCACAGTCCGAGTTAGGGTAGGGTTGGCTCCTTATACACCACAGTCCGAGTTAGGGTAGGGTTGGCTCCTTCAAACTAGTTTAACATTGTCACATTCTTTATGTCCCTCGTCAGGAGCCTGTAAATGAGTGGTTATCGTATTTGCAATTTCTTCTTCTATGTATTGTTTAACATAGTTTATTTTCCGGTTGTATCGGTACGCTACTGTCCCAGTTTATGTGAGGGTTGGCGCCTTTAAGCATGTTTACCCCTGTCACATTCTTTATGTCTTAAGTATGGATCCTTTGGTTGTCGTTTGTCACTGTATATTTCATTATTTTTTTTTCGTTCATTTTCTTTGTACATAAATCAGGCCGTTAGGTTTTTTTTACTTTGAATCATTTGACAGTTGTCATTTCGGGGCCTTTAAAGCCGACTACACGGTATGGATGTAATCATCATCGAAGGCCATACGATGACCTATATTTTTTAATTTCTGCGTCATTTGATCTCTTCTGGAGAGTTGTCTCAGCGGCAAGCATACCTTTTCTGTTCTGGTATATACCCCTGTTACCACATTTTAATATGTATGCAGAAAGTTAAGACTACAATACTGGATAATGTCAATATCAAAAGGATGTATATATCCTAGAAATGCCATTTATAACAAAGGGCCCAGTATCCAACTTCCGTACTATGTTTAAGGTTATAGTCAGCGGACATGTAAAACAATCGCAGCATGTTGACATCAGAACATATTAAATTTCCGTACCAAACTTCCGTTGTTTACAATGCTTTGTTTTATTATTTCCTTGCCATAGAATAGTATAGTTAACTTTCTATTTAGTCTGTTGTTTACGAAAATTTGATTTCAAAACCATTGTTGATAATTTTTACTTCACAGAACTGAAAATTGTTGCATGTTTGAATTTTCTTTGTCAAGGTACTTTAAATTTGTTAAATGGAAAACTTTTAAAATGTTTAATCAGTTGTTTACAAGAACTTAATTTCCAACCATCGATGATAATTTTTATTTAACAGAACTGAAAATTGTTTAATTTTTGAAACTTCTCTGTTAGAATACTTGGGTTAAATGGAAAACCTTAAAAATGATGCTTAAAAAATGACAAGTGTCAAGATCCTCTAGACATAGATACCATACATATAGCGTACACAATCTTCTATATTCCATGTAAATGTTAAAAACTTCGTATTCCCATATAATCTGAAAAGGTCAGAGAAAAGTTTAAGTGACCTCCAAGTATAGTCATGAGTAATTGTATTAATATCAAGATTTCTTTGAAAAGGAGTATATTTTGATATTGCGTACATATGGGTTTTTGTTATTTATAAAGGTGCATATACTGATGTGTTACCGGCTTTATTTAAAATATATATAGTTGAAAGTTTATATGTAGATATTAATAAAATTAACGGTACCAATTTTCTTGCACCAGATGTGCATTTCGACAATACATGTCTCTTCAGTGATGCTCGTGGCCAAAATATTTGAAATCCAAAGCTTATATGAAAGATGAAGAGCTGTAATCCAAAAAGGTCCAAAAAGTATAGCCAAATCCGTGAAAGGAATCAGAGCTTTGCATGAGAGAGATACATTCCTTAATTTATAATAATTTCTATCATTTTGTAACAGTAAATTTTAATAACACAAAAAATCCGTATTTTCATGCCAGTACCGAAGTACTGGCTACTGGGGTGGTGATACCCTCGGGGACTAATAGTCCACCAGCAGAGGCATCGACCCAGTGGTAGTAATAAAATTAACTGTACCAATTTTCTTGCACCAGATGCGCATTTCGACAATACATGTCTCTTCAGTGATGCTCGTGGCCAAAATATTATTAAGATGCGATATCTCTTTTTTAAGTTGTATATATTTTTAAACATGTAAACATAAAAATAATACACTTCATCGGCGTGTACATTTTGATCATGTTGTAGACCTGGCGATATAAACGTAGTCTAACTAGTTGAGTTAGGGGAGAAGATCTTCTTTGGCTCAATTGGTTAGAGCGCTGCCTTTAGATCCCGAGATTGAGGGTTCGAATCCCGCTGGTGCCATCCATGGATTTTCACATCAATGGCGCTGCCAGCAATTACTACTTGTACAAACAAGTGTATATAGGTGCCTGGCAGTTTGATATGGGGTCATGGTTGTTGACCAGCGGTCATAAGATGACCATGTCATATCTAGGTGGAACTGGCCAGAGGATTTCCGAGTAGATGTCTCGGGGTTGCACAGGTAGTGGACCTGTGAGTTGCTTGGATGGATGGTACGCATCCCAAAAAAAGAAAAAGGGGAAGAGTGTTGTAGACATGGCGATATAAAGGTAGTCTAACTAGTTGAGTTAGGGAGATCGCTGTCTTTAGATCCCGAAATTGAGGGTTCGAATCCCGCTGGTACCATCCATGGATTTTCACATCAATCACAGGCACTTGTCCACAGGCACTTGTCTCGGAATTTTTTTCCCTATATACCTTAATATAACACAAGGTACTTAACTTGCATTTTAGAAAATTGTCAGGCGGTGACGGAATTCCGTTATTTGCCGCTTTCTAGGCTGTCAACCCCACTAAAACTTGTTATAACGTGAATCTAAATTGGTTTATCTTTTCAATGGTGTATAACGTGCCTACATTTGTTGTCGGAATCATCCGTAGCAATCCTACCAAAGTATGTAATCGTAATACTGTTGCCAACCGCTGATGATTGGCAATAAACGCGTCACGTCTCCTTGTATATCTCGGTTTCCGATTGGTCAATTTTATGGGACAGTCTAAATGATTATCGGAGTTATCTGATCTTGTTCCATTTCCATACGTAAAGTCAAGAGAGAGTCTGAATGACATTGACCTCAAGTGAAAATTTGTATCTATATAAGGAAACTCGTAACTTATTAGACATACCACAAATAACAATTGTGAGGTTTCTCAAGGTATCTTATACAATTTTACTAACTGGGTGATAAGTTCTATTCATACTGAAAATAACAGTTTTTTCTGAAATAATTTTTATAATTAATCATTTAGTGCGAGACGTGTACATCAGGGCCAATTTTGTGTCGGTAGACGAAATGATTACGATTGACATACTTGGGTAGGATTGCTACGGATGATTCCGACAACAGAAGTAGGCGTGTTATACACCATATTGAAGATAAATCAATTTAGATTTACGGCATAACAATTTTTAATGGGGTTGACAGTCGAGAAATTGACATATAACGGAATTTCGTCACCGCCTGACATTTTTCTAAATCGCTAGTTAAGTACCTTGTGTTATTATAACGCTCGAATAAAAAAAAACGTTTAAAAGACCAAACGTGTAGATGCCGGACTGCGTGTTTGTACATCCCGCATAATCTTACTGACGCATCCTCACCATCATTTTTCTAGCTGTATGGAAGAAACTGTCAATTTGAACATATTACGTTATTCTATCCGAAACAACTTTTAAGCCATAAGTTAAACATTGAGTGATTGTTGTTTTCCGTGAAAACGTTCAGTGGCAAACATTTCCCGTTTATCAATGATAAGTACGAATTAACAATAAATCAAAAAATTATATTTCTGTAAATACAAGTGTGGACACAGATGAGTGTGGATAATATGTTTTGTTGTTTGACAGTTACTTATGACAAAAGGGAGTTCTATGTTTTCCTATATGGTGTTATTAACGGCGTTGCACGATGACAACCAACTTGAGCATTAGGAGTATTGTTTATTCAATATTTAGTTTTTATGTTCAAGATGGGCATGGAAGAGACAGTAATTACATTAGTTACCAAAAGATTATGATCGAATATGTTCCACATCTTTGATTTTTGATTCGCTTTGTAGCTAGGAGAGCAACACATAATAATAGGTTCATTTTTTCATGCGTTTTTTTCTAAATGGGAGATGATATAAAGATTTGATAACATGAGGAGCCTGTAATTCAGTGGTTGTCGTTTGTTTGTGTGTTACATAGTCGCTTGTATAATTTTTGGTACATAACTAAGGCCGTTGGTTTTCTCGTTTGAATTGTTTTATATTGTCATTTCGGGGATTTTTATAGCTGATGATAGGGTATTGGCTTTGCTCATTGTTGATGGCCATATGGTGACTTGTAGTTGTTAATTTCTGTGTCATTTTGGTTTCTTGTGGAGAATTGTCTCATTGGCAATCATACCACATCTTTTTTTATATGTATTTGCTTACTATTTGTATGGTTGAATTTATATTATTTTGTGGTGGATCATCAGTATCATTAGTAAAAAATTGTTAAAATGTTCCTCATTTTAGAATACATTTATTGGTTTTTAGTAATGACAATGCCTGACATGATGTTTGGGGCTATATGATCTAGGAAGAGAACCTTTGTGCTGATTTTTTTTTATCAATTCTTTGATAATATCCCCTCCAAATCTGGTCGAAGCAAAGAAAAATATTGACCAATATGACAATGATTTCACATAAAGAACCT
This sequence comes from Mytilus edulis, assembly GCF_963676685.1. Classification (NCBI taxonomy): domain Eukaryota; kingdom Metazoa; phylum Mollusca; class Bivalvia; order Mytilida; family Mytilidae; genus Mytilus; species Mytilus edulis. The sequence goes on along the minus strand of NC_092347.1, from coordinate 33,515,386 downwards.
TTGAGCATGCTTCAAAGACTCACAACTGCTCCAAAAGTAATATGATAGAATTTCAAGTATGTCAAGTGGATATTATCAACAGCTTAATTAGTCTTAATATGTTTAAATATCTAAAAAGTAATAGTATTCAAAAGGTTATGCAAAATTATTCTCTTTTCATTTTTTTCTGTTATATGGATACTAATATAAGTGATACATGTACCAATACAGTATGTGTTGTGGTATGAAAGTGTAGTAATTAACATTTACTGTATCAATGTTAATTCACACAAATTAAGAAATAAACAAATGAATGAAACATGTTCAACATGTACAATAAAATATAGTTTTAGAAATCAGGTTAAATTGAAGTTCACATGAATACGGATTTAATGAGGTCGACTTTATCACTTGCAAGTGAATACTTCATTATCAATATTATTTAACATAATTTGACAAAATTGAACCATTTTGGCTGCTAAAAGCGAATTATTATTTCACTATTTCAGTTTTATAATTGATTGAACAAAAACGAATCATACTTTAGATTTTTATGCATCTCTTAGCTAGTGCCCCTTTAAACATATACTTGAAGGACCATTTACACTCAGGACCAAGTCATCAGTAGGCAGTACAGATGTATTAAAACAACCTAGCATCATATTGCTAGTAGCGGGAGTAGTATTGTTAGGTAAATTTGGTCTTTTTTTTTAAAATTTGGTCAATGAACAATCGAAATAGAATGCTTTTATCTTCCTATTACTTACATTGTACATAGAGGTGATACTTCTTTGACAAATCCTTGTACATGAGAGTTGTCTGTCAAATCTTTATTTCACAAAGAATGAATTGCATAACAATGAACTGAGCTCAAAGCAAAGTAATTTAATAATACACTTAGACAAAGAGCTAAATCCAGTGATATACTTTGTACTACAGGTCCTTCACGAACATCCATCGACCAAAACCATATCCCAATAACATGCCATACTACATGGTTGGATCAGAAGTCCTGAAAAAGACATGATTTTTTTTATCGTATTTTAAGTATATATGCACAGTTTAAAACTTTTTTGTGGTATAATTATTCAGTATCTAGCAACTATCAATTTGCTTCATGCAAAAATTGATATAGGTTGAGTGCCCCTCTGTTGGAAATAAGAACACACCTCCACCTAATTTTAGTCATCTGATGAAAAAACATTCAAAACTATAAAATGTTATCCAAGACTTGTCAGTGTCTATTTACCATTGCCACTGAATCAGTGATATATCGTACACATAATTATAAACATGCAAGACTAAAATTTTAAAGTACATATACAAATGTTCAAATGACAAAGCAATTATAGGCAACCATACAGCCTTCAAAAATGAGGGAAACTGTCCCAACATGAAAAGTATGCATTAATACAATTGAGAAGAGTAATGGCCTGATTCATAATTCCACTAATAAACAGGTCGGGAACATCTACCCTTCAAATAAACCAGATGCTCCACAGGGCGTAGCTTGATACTACAGCAGAGGTCCAACCCTGAACAGTTGGGGCAAGTATGGACACAACATTAAAGCCTGATACAGCTCTGAATTTGGATTGTGATCAAATAGTCAAAACAGAATAGGTTTCCGACACAGAATGAATGTGGTCTAAGAACTTAAAACATTTAATTTTAAATTGGACTTTTACCTATTGTGGTCCTTTATCCAAAATCTTAATACATGGTTTGAGGCACTTGTCGCAGAAAAAAAATCCAATATAGACTTAGGGGTTGCCCATTTGATATTCTGGGGGGGGGGGCAGGAGGATTTGTTTTTGACAGGTTATTGACAGGTTATCTATTTTTGTAATCTAAGAGGACAAATTATTCATTTTCTGCACTATTGAAGCAAGATTTTTCATTTTCATTAAAGCAAGGGACTGATTATTCATTTTCACAACTGTATTTGTGATATTCAAAAACATACAATTTTTAAATGATTTGTTTATTATAAACAACATATTTGTGTTTCCTTTAAATTTTTATTTTGACATTTTTTTTTGCATGCCGAATGCTATAAATTTTATTTTGACATTTTTTTTTGGTATGCTGAATTGATGTGCACGCAACTGCGTGTTGGCGTATAGGGAGCTACGCGCCTGAATACAATTTAATTAAATATACTTTAAACAACTGGGAATCCTCCCCCTTTATAAGTAGAGACAATCCATAACCTACATCTCAGAAATATTAATCTTAAATTTATATAAATGAAAAGTAAGCTTCCATAAACAGTGGCGTAGCCAGGGTTGAAATGATGTGGATGTTTTGCCGAGCGGAGCGAGGCGAAAATTTGTTTGGACCTTTTTATGCAGAAAAATATTTTTTATTTAAGCACATGTCTACTCCCCCAGGATCCGACACTAGTTAGATTTTTGTTTAAATTCAAAATACCCACCAATTCATATATTTATATTTTAAACCAAATTTTATTGTTTCCTCGAAACTACCATCATTCAATTCATAAATATTTGATGTAAAGTTTCCCACCCAATCTTATATTTGACATATCAAAAACGGACCCCATTACAGCGGCACTTCTGTATAATTTAGGAACTTCGGAATATGGGAACTGAAGTGACTTTTCTTTCCAGGAATTTGAGTCTACAACCTTGGGTTTCTTGATTTTTGATTACTGAGCTAAACGCGTTGCAGGAGACATGAAAATACCAGGCGTCCGATCATCTGGTCTTGTTAGCACTCTCATTTGTACAATTCTTGTTAGATTAAGTGAAACTCATATCTTAAGCAATGTCTTTGACAATTTGGAAAATAAGTCGTAATCAAATATTTTTAACCAGTTATGACCCTTTGAAATATAAATTGTAATGGAAATCACATTTCATTTGCTGTGAAGCTTTTATTTCTCTTAAGATATTGAAAAGAAAAAAGAAAAAGAAAAAAAGTGCTTTTTTAGTTATGCCTTGTTCCTTGCCATTTGATAAATAAAATATGACATATAATGTGCATGGCGGGTAATATTGGATCTTTGTTCTTTACTGATTGAAAATAAGATTAGTATTTGAACCTAGATAGAAACTGGAATTCATAAGCCTTGGACTTATCACGATCTATTACAAATTGATTTTATTTTTATCACGTCGTTTACCATGTCGCAAGAAACGATATCATGATATGATGTTTTATTTGTTAGTCAAATGAGAAGCCATCACTCCACTAGGTTCATGATTTTAGATGAAACATGTCCACGGGTCTGCGTATCAGTCCTTTCCGCTTGTCTTAGCCGATGACGTAGACCTTTTTACGAACAAAAGTTAACTTGGAACACTATTCTGCAATTCAACTATCTTGTTTACATGTATACACTAAATTATCCTAAATGAAAGACCAGGCATACTGCTTCGAAAAAGACTGGACGTTATCCTCATATCCTCAGCCTTCTTACATTTGGATACTTCCGAGTTAAACTGCTGTTTTATTTTTGTCAAAATGATGTGGATGCTTGAGCATCCGAGCATACATGCAAGCTACGCCACTGATAAATAAAATTCAACAGTTTCTTAAAATGAGTAAAAGTGGTTTATAGTCATACCCCAACATGTTGACCATAGATAGACAAACAATTCACTTGCATTCGATTCGCATTTGAACTATATGTGTTTGTTAATGTAAACTGTTTCAAATGTGAATTAAACTAATTCAAATTAGGTGTGAACTCAGTATATATGATTCTCAGGTAGTTTCAAACTTAAAGATACTTTTAAGGGAAGGGAAAGAAACGGATAAAATTATGTGTGTTACAAACACTGTTTATTCAAGTCAGAATCCTGGATCTCAATAGTACTTTGATAATGTCAAATAATACATAATAAATACATGTAGTAGTTACATACAATACTACATGTATTTATTACGTATTAAATGACATTTATTTTAGTGATTGGTAATTAGGAAAAATCTGAAATTCAGGTGTAAATTGCCTGGTTTCTGTAAATAATATCGCATGAGATAAAGTGAAATCTAAAGTCTGGAAAATTGACGGTACATGTAACTTGAAAAGGGTTGTGTTTGATGGGAGCGGAAATTTTACCTTGCAACATGCCAAATACTAACGCAAAATTACAAAGTCAAACGACCTTTCGGAATCGTGACGAAATATCAGATGTCCCCATCTTAGCTCATTAAAGACATAGCATGCACGTGACCAGCGAAATAGTTCAAGGTTAGAAATATAGATAACTGGACTTCGGGCACAAAACAATCAATCATTATACATAACATGGAGGACATTCTGCGTGTTGTTTTGGTTTGAATTAAAATAAGTAAACACGAAATGATATGTGTTTCTAACATAAAGTAACACATAGACTTGATATCAAGTGCATTTTCAAATATGCAACCATATATACATTTGTAAGAACATCATTTTAATATTTGGTTCCAGACATGTGACAGGAACAAGAATATGTGGCGGGGTTAAACACATTTCTTAGATAACGGAATGTTTTGTTTGTTTAATGTCTAATGGTAAATATGTCATGCTCATTACAAAACGAGAAAAAAATTGACGAGTTTAAAAAAGATGGATTCTGCAAGGTGGGTCGATCCTGATGAAAAATACGCTAAAAAGGGATATCTTTTTTCTGATTTGGTTCCATTGATATATTCTCCAGAACTAGAAATTAAAGAAACAACAGACACGGCTTCCTCTGCCTTAATTTTAGACCTATTCCTCGAATTTGACATACACGGTCATCTCAGTACCAGAATCTATGAAAAACGAGACGATTTTAATTTTGAAATTATCAATTTCCCCCACCTTAGTAGCAATATACCAACTTCACCTGTATATATTTGGGATATACATTATATATCTTATTCGGCATTCAAGAGCTTGCAGCTCCTACTCAGACTTTGTAAAACGTCATCAGTGTCTGAGCAGAAAGTTGATGAACCAGGGGTATTTATGTCAATGAACGTCTCTTCCTTTTTCTATAAAATTTCATCGGAAGGTTCAAAACCCATGTTGATAAATTTTCCGTATCAACTTCACAAATTATACACAATGGTCTTAAAGTATAGATTCTGGGTACTGTCGTTGTTTATCATAGTAATAACGTGTTATCATGGTTATATTATTCTTTTATTTGTCTTCATGAATATTACTTTTAATTTACTGTTTAGTCTGGTGATATCCATTTGTCGTGAATTTGTTCTTATAACTCCCGTCATTGTGTTATTGTTCTATGATAGATTTGTATTCATGTCTTTCATTTTTGCTAATGTCCTTTGTCTATATGTCTTTTTATGTTTTTTTGACACATATGACGTGGCTCTGTACTTATACATCCCGTCATTTTGTTATTGTGCTATTGTAAAATTTGTGTATTGTCTTTTAATTTTGATAATGTGCTTTGTCTCCATATTCCTGTTTATCTTATATATACTGTTTGATACATATGACGTGGCTCTGTACTTATACATCCACTCATTGTGCTATTGTAAATTTTAGTATTGTCTTTAATTTTGCTAATGTGCTTTGTCTATATGCCTTTTTGTGCTTTTATTGATAGACATGTTTGTTAGTTTTTATATTGATTTAGATTATAACACGGTGTTGACCGCTGTGCCACTGTTTTTGTCATTTTTGCCTATTATATCTGTTTGTTTAGTTCACACATCGTTGTTAATATAAATAAAGTTTTAATGCAATACTATATTTTGACACTGGGCTATGACAATGCCTTCCTTGATGTCCGCCGTCTGTGTTTTTTGTTGGACGTTGTAAAAAACACATGATCACCTTGGCCAACCTTAGTCAGAAACCGTTTTATGGTATCTCTTTGTTTTTTGTGTAACCGACAACCAACATCTTGACCACCATGACATGACTGAAAATAAAAAAAAAAAAAACAATAGATAAAAATGAACTGTTAGTATAGAGAAAAAATGACCTGTAAATAAATCCTAATTTTGCAGTAAATAAATAATGTGGTCCTAGCACTGAACTTTATATGGATTAAGCACTCACGTAAAGATTTTTATTTAAATTTTTTTTACAAGTGATACAAGTTTTTCTATGATCTTTTGTTTTATTGTTCGTTACTAGTTGTCAAAATAATACTCCTCCCTTGAACTGCTGTTGATCCTGCTACTCATCATAAGCATTTATGTACAATATAAACTCAAAACTACTCTCATGGCAACGTAAGCGCAATTGCATGGTACAGGACTGAATAAAACGCCGTGAATCTAAATAAATGACATATCGAAAACGCGATAAAAATTAAAATTATTTCCTAGAAATTAGGAGGAACAATATATAAAACAATATTTCAAAGAAAACATCAATGAAAATGGGATATGAAAGAAAAATAATATACTATAATTAAATATTTTTTGCACGTGTTTATTAATTAAGAATTCGGTATTACAGGAAAGGACTAGTTCTCTCAAAATTTGCCTGTATTACATGTATGTTGCAAAATGATACCCTGTTGGTAGGCAAGAAGAGAATAATAATAATAAAAAAACATTCGCCATCTTTTATTTCAAATAATTGATGCGGACATTTTTCCATTTTTGAAAATTATATCGTAATATTAAACACTTAAAAGTACACAGTTGTATGGTGTATTGTGTCTGATACCATATAACAAATATGTATAAGACGTTTTTATATAAGACATGAAAGAAAACTTATAAAGAAAGAAATCGCTGTTTTAAAAAAATAAACCTCGTTTTGTTCTTATTACCGACATATTGGTCTTAATTAATATGCAGAAATACACTAGAAACAAATTATCATTCTGATCAAGAATAGCTTTGCTCAATCAAGGCAATTATTCATAGCTAATATACTGAAATATTTGCGATTGACGTTAAGCGCCTGTTTGATCATATAATTTACTTTGATCGTAAAACGCTAACATTTTCTTGTCATTCATTTTATTATTTTAAACTATAACTTTAAATCATGAAATTGAGCCAGAGTTATACAGTACAAAATGATTTTAGTAAATCATCAAAACTTATATAACTTTTAATGATTATTTTATGAGTTTTTGACTAACAATATAGAACTGTGTTCATTTTTCGTAATGGTGCCCATAAATTCTACTTTAAAACCAATCGGTGGGAAAACAATTTCACGAGGAAACCTGAAAATGCATGGAGTTCTACATGCACTCACACGTGGAGATGTTAGGTAAGAAAGTATCCTGACCTATTTTTGGAATTTTGATCAGACTTTTAAAATTAAATATCAAACTTTCAAATTTTTGAAATTACATGCTTATTAAATGTATCCGTTCCAAAACTATTTCTTCCAAAAGTTTCCTGTCTTCTTATGGGTTTCTGTTAAATCATGGTCACTTTTAATTGTAAAATTAGGATGCTCATTATCATTGATTCTTTGGATTTTTTTTATTGTAGTCCTTGATCGTGATCGAAAAACGCTTTTCCCTATTGGATTCTTGAGACGAAAGCTTACGAAATGAGAAAACAAATATTATCGTATGATCAGGGTTTATGGTTTATCGCTAGTATCATCGGGGTTTTCAATCCGGTTTTTTTTTGGGGGGGGGGGGGAAACATCTGAGAAATTGTCTATTTCATTTATTGGTGTTTGCTTAACACCCAGTGGCAAATATATCATGCATATAAACAACAATAAATGCAACAGATAGGTCCTGTAATAGAGTCCGTCCGGGAAGAAGGTCGGGGAAATTTGGAAAGATATGCTATAATCATGTACCTACCATGCAATCACGCGTGAATTTATACGTATCATATGATATTAGAAACCAGTCTTTCAGAATCTTTCCTGTGTGGTCGTCACGTTTATATACGATTTTAATCCTCACGTTTCCCATGTATTCTTCACTCGTATTGTCAAGGTTAGAAACAAAATATATTTAATTATTATATATGGCGTTCAAGTGTAGACCTACCTCTAAAATAATCAAAATTTCAGAAAATAAATGTCCATTTCTTACGAATGACATGTAAAAAAAAGATAAGCACGTCTAAAATATGACAATGATAGATAATTTTCCACTTTATCTCGTTTACAATTTGATCAAAAGTACACATAAGTTGACAGGTCAAAGTGATAAACTGTCTCCACCAGTTATGTTGCTTGTCTTTAATTCTATTGGACACTTTTTCTCATGGTAAAAACAACGCAGAATTCCTCCGAAACAATCGAAGCCTTGTATTTGTACAAGTACCAGAGTCTCGATTCAAGGTCCTTCTCAAAAACGAGGACAAAAACTCGACCGAATTCGAGTGCATAGGACAATAAAATTGTTTATTTATAGCAAGAAAACACAGCTTCCATGCAATTAGAAGTTTCCAGCGTCTTAGTCTGACGACATCTCAAGACTTTTGACTGTAATCACTGTCATTGCGAAGAATATAATGCATTACTTTTCTATTGAATTTATGGCGTGACCCTGAGCTCTATGTACTGTTATATTAAACTTTGGAACCATTGGTCCGTTCTTATAAGTCTGACACAGTTAAAGTAACAAATCATAACGATGATCACCTAGTTAATTTGTTTATCACAATAAGTACATTTGTACTACAAATTAAATTTATTAACTAGTATTCTCTCTTTAATTGTTTCTCATTTTGTTATTTTGGGGCCTTTGTACAGCTTAGTATATGTACTCACTATATGTACTTCCACTAAAATTAGCTATCATAGTTTACTATTTCTACTTTTGTTCTCAATTTGTAATTTTAGGGCTTTTATAACTTTTTATACAGTGTGGGTTTTGCTCATGGTTGTAGGCCGTGCAATAACTGGTAGTTGTTTTAACGTCCTTGTCCTTTGTTTGGGGTATTGTTCTCTGAATCACAAAATCATCAACAGTTACTGTTATGTAGAAGATAACGACAACCCGCTTATCCATATAAAAAAACTTGATGCAGTTACATATTTGTTTGTTTTTTTAAACGAGAACATGATATAAGAACTGCCCACATTTGATATGCATGCAGTTCCTATGCTGAGTATTTTTTAGGTTTCGTGAGAAAAAAGGGACGTAAGTCTAATTCGTATTGGCATTCTTCACAACTTAAACAAGTCGTAATGAAACATTCTGTCGCGCTTTCGATATTTTTATCAGATAACGAGAAATGATTTAAAGTTTTAAAGTTTCTTACACGTTGCTAGTTCAAAAAACAACTGTTCTAGCATTACTTTTTCTTAATGATAAATTTTGAGTTCAGCTTATTTTTTTATACGTTTGTCGTTTTGCAAAATAGTTCGGTCCTTAAAGAAAACATCGACTTTTGTAATTTATTTATAATGAAACAATTTTTGCGCAATAATATTTTGCAGAAAAAAAACTTTTTGATTTCTGTTATCTTGACCTTAAAAGATCAGTTTGATTTTGCCTCGCAGCCACCTTGTAGTGTATGCTATCTCTCTGATAGCCTCTGACCTTTGTTAGTCTTGTATTTTTTTAATTTTAGTTTCTTGTGTACAATTCGGAAATTAGTATAGCGTTCATTATCACTGAACTAGTATATATTTGTTTAGGGGCCAGCTGAAGGACACCTCCAGGTGCGGGAATGTCTCGTTACATTGAAGACCTGTTGGTGACCTTCTGCATTTGTTTTTTCTATGGTCGGGTTGTTGTCTCTTTGACACATTCCCCATTTCCATTCTCAATTTTATCGTTGTAGTTACATTAAAACATTGTTAAATTATTTTTTTCTTCAATCCTAATGATAAAGAAATCCTATTTTTTAGGTTTAGTTATTAAAGATATTGCCGAAATTATATGAAAAAATAATATGACAAATTCTAAGAGGCAAGCAACAAATTTTCACAGAGTGTCAGAAGTTAAAAAAAAGATTTTAGACAAGATATGCTATAGTAACGTTGTGTAATGACACTAATATAACTGCTGGAAATTTTTAATGGTGGCATATTAAATATTTTCAACCTGACATTATAATTCAAAGGGTCATTTTATACGTTTAAATAAAAAACACATGTTGCCGCTGTGCTAGATCATGAAACAGAATGGTCAAATTTAATTCTCTGACATTAGAAGAACAGTGATTAATTGCTATACTTACTTTTTTATTTATTCATTTATCAAACTAAAAGAGCACAGTTCTATGTGAACTCTAAGGACGCAAAAAACTGATTATAGAGATACTTGAATTGAAATTTTGTAGCCAGACTTTCTTTTCGTCTACAAAAGATTTCAGTGCCGCTCGAATACAAAAGTTAATCCATCCTAATAAATAACGAAGCAGAAGAGCATTGACAACCCAAAATTCCAAAAGTATTTTCCAGCTAAGGTAATCTATTGTAGAACATTAAAATTTCATTAACGTTTCATTTTCAAAAATACATATTTTCTATTATTATCATTAAAACTTTTACAAATGGTTACATTCTTATTATATTTCTGAAATCCATTCTCGGAATATTATTCATTAAATTTTTGTGATACTAGTTAATATCCTTGTTATGTATTATTGCATATGTCACGTAAAAAATGTTTTCTGAAACGAAAGTTGTCAAAGTATTTGAAAAAAATATGTTACAAAAAGTATTTTTTCCTTAGGTTTTCAAGGTATTACTGAAATTACAAATAATTCTGTTTAATGATTTTTTTATATATATTTATACATATTAACAGGAAACAAAAGTTCATAGCAATGTTACTTCAAAGTAATATAAAGTACATACAAAATTAAAATGTGTGTCATCGAATGATTATTACATTTTTTTTATTAGGTCAATATCGTAAGGGAAATCTGGGATATGTCGTATTTCCACACGCATAAATCCGGCAAAATTATCGTCAGCTTTATATGTTTAAATAAGATATATGACCTACATTAAATAAAGAGGATAAAATAAAGTTTAAATTCATAATTTATATTCAAGAGGATGGCCTCATTAGGAAGAGCTAATCTTTCTCATGGTCAACTTACCACCCCGAATAAATTTTAAATATACGATATACAACATCTGATATAAGTAAATTTCTTACACATATACACACATTTTCATTTACAGTATATTGTAAACGTACTGTCTACATATATATAGGTATTGTCCTGAACAATAAACGGTTCCAATCAATCATCAATATTTTCCCAATCCCCCCCCCCAAAGGAGAACAGATAAACAGTCATGACAAATGTAAAATGTAATGTTGATATCTTGACCTTTGTGTCGTCGTCGTCGGGTTGGTGTCTTATTGGCGTATACCCTACAATTCATTTTACTAATTTAAAATTGTCAATTTATCTGAGCTTTTTAACATAAGTATAAGCTGTCTTTTTGTTCTACTAAGGTACTAGACAAATAAATGAAATTTAAGAGGAAAAATATGTATGAACTAACCAGATTTTATTTTTAATCATTGTATAGCTCCCTTTAAATTTCTTTTCAAGTAATCAACGTGAAATATGAAGTAGCTGTGAAGTGGCAATGTTACTGCAACTTAGATTTATTCTTGATATTAAATGATAAAATCTTTATAGATGTTTACTGCAATAAAATATACATGTGTACTTAATGATTCTGGAAAAAAATGTCGACGTGTCACAAACCATTAAAAACAGATAAAATAAGAAACTAAAAGGGAGAGAGAGATGTTTTCAGTTTAAAATACGAAATTTTACAAACTGAAATATTTTGATATCTGTTAGTATGAGCAAAGATGGTCAGTTTTTTAATGTATTTCTTTCAGTTTGATATCAATAAATGCTGTCTCTTTCTTCGATATCGAAAATTAATGTTATCCTCAATATTTCTTATAAAAACTGACCGGTGGTGGCAACGTATTTATACATCCCGCTCAGGCAAACGGGCGTATCAGTGGGAAGAGCTTACTGCCGGATGAAAGGAGTCCAGCTGACTTTTTTTCTGAATTTTATAATTTATCATCTCCTTGGATTTGAAAATATTACACATTTTTACAATGTATTATATAATTTAGGAAATATTTTTTTACATTGACATACGGTTATTTTTTTTAATGAAATTTCGAAATAAAATTAACGGTACCAATTTTCTTGCACCAGATGCGCATTTTGACAATACATGTCTCTTCACACCGTGCTCTTCAGTGATGCTCGTGGCCAAAATATTTGAAATCGAAAGTTTATATAAAAGATGAAGAGCTATAATCCAAAAGGTCCAAAAAGTATAGCCAAATCCGTGAAAGGAATCAGACCTTTGCATGAAGGAGATACATTCCTTAATTTATAATAATTTTTATCATTTTGTAACAACAAATTTTAATAACACAAAAAATCCGTATATGTGGTGGTGTTTAACGACCTTGACTGGCCTTTCAGCCCTCGCACGGTCGGCTCGGTGCCCGAAGGCGTTTGGTGAGCTTTAAATATTCTGGTGCCATGGGTCAGGAACAAGTAGTGGAGGTCGCAATATGGAAGCCGCCATCTTGGTTTTGGTGAGTAGATTTTGGTTTTTTACTATTTTGATGTTTATTTTCACTAACGGCTGCTTTCAGGGCCAGTTTGGTCAGCTTGGCAGCCCGCTAGCCTCGATGATGGAGTACAGGTAGATGATCTCGGACGTAGTTCGAAAGATGACAGGAAGCATTATCAAGACCAAAGCCGTGAGGCAGTGAAATGAAGGTCATATCACCCAACAGCCTAGGATACAGCCCTCGGACGTTAATCGGCATAACACTCCCCATAATACAATGGTTTTGGAGTGCATGTTAACGCGGGTACGCCAACTACTACGTCTATCTGTACGGCATGGATTGGTTTCTGTCATCTTAAGTAGTAAGTCGTTGATATCTAACTGTAAACCCTCATCGAAGATAGCGGGTAAAGGAGAGCTGGCCCAGCACGTCCGTTCAGCTGTAATGACTGAGACGTGACTGATGATGGATTGAAAAAATCCGTATTTTCATGCCAGTACCGAAGTACTGGATACTGGGCTGGTGATACCCTCGGGGACTAATAGACCACCAGCAGAGGCATCGACCCAGTGGTTGTAATAAAATTAACGGTACTAATTTTCTTGCACCAGATGCGCATTTCGACAAGACATGTCTCTTGAGTGATGCTCGTGGCCAAAATATTTGAAATCGAAAGCTTATATAAAAGATGAAGAGCTATAATCCAAAAGGTCCAAAAAGTATAGCAAAATCCGTGAAAGGAATCAGAGCTTTGCGTGAGGGAGATACATTCCTTAATTTATAATAATTTCTATCATTTGTTACAGCAAATTTTAATAACACAAAAAAAACCTGCATACTCACTCGTATATAATAGCTATATTGAATACTTGCAACATTTAAAACATACACGAATTATGAACAAATATGTTTTTTTTTATGATTAACGTACAATCTTGGTAGTAATTTAAGTTAAAAACCAAATGGTATGAAAGAGGTTAACACACATCAATATATACAAGGAGTTATGAAATATGTCAGTCTCAAAATAGTCTCTATATACAAAATGTGAATAACATTTGAAATTTTCAAAGTACTGCCAGCAGAACAAATTCTATAAAAGGTATTAAATAATTCAAATAGATTTGCAATTATTCGATGATTACAATCATTATGAAGTATATACAGTCAAAATTAATAGAATGACACTTTAATTTTGTAATTGTAGATTTTTTTTTTATGTTTGCATATAATTTGTATGGACATTGTGTTTATGCGTTACAAGAGCTGATACACTATAGAAACATTCGAAAAAAATATATTGAATCTGGAAAGTATATTAGGAGGACTTTGATTTGTGGTTGGATTGACGTATCTTTGTAGGGTTTTTGTCCTAATGCTCCGATAAAACCAACTATAAATCATAAGCTCCATCCTACATCTATTTGTTTCAAACTAACAAAACAATTCCATTGGCCATACATAGGTAAATAGAAATTGTTTGGCTCCGTGGAAGCAAATCATTCATGTTATATTTAGAGGAAATATACCGTAGTCTTGATGAAACAACAATTTGTTCTATATACTTCCCTGTGACTGTAGTCTTTGTCTGGTTTATGCGGAACTACTTGACGAATTTTACTATACAAAAGGCATTAAAACGGTACCACGAGTGGTGGTGTAAAAATAACAAACATATATCCTTATTGCCCTATAAAGCAGTACTTAACATGTCATACCAAGGATGCGTGATTATACAAAAATACTTAATAATCCTGATTAGGTTTTATTATTTTCACGTTTCCAAATTAAGATTTTATAGAACTAAGTGTATTGAATTTATAAGGGCACGTTTTGGTTACGTATTTTTTTTTTATCAGTTCAACATTTCCAATAAACTTATTTAAAAAAAAAAAAAAATAACTGATTGTAAATTTTAGCAATGCAACAAAATTATACATATATATATATACTTTTTCACTTTTTTGGTCTTTTGGAAAATGTTGTTTGTGCTGTTGTTAGACCCTTCTACAACGAAATTTGTTTTACATGCACGTATAAAAATTGCGGTTTTTATCCAACGCAATCATAGATTTGAACGTAGTTTTCAATTTAGACTCGTTTATATTTTTTCGTTTGGGCTTGTATCATATTTTCCCTCCGGTTTATATGATCCGTTCATCCTACATTGACTCTTAAAATTCAAGAGTCTGTCTAAAAATGAGGGTACTTTTTATATGGCCCTTCCAAATACCGTTTCGATCTCTAACATCACTGAAGAGACATTTATTGTTCAGATCTGGGGTGGTGTTCTCGAAGCTATCTTAGGATTAGGACGTGTCCTAAGTCTATCTTATGACAATTCTTTGTCCTAAGTCGTGTTCTCGAAGCTCTCTTAAATTATGATATATCTCATTTTTCGTTCTAACTTTAGGACACCCAATAAGGTGTCTTAAGATCATCATATCTTCATCCTAGCATAATAAGTTTAAATTTCGCTTTTTGCTCATTATTTTACGTGAAAATGAACATGAAATGAAACGCAGCATCGGTTATTAACTCGTATATAAAGAAATTGTGCATGATTTTAAACTTTGAACTTCGTGTTTCACGATACGATTACACTACAAATTTAATTCTCATTTCAAAACAAAATGTTTTCCAGTTTAAATTACAATCCTTTTTGATATAGAATGAAATTCAAAACAGTGTAGCTGTGGCCATTGATTGACACATTAAAATCATCCATTGACTGGGACAATTTAGGTGAACGTTTGTATGTAACGACCACTGTTCACGACGAACCTACGATAGACATTTAAACTGTGGGGTCACCAAAGGTTTCTTAACGCCTTTAATTATAAAATAATTCGAAAAATTAATCAGGAATAACCTTTGTGTTTTGATTTATATAATTGATATAAATCAAAATATCGTGTTATTTCTGATTAATTTTTCGAATTACTTTATTTAGGTGTTGAGAACCTTTGCTTACCCCATAGTTTAAGTGTTTTTAAAAAGTACATAGTGAGCATTGGTCGTTACATACAAACGTTCACCTAAATTGTCCCAGTCAATGGATGATTTTAATGTGTCAATCAATGGCCACAGCTACACTGTTTTGAATTTCATTCTAATTACATTGGTAATTATGCATTTGATTCTATACATGGTATAATAAAATTCGTAAACAATTTTATTAAATAATTTCGGCATAAATAAATGTTTTATCAAAAAATTACTTTATGATTTAATATTTCGACTTAGGATATGTTTAGGACGTCCTAACATGAGATTCGCCTGAGAAAGCTTCTAGACACAACTTAAGAGTGTCCTAAACTGTTCCTAAGTCCAACCTAAAATTGGTCTAAGATGTGTCTTAGGACGAATCTTAGGATACTTTCGAGAACACCACCCCAGCTGGTGTACTAAAAAAATATTGACACCGTATGTTTGTGGCATAACATCGTGGCCACAAGTTAATTTATTTTTTGTTTAGTATTAAATTTATATTAAGATCCATTTTGTTACATCTTGTGATCAATTTTATTTGGCAATAGCCAATGGCAGTCAGCAGGGTTAAAGAACATCAGTTGTTCGACCTGTTAGTCAAATGCGTTTTGTTTAAATATACTTTTTCACTTTTTTGGTCTTTTGGAAAATGTTGTTTGTGCTGTTTTTAGACCCTTCTACAACGAAATTTGTTTTACATGCACACGTATAAAAATTGCGGTTTAAATCCAAAGCAATCATAGGTTTGAACGTAGTTTTCAATTTAGACTCATATATATTAAAAATAGAAAACAAATGTTTCAATTTTGTGTTTCGTCTTCGTTCGAAATATTTCGATCCATTGTCAGCGTTTTTTGTATATACTACGATCCACTTTTAGCCATTCTTTGCAATCAAAGTTGAATAAAATATTTGGAAATACGTATGTTTAGCGGTGACATAAAAATATGTTATATCTTACCATGGATTTATTTTTTTCATCTCTGATATTAATGAGATGTTTTCCCATGTGATGAAAAACTGCATGAAAAAGTTATGTAATTAGATATATTAAAGAGGTAGACTTTACATAGATAAATTAAGTCGTATAAGAAAAGCAATATGAGTATGTTAGATTTGATGTATGCCTTTTTGTGCTTCTTCGTTACATTTGTTGTTTTTATAGTGATATTAAGATGATAACACAACATTGACTGCTGTACCCCTATTTTTGACATTTTTACTCTTTGAGTATGTTTGTTTTGTTCATGCATCGTTGACAATGTTATGGAATTTGATGAGACTGTCATACAAGTGAGAGGTTTAGCTAGCTATAAAACCAGGTTCAATACATTAGAAAATGCCTGTACCAAGTCAGGAATATGACAGTTGTTATCCATTCGTTTGATGTGTTTGGACTTTTGATTTTGCCTTATTAATCATTTTATTAAAAAAATATTTAACACCATGGTAATTTTTTAAAAGAGCTTGAATATTTCTTATATTGCAGTCATATTGTTCGTCCGTACGTCCGTTCATAGAACAAATGTTTTTGTTCTATCAAATACCTATATTTACTACTTAGTTTAAACAATATTTTATTTAAATAAATTGAATTGGATTGGGAAACAGGCATATTTACTACTTGCTTGCTAGGTCTTTGATTTTTCAAAACGTTGAATGAAAGTATTACTGAGTTCATCTTAATACATTAGTAAGGTATATTCAGGGAATCATAAAATGTGCAATTTTGTGATGAATTAAAGTTGTATTTTCCTTGCGTTACCATGTTTTCTGTAGAACATAGATAAAACAAGGTTTCGCCCCTTTTGCAAAAAATGATTTGTATTTGATACCCGAATTCACCAAAATAAATATATATTTGTTTCATTTTGTGGTTTGCTTTTTTAAAATACTTCGATCCATTTTTATAGCCATTTTTATTGACTGCGAATTATTTTTATCCACTCATATGCATCAAATAAATTTTGAAGGCATCATCCAAAACCAAAACACAAAGAACAACCGATAAAGAATGGGAATCTAGAATATGTCAAAGAAACAACAGCACGACCAAAGAACCGACAACAGCCGAAGGCCACCAATGGGTCTTCCCGCAACCGGAGGAGGGCCTCAGCTGGTCTTAAGCATTAGTGCATGAATTGGAATAACATAGGAAACAGCTATTACCTAAATGTTTATGTTATTTTTAAGTTTTTATAATTTAGTGCATTGTGGAAAATCAAAATGACCCATTCTGTGTTCTGTTTATTTTTTCTTCGGTTCAAATATTGGAATAATTTCAGA
This sequence comes from Mytilus edulis, assembly GCF_963676685.1. Lineage (NCBI taxonomy): Eukaryota > Metazoa > Mollusca > Bivalvia > Mytilida > Mytilidae > Mytilus > Mytilus edulis. Next base: position 33,497,693 of record NC_092347.1, on the reverse strand, counting down.
AATGCTGTAACGTTATTCATGATTTTTTTTCACGTGTAGTACTATTACATATACAAGTCTTTCTTCTAACCGATTTATTTCGTGATAAACAGGTACCTTTGCACTTAAATATATTAAAGATGATTAATCTTGTAAGGATTATTTTTATTAAAAAAAAAGTAAATGTTCTCTGTCATTAGCAACCTTGAAAAAAAATGTTTAATGGCTTCGACCTTCAAAATTTAATTAAGAAGATTATGTCGTGCGTACCCCAAAAAAACTTATCACATATATCATAAAGGTTATAATTTGGTACGTCAGACACGCGTTCGTCTATACACAAGTACAAGCAGCAACACTTGTAAAACAAAATGGAAGGTAAATCAAATACGAAGTTGGTAAGCATTGAAAATCAAAGTTCTAAAAAGTCTTACCAAATACTGACATGCCCTGGAAAGAGCTACTTAACACAAACAAAGCAAACTAAATATGAGCAATTTGAAATTCAATAAAAGTTTGGTATGATACAAGTTTCTCCAGAAGGGTCAACACTGAGTCCAGCTTTGTGAAGAAAATTTATAGGAAAGGGTATAGTGGATCAATTCATTGCACAAAATTACTACTTGCACATGAGATATAACCATTCCAAGAGCAAAGGAACAGTGCTTGTATGATATACTTACAATTTAATGTTTTGTTATATCTATATTGGAAAATTTGAATGGATTTGACCTTTGCAAGGATAAATATAAATCAACTAACACCCATTTCATGCTAAAATCATCATAACGAGATAAAATATCTATTTATCTAGAAAAATGTTATGTGTTCGTTTTGTGACAATGATATATGTAGAAAAATAATTTAATATGTAAACATTTTATGAGTGATAACTTCACTATCTGCAGCTACTAATCCTCCCCCGAGCAGACACCACAAGGAATTGTAAATCAATTTCAATTTAATGGAAACCCTTATCATACTATTCTTTCATCTTAATACCATACTATTATAAACATAATATTCAAAATAATAATAATAATTAGTAGAATTTTTTGCCAGAAAATAAAGACATATTTTTCGATAGATAAGCAATCAGACTTATTTTATAGCTATTATTTTGAAATTGTAAAATCATTTCAAAGGAGTATTATCAGTTATAAGATAAGTCGTGGTTCCTAATTTTTATATTTGAATTAAATATACTTAGTCGTACTTTTCCGTTTAATCATCAAAGATGCCTATCAAATTAGTTTATGTTTATTGAGAAAATTATAAAATTATCCGCTAATTATGTATTTATCATTGGTTTCGGCATTGCTAAATTTGTTTCGGAGGTAGCCCACTGTTAGAGAAATTGTAAGATAAGAAAGCACAGTCAAAAGAAAAAGTAATAAAAAAGAGACAATCAACAAAAGAAAAGAAAGAGAGCAAGAGAGAATATATAACATATAAAGATAAGAAGACGTGATACGTTTGCTAATAATACAACTATACACCAGAGATCAATAACGTAGAAGTAAGCAGCTTTCGGTCACCATACGGCTTCAACAATGAGCGCATCATACTGTATAACAAGACCCTGCCGTTGTAAAATAGAGAACAACTCAAACGTTAAAAAAACATTGATAATAATGTTTAAAGGGAAAAGGGAGAGTAAAGCAAGTTATGTCGTAACAAACGGTTCCATTTACTTGTATATTCAACAGTCGAAAGTGTTAAAGTTAATTATGCAAATCGACCTTTCAGATGACAAATTCCGATGGAAACAAATTTCCTTTTCATGTCTATTCTGAAACATGTCATCCTGAACATGTATGGAGTATTTGTCACTGAACATGTATGGAGTATTTGTCATCCTGAACATGTATGGAGTATTTGTCACTGAACATGTATGGAGTATTTGTCATCCTGAACATTTATGGAGTATTTGTCATCCTGAACATGTATGGAGTATTTGTCATCCTGAACATGTATGGAGTATTTGTCACTGAACATGTATGGAGTATTTGTCACTGAACATGTATGGAGTATTTGTCATCCTGAACATTTATGGAGTATTTGTCATCCTGAACATGTATGGAGTATTTGTCATCCTGGACATGTATGGAGTATTTGTCACTGAACATGTATGGAGTATTTGTCACTGAGCATGTATGGAGTATTTGTCACTGAACTTGTATGGAGTATTTGTCATCCTGAACATGTATGGAGTATTTGTCATCCTGAACATGTATGGAGTATTTGTCATCCTGAACATGTATGGAGTATTTGCCACTGGGCACAAAGAAACCAACTAACAATTTATCTTCTACCTATTTTATCATTATTTTAGAGAATTTAATTATGTTTTTATTTATTTTATAAATCGACTTGTTCGTATCCCTGAAAAGATTAATTTGCTGACATGTATCATCATATACTTGTGGTTGTTCAAATGTTTGCTGTCGTGGTTGTCTAAATGTTTGTACTCGTGGTTGTCTAAATGTTCGTACTCGTGGTTGTCTTTATGTCTGTACTCGCGGTTGTCTAAATGTTTGTACTCGTGGTTGTCTAAATGTTTGCATTGTATCTTTACTCTCTCTACTACGAAAACGTCAGGTATATCATAAGTGTATTTGTTGGATTTCATTAAATTTTATCGTCTGTTATTGTTTATGTTACTCAGCACTGTGTTACTTAATCCCGAGATGTGATTTTATAAACATCTATAGCAAGGAACTCTGTTCTAACAATGCAAGTGACAGGACTGCCTTAAGGGCATACGATACAGTTTTGATCCCGTATTTACATTTAATAAACATTTCCATATAGACTATTTTTTACCTGATTAAATCAAATATGTTATAAAAAATATACCTTCATGCGCTACTTTTTGAGTGAAATGAGGTCGAAATTTTGTATGTTTGCTCAAAATTCGGAATTTTGGCCGTATATTTTCTCTTTCGAAAAAAAGACATAACTTTTTTGTTTTAAACACAAATTGTTTTTGTTTAATAATTTGTACTTTTTATAAGTTTTTTATAAGTATCTTAAAAAAATAATACATTTTTTATTCAGAAATAACTCATATTTATCAAATGTTCATGAATGAATAAAAAACATCATTTTTTGCTGTATATTTATCAAATTTAAAAAAAATTGCACTATTTACGCTTGATAATTGGCACACATTATCTTCTCGCGTAATCAAACCAAATAACATTTTAAAAAAGAGGGGTCCATGAACTCATTTTCAAGTTAAATAAGTTTGAATGATAAAAATCAGTCGAAAACTGAATCTTTTTCCGATATGGTTTCTCCCCTGTAACTGTATCGTATGCCCTTAAACGTACAGCGTGAGAGTTTATGCAATGTTGTAGGCCGTAAGTTATTTTTAGATGAAAAGCAGCAACAAAAACGATTCATGCACTGACTATGGTTTTGCCAAATGCTTTTGTGGGTTTTGTGTCATATATTATTACACCAAAATTTCTTTTTTCATTCTGAAGGGAATAAAGGAAATATTTGTATAAAATGAAGAAATTTCTTGCAATTGTCATTTTGTCTGTCAACCAACAATGGTGGAATAAAGAAACTGTTTAAATTGAAATAAATTTCTATATTGCCTTAAACGTACAGCGTGAGCGTTTGTGCAATGTAATAGGACTTAAGTTATTTTTAGATAAAAAGCAGCGACAACCAACAATGATGGAATAAAGAACATGTTTAAATTGAAATAAAGAAATATATTGCAATTTTCAATTGGCAAGTCAACCGAAAATAATGGAATTAAGGAAATTTATAATATAAAATAAAAGAAATATCTTTCAATTGTCAATTGGCCAGATAACCAACAATGCATGCTCATTGAAGACAGAGATTAAGGTCACCGTCAAGTATGTTGAAATAAGTAACGTTATACGGACGAGAGACACTTGAATGAGAATGTATCATTTCTTCAGTATAAATTTCTGACTTATCATCATACAGTATATATGTTTTGCATTGTGCGTGTAGTGATGCACGTTATATTACATTTAGTAAACAACCAGAATGAAGAGAATTAGATGGAAATCCCACTAATAATTATTAATAAATATAATATTTTTTTTCATGCTCAGAATAATTATGCTAAATGATTGCAATAAAGGTCGGTAAATTAATAGCGGCATTAAAGGCAAATATCTTAATTCCGTAATACACCCCTATCCCTCCCTCCTGGTATCAATCATAAGTCTTATTAAGACGAAATTAATTGAAACAAGATCTTTGGTTCATTTCAAGTAGAAAGCGGAAATGATTTTTGTTTGACGGTTTGTTTTAATAAGTGAGGCGACCTCAAAATCGTCTATGCTATCAAAAATATTATGTATAATAACTGTCAACAGTTGTTGGTTTAATCATATTTAAATCGTTATATTATAAATTCTTATTTCACCAACCCAGTTCAAAACCCCGTAGTGTTTAAATAAAAAACCAGAATTGAACACAAAAGAAAATCCGAATGAAACATTTCAAGATTATGCCGATATTACGTATACATTTATTATCATATCAAAAGCATGCAGCAATGTGGCCTCACATATAACGCTGATAAAAGCATCCAGCAATATAGCGTTATAAAATGCTTATAAAGGCATCCAACAATGTGGCTTGACAAATCTGAATTTAACTATATATCTAACTTACTTAAAGGATATCGAACTGTTAGAACTACAATATAAAACTACTACCCCCTAAAAAATAAAGCTGATAAAATCATGCAGCAATGTAGACGTACAAAAAATACTGATAAAATCATCAAGTAATGTAGCCGTATAAAATGCTGATAAAGGCATACAGCAATGTGGCCTTACAAAAAAAAAATGCTTGGTTTTCACAATAGTGTTTTGAATGACTGACCGAGTACTAAATTAACTATTTCTAAGGAAATCGAACTGTAACGGACTGTTAGAACTACAATACAAAACTGCTACCCCCTAAAAAAGCCCACATAATCCCTTAAATAATTTGCATAAAATCCTCTAAATCCGTGGCCTCCGAATATACTGATATTGTTATAAGGTGCTCAAGAATATTTTGTTTCGATTGAAGCACCTATATCGTGTTACAACTCGGAAAGCAAGGTTTTCAGACGACTGTTATGTTAGGACTTTTTATTCCCATTCGTGTTTTGATGCTTACAATCGGATTTGGATTTCTACCTTTTGTTCTAGATTGTACTTTGATGAAGGATTTACATGTGCTAACCTTATATTTGTCATCATAAAAATGTTCACTGTGATACCAATCCAAATCTTTATTACTAAGAATGTAATGGAACAGTGCTTGCTGTTCGGTGTGAGCCAAGGCTCCGTGTTGAAGGCCGTACATTGACCCATAATGGTTTACTTTTATAAATTGTGACTTGGATGGAGAGTTGTCTCATTGGCACTCATACCACATCTTCCTATAGTTATTCCACTCTGTCAAGAAAGACATATATTGACACCGACTCTTCAAGAGTGCATAAACTGAGATGTTTAATTATAATATATAAAATATAGGTATTTGAATTGTATGTAGCAGATCAGGAAAGGATATTTTCTATAATAGCTATGTCATATATTTGTCAATGAAGAAATTGTATCGAAACACTCTGGTATTCTGGTATAGTGAATGAACTGTTATGTATAGATACATGACATGCACGAAGGTATATTCAATTAAATGCCGAGAAAAGGGAAATTCACTTCCAGAAAATTTAAATCATCACCACATGTCGATAAATTTTCTGAATGAATGTTTGTGTATGACCTGGTATGATGTATATAGTTGATGGGCAGTCTTAAAATATTGATTGCTTAAATGGGGAAATGAAGCTTTAGAAATGGACCATAAGTCCTATAGGCAGCATAGTATATATTGAATTATCCAATGGTTAAGAAAAAAGGACTCGGTCAGTACTAAAGTTCGTAAAAGAAAAAAAAGGGTGAACTCTAACAAAACAAGCAGGACTCGAATGGCGTACTTTGTCAATGGGAGATAAGTCTTAACTTTAGTAAACACTTTTGTTCATGCATCTTAGCTAAACAAGGGTTACTATACACTCCCCTCCTCTGGACAGGATGGATAGTAACCCTTGGCTTGCGAAGATGATGTTCGTGCGGCTGCCCAGATGCAAGATAAATGGGATTTAGAGCTATAAGTTTCGTTAAGGTTTATTCTTTTTACTGCATGTTAAAGACGATCTATGATTTGGAACTTCTAATGGTTTTGTACTTTTATATGTCGTTGGGTTTTTGTTTCATTAACATAAAACACACAGTCCATTTTATATTTTGTCTGTATTTCAGAACCAATGAAATAAAATGGGTGTTAGTGGCAACACGACTTCCATACTCGTAGGTTAGAATTACATTCATGGAATGCAAGCAGGTCCTTGTTTGTTTAAAACTTTTGATGCATGAAAATAAATTTCATAAAAAATTCTTGTTAATTATTTCACCTTTTGTTAATAGTTTTACGTTATAATATAATGGAAAGGGTAATAATTTTGTATTTGAAGTCTGCTCTCCCTTTATCCTTATAAATTTGTTTTCAGTTTAAGAGTCTTTGTTTCTTTTCATAATTATCTTGTTTTCGGTTTCATACCTTTTTTCTTCCCTCTTTGCGATTTTTCAAGTAAAATCTCTTCCTGACTGATTGAATTGCTACTCTTTTAACGCGAATTTTTGTATGTAAAAATCTGTAGTGTTTGGATAACAAAAAATGTATTACAAAAGACTCAATATTTAAAATTTTAAACAATGGAAAAATGTAAGGGTGAAAATTTGAATCGACATATTTTGATAATTAGTGAGACGAATGCGTCATTTCTTGTGGATAAACGCTATGATTCTCTGGTACGGAAACTAACAAGTATAAGTTTCCGGATTTGATTTTCCAAATTAGAGAAAGGGATGTATGATAACCTTACGCCCGTGTCCGGTTTTACACACGGTTTGGCTGGATCAATCTGATTATAGAGGAAGTCTTCCCCTTTCCACGAAATAAATATATAACTTGTAATAATCTTTAAATAATTATTTCCGAAAAAATCACGTTTTCTCAGTAGGTCAAAACTTAAGCTTAAAAACAACCGTCTTAGTAAAATGTTTTGCCTATTTTAGCATATATATAAATATATACAGGGCGAGATAGAGTCTTATAGAATTTATAATCTAATTAAAAATTATCTCCGAAAAAGTCACACTTTCTCAGAAGGTCAAAACTTAGCTTAAAAACAACCATCTTAGTAAAATATTTTCCTTATTTTAGTATATATATTTATACAGAACGAGATAGAGTCCTATAGAATTAATAATCTTTAAATAATTATCTCCGAAAAATTCTCGCTTTTTCAGTAGGTCAAAACTTAGCTTAAGAACAACCGTCTTAGTAAACTATTTTCCTTATTTCCGAATTTGAACATGTAGAGAGAGAGTAAGAAAGAATCTTATAGAATTTATATTATTGTATACGTAGGGTATAAATAAACATAAATGTTAAGAGGGTAATAGAAGTATTTACTTACTATGTGAAATCTCAAATCATTTAGTTTATCTTCGTACATACGAGGGCTTTTCACACCATATAGCCAGTAGGAGAACGAATATTAAGTGCTGATAAGTTAAGTATCATTTGAAGCTAATTACTCAAGTATAATAATAGAAAGGTATTGACATTCTTTTACCATAAAATTAGATACTTCAATTTATATTGTATTCTTCATCTAAGATGGTTTTGATTAGAAGGAATAATTGTGCTTGAATTATTATATATTTATACATAATAGTTTCGGCACTCTTAAATTAAATATATAAATATAAGAAGATGTGGTATGATTGCAAATGAGACAACTTTCAGACTCTACCAGAGACCAAATGATACATCTTGTAAATAATAAGCTGAAAAAATTAACATAAAACAGTTAGTTAATTCAAAGTAATGTAAAATAAGTAAGCCTAGATATATTTATTTGCAAATAGTTATAACATTTTTTGTAGACTGAATATCTCTGAATGTATAATGAATGTCTAATATGCCTGGTCATAAGTATAAATGTCCGAATAATGATAAAAATAGAAGTTTTTTTTTTTTATGTCATTAACACTCAAGAAATATAAAAATCTGTTTTAGGGAAATTCTGTTTTAATGATAATGCTGATATGCTAATAATTCTTTCATTGCGGTAGTAAGTATTTTTTAATAATTGAATTTATATATTTCCGATTGAAAGTATTTTGATTTATTAATATAGATGTATGGGCGTGTTTTATCAAGTATTTGTTAATCAATAATGATAAAGTATCAATTATTCAAAATATTACATTTAAGTATCTAAATGTCTATTCCAGGAAAACCTTTGGGAAATAATAATAATAATATAGGATATTTTTAAGTGGACGCTGATTTGAAAATTTTCCTGTGAAAATCGCACAATTGCTTAAAAATAACGCAGGATAAATTTCATTTTTTGGGAAAAAATTGTTTGAAGTATATAATTATATAAAAAGTGTTTTTGGCAAATCAAATAATGTATGCATTAATTTTACGCAAATGAATATAATTATTTTCTTTAAAACTTATATTTACTATTAAAACAAAATTCAACTTAAAAATCGCAAATATATTTGACGATAAAATTTACCGTGCGTTAATTTTCTATTTTTTCATTATGCCTTAAAGTGGAAAACGTCTTGTTTTGGTTTTATCAATTAAAATTTTATTTGGCGCTTAATCTTTTTGTAGTAAAATGAATGCAAATACCTATTTCACTACTCGCGCAATATTTTTATTCATCTTTAAAGACATATTTTGTAGAATACATTTTCCCAATTCCTTAAATAAAGAAACATCTTTCTCACTAGCACAATGAACTTTTACAAATTTCGAAAATATAATAAAATATGTTTAAACCTTTTCTCACTTAAAAAATAAAATCAAAACATAGTTAATTTCAAATACTCGCATATTTAATTGGTAACTGACTGTAATGTTATATATCATCCCTACCATCTATCACTTTTATTCATATGTTAAATATGATAAGAATGCAAACATGGTGTTAAGATATTGTATTTGTATTTGTGTGACCAAAATCAGTAAAATATCTACGGAGCCCGAGAAGGGACAATCTATACATTTTCTTAATCCGTTCCCACAATATCACGATTTAACAAGAAGAGCTATTTTCGTCCTGTGTATTTTTGAAGTATAATATAAATGATTTCATTTATTTTTCAGTTATATTGAACGGCTGAGCATCAAAGATGTATCTATTCCAAACTCAAAGAAAAATAGAAGTTTGAAGCATGTTTCTGTACATAATTTCGTTTAATGTTAAAAAAACAATTGGATTATATAAGATATACAAATACATTTTTCTTGAACACTTACATGACGTATATGCATACATGTCGAAAATGTCTTGGTCAAAATAACGTCTAATTGCGACAACGAATTTAATTATTGTATATGAACATAATTGATCAAATCTATTCAATAAGATTTTACGCTTCCAAAGCTTGAATGGAATTAGTAATGCGGTAAACACAAGTATACCCTTAAAAAGTACTACTTATACTTAAACACATGTATACACCATCCTTTCGTAAACAAAGGGAAAATGTCCGTTAATAATGAATATTTTTTTTTAAAACAAAACATTTACTAAGACATTTAAATACTTGTTCACCATGGATGCCCAATTTCGGTATCAGTATAAATTAGAAGATTATGGATATGATTGCCAATGAGAAAAAAACACCCACCAGAGTAAAAAATGAAGTGGAGTGGATTAAAGCAATTATAGAAGACCATACGGCCTTCAACACTGAGCAAAACCCTTACCGTATGATCGGCTTTCAAAGGCACCAACATGAAAAAACTGATACAATTCAATTGGGAACACCAACGAGAATCACTGAACTACAGACTCCTGACTCGGGACAAAGACATAAAGAATGTTGAACCCGACTGTGGTACCTGTAATTTACTTAATATCATCATATATTGTCTATAAGACTATTATACATCTATTGGTACAAGACCTATAGTTGTTTTAATGCGCTTCATTTGAAATCTGTTAGAAAGGTTCATTTCAGAAAACGTATGCATTTCACTATTCTAAATTAACATTACCTAATTATTGTCTAATTTGATGCTTTTATATTTTGTTTTCGATCTGAATATGTCTGAAATATGTGTTACTGGACGTGAAGGAAACTCCATTTAATCAATCCATTTCTCGTTCTTTAATGTTAATGTTTGTCACCATTTTATCTTTATTTTTGCTTCCATTGCAGAGTTATATAATGTCAGAATCGGTTTTATAAGACATGCTTATTTAATTGAAATTTCGCCTTATAGTAAATAACACACGGTTATCTGTTTTATACGTAAAGAACGTAGACTATTTTGCATGCTTAAAGTGGTATATATAATACGTTTCAATTCATAGGGCTGAAATGGCTAACATTCAACAAACCACCATATGATAGTATAATGATCTTGTGGAATATATAAATATATATACATGTATGCATATAAAAAAAGAAGATGTGGTATGATTGCCAATGAGACAAATCCCCACAAGAGACGCATGTAGTGCACATTTAACGTAAATACTGGGGTTTTCCCTCTAAAAATCAGGTTCTATTACTCAAATCAAAACAAAGGTGGCCTAACTCGACTGTAAATATTCTTGTAACTCTTTATTGGTGGTGCATCTCTATATCAGGGACCAACTGAAAAGGATGTAAGCAACTTATGCTCATTACATGTCTTTGGGATAAATAAAAGCCAAACTTCTACAATTTAAAACCGACCAAAGTAAAACAAAGAGTCAAAAGCAGAAATTTGCCTTTTTTGAAACTAATTTAGACAGACACATTATTATATACCATCCATCATAAAAAATTTAAAAATAAAAAAGAATTTATGGTAAAAGTCAACGAGAAGAATAGAATCTTAAATGTAATAAAATCATATCATTTACAATTTCAATTTAAATAAATATCATATATACTTAAAAGTGAATCAACATCAAATAAAGAGTTCTTTAATTTTTCAATATTTTTTTCTGTTACGGAATAAGAGAGAAATAAGAAATGAATTATACACATTTTTAATATTTATGACTTCATAGTTCGTGATCCAAAATAATATCAAAGCATTTTAGATTATATAGAAATATTTTTAATTTGATATAACTGAAGAAAAAAAAATTCGACTGAAAGGAGATGTGCAGAAAACGCCAAATGAAACAGCAACCAAACGAGACACTGTAAACTAAAACATCTCCATGCGTGTATATATGTCTATATATGTAATTTTACAAAGAAATTCATTTAGTTTGCTTTCTTATGAAAACACCATGATTCATATCGGACGTCCTTCTTATGAAAATCTGGGTTTTTCATCCCACTAAATATATACGTACTTAGAAAATATGTACAAATTTTATTCTCCTTATTAACAACTTAAACAAATAATTGTCTTAAGAGGGCACTGTCCATTAAGTGGAGTTAAAACCGCATGGAATTGTATATGATAAATACAACATGCATGACTGTTACAATTTCTATATATATGTCTATTCCTTGTTCCATAGATGTATCCCATAAAATTTATTTTGAGATATTAAAGATTAGACAAAACTACAAAATGCATTTAACAATTTCATTTTTTTCAATTTTTTTTACTGACTGCCATTGCATTTTTCATGAAATCTGAATCAGTGAATCTTAATAAAATAAACCCAATAGACAAATTATATAGAAAGTTATAGTTTTGCTGTTCTTGCTAAACTCATCATAGATACTATATATATAGGATTGAAATTTGTATTTACGCCAAACGCGCGTTTCGTCTACAAAAGACTCACCAGTGACGCTCGAATGAAAAAAGTTAAAAAAGGCCGAATAATATACGAAGTTGAAGAGCATTGAGGACCAAAAATTGCTAAAAATTTGCCGAATACAGCTAAGGTAATCTTTAGAGAATTGAATTACGAGCAGAGGCATATTTCAACTAATATATATTTAATGAAAGTAGACGGCTGTAAAAAATCTTTTACATGTACCACATGACTTGTTTGTCTTTCTGGAGTTTCTGCATTACAGTACTTATATAGTGAGGTTTCAAGAGATATTCGGACCAGAGATTTTAGAGTACTAGTATATATAATGTTTAGAAGATAATTATATTTGTCCCTATCTCTCGCTCTCTATGTGAGTCTCTCTCTCTCTCTCTCTCTCTCTCTCTCTCTCTCTCTCTCTCTTGCTTTGTTATAACCTTATTGTTTTTATTCGAATCGTTTTTTTGGCATATATGTACTAGTATTTTCAAATGTCTGTTTGTAGAAGTATATACAGCACAATCAAAGATGTTTGTTGTTGTAAATTAATTATAAAATTCCAGCATATGTAGCCGACCCTTCCGGGGCCGGAACACATTACATCGCCTCTATTTTTGTGGGCGTGTGTGTTGCTCTATCTGCAGTGACTTCTTCTTACATGGGTGTAGGTTGCCCAATCTGTGGTAACCTCTTCTTACATGGGTGTATGTTGCTCAATCTGTGGTAACCTCTTCTTACATGGGTGTATGTTGCTCAATCTGTGGTAACCTCTTCTTACATGGGTGTAGGTTGCCCAATCTGTGGTAACCTCTTCTTACATGGGTGTATGTTGCTCAATCTGTGGTAACCTCTTCTTAGATGGGTGTATGGTGCTCAATCTGTGGTAACCTCTTCTTACATGGGTGTATGTTGCTCAATCTGTGGTAACCTCTTCTTACATGGGTGTATGTTGCCCAATCTGTGGTAACCTCTTCTTACATGGGTGTATGTTGCTCAATCTGTGGTAACCTCTTCTTACATGGGTGTATGTTGCTCAATCTGTGGTAACCTCTTCTTACATGGGTGTATGTTGCTCAATCTGTGGTAACCTCTTCTTACATGGGTGTATGTTGCCCAATCTGTGGTAACCTCTTCTTACATGGGTGTATGTTGCTCAATCTGTGGTAACCTCTTCTTACATGGGTGTATGTTGCTCAATCTGGAGTAACTTTTTATTACATGTCATTTTGAATGAAGATTATATATTTTTCTTAATTGTCCACTTAAAACATTCCTTTGAAGTATCTTAGGATGAAGTGTCATCGGATCATGTGGAGATGTCTATATTTGTCTATATTACTGCATCGGATATATCTTCTCATAAGAAAGCAATTAAAAGTCATTAAATTTTAATAACAAATTGTCACAAGGGCCGAGAGGTCAAAGTCCACACAAAACTAGGTCTGTCTTAAGACCAGAAGACTAGTCATCTAAATACTTGAGAAAACAATTGAAATTATTTATTTTTAGGAAAAAACAAACAAAGTGGATTTAGTTATGATGAAACTGATAAATATACCAAGGTTTGAAAAAGAATCCCTAAAAATAATTTGTCATGTAACGACTTGTGTGTATGGAAACAAAAATGCCGAGATTGCACTTGCATCTAAAAAATTTCAGGATAGTTTTTTTCTACAGCCTTTCCTTCATTTGCATGGAATTCTGTATTTTAAGTGGGGAATCAAACTACACATAGAGGTTTATCCATGTCTGTACATCTGAAAGGCCGATACTCATTGCGGCAGACAAATCCATGGACTTCTCCTACGGTTCTTTTAAAAAGGGAAATCAAATTGCGATGACAAGATCACTTCAGTTCATTCACCATATAAAGTGTAATGATTTACGCGTTATCCATAATCCATATTTTTGTGGGATCGATTACCCTAAAAAAATTATTGATGACCAAAATCTATTGCGTTTCAAGATATGCTTTTGGGTAATAATAATAGTAGGGTTTTAAAAAGAAAAATTAAACAAAGATAAATCAGAGTTGGCAAAGTATTACCCTGACGTGAAGCCAGGTGACTTGGCAATACCGGCTACAAAACTATATTATACCAGGCAATGCCGAGAAATGTTGTTAGAAGGTTTGTCTGCAACAATGAATATTAAAAAGACATATTGCATCTACACAGTATAGTTGTTACATAGAATATATAGATTTTAAACTGGCATACAAACATTGAGATTCATTTGCAGAGTAAAAAATGATAAGAAACTAAATAATAATTCTCTATACTTGTAAAGTTCGATTTTTATCGTAAGATTTTTTTGTTAGCAAAGAGCTGCAATATTGCCCCGTATTACCAGATTAAACCCGGGTTTTCCCAGTATTTCCCACATAGCTGGGCAAAACTCATAAAACCCGTGAGTTTTTTTCAACCCTCGGATAGATATAGGACACCTCATGTCCTCTTTCTCTTCAAATAACTAGAAAATGAAAATTTTACACAAAATAGTATGTCTCGCAAACAAAACTAATACATAGGTTTTGAAAAATCTTTTATCTCCAAGTTTATAATTTTCAAAACTTTTAGTTTTTATCACTTGTTGAAGTTATTATGAATAAGATTTATAACTTATAAACTTGTTTACTCTGTTTTATTATATAACTATTTGATGTTGGTTCTTTTAAAATATGGAACTTTACAGTATGCATATTAACAAAAGGAGATGTTGTGTCAAAGTCAATAGAACAGCAACCAAACAACAAAAATAACAAAAATTGATTACAGTCATTAGCAGTTATATAGACAATGTCTGTACAACTTGAGGTCTCCAGTCTACCAAAGCGACGAATAAACTTAACAGGCAGTCACACAATAAAAAAAAGTCTACCTAAACTTCCAACTCTCAAAATGAAGTAAATTCGTTAAGATATGACGGCCATTTACAAAAAAATAAAAGGAGACGTGGTGCCGACTTTTTTTGGTCTATTGCTTTTTTGATCATATTCCAGATCATAAAAAAGACCAGGGGCCGGTTTCACGAAGCTATCCTAAGACATGTCATAAGACATATCTTAGGACATGTCTTATGATCCTCTTATGACTATCCTAGGACATATCTCAGACCTCGTCTCGAAGCTGTCTTAGGATCATCTTAGCTAAGACATCCTAAACCTGTCGCAAGTTCTTTAAGTTTTCAAATATAAATATGATCTACGGAAAAAAATCATGTAAATGTAGTATGTTTTACCATAAATTATTCTAAACGTATTGATTAATATAATGACATAATTTGCAAAATAAATATAAAAAAATAAAAGTAATTTATATATAAATTATCTTTAAACAATACATCAATATAAATATGAAATTTTCAATGCAAAATTAAGAAAAAAGAATATAAAATAATGACATTGTTTTGGTACAAGTGAGTTGAAATCAATTTCGACTTTATTGGTTATAAAAGATTAAGAGATAAAATCGTGCAATTTTTATACCAATACATCGAATTTTCATTGTTGACAAATCCTGATAATTCGCCAATGTATATATGTTTTAAGCAGGAACAGGAGAATAGATAATTAGATAATAATAAGATATTTTTTTTCAAAATTAATATATAAAAAATGAGTGTAATTTATATAAATAAACGTATAACTATCCTAAGACCATCATAAGACACCTCTCGCGTTGTCCTAACTTTATGACCAACTTTAAGAGATGTCCTAATTTAGGACCGCTTTGTGAAACCCACTTAGGACTAAGATATGTCGTAAGACCATCCTAAGACATGTCTTAGTCCTAAGACAGCTTCGTGAAACTGGGCCCAGTTTATCAAATTGCTTTTTTTTTATCAATTCATTTAAGGGAACGGCCATTTGATATTCAGTGGGGGAGCTAGGATTTTTTTTTCGGTTGAAATATTCCCCACGTCAAATTATTTCCAATTTTGTACACATATATTTCCTCCATTTTGTGTTGCGGAAAATTCATGTTCGTGTGTTTTCCCCATTTCTAGGATAAAAAAAAACTTCCTTCACTCAGGAAAATCAAATAATTGTACCCAAACTGACTTAAGAACAAAGTACTCTTAAAGATATCCATCTGCATACAATGAATGAAGATTTAAACTGCATAAAAGCATAGTAAATCAAAAGGTGATTACCAACTCTATTTAAAATAAAACAATCTGAAATGGCTTCAGCAAAACATTAGTAACATGCTGCCAACATACACTAACGTAGGAAGTTTTACGCAAATATATATTCACAACAGTTATCGAAGATCGGAGAATATGAAATTAATAAATATTATCGTTAGATCTGTATAAATGTTTTATAATAATTGAAAACTGTAGTCACAGAGTCGGAGATAAGCGTCCTTTGCATCAGGAGGGGGCATTCGATAACGACCGAGGGTAAATGAAAGTATATTGGGTTGCTGTAAATATTGGCGGGAGTTTGGGCTAACATAAAAGAACCCACAGGGTTTTATCTTAATTCATTACAAGATTTTACACTGAGAAATAGGTTGATGTAGATTTTAACGATTTCAGCCAGTATCGTGGCGTAAATATAAAATATAATTTGATTCTTCTAATAATATCTTACATTTATTCCCACGAAATAAATATGGACCTTGAGATAGTCAAAAGTATCAGTTTGAAAATCTTGCAGCATATTATGATCAGAAATTAGGAACATAACAGTTTTATGTTGTATTTGGAAAATATTCATGAACATTATAAATACAATTGGATCAGCATCAAAGAGCCATTTTTAATATTTTGCCTATGAGTGTGCAATAGTTATTTCAGCAACTTCTCAGAGATGATCTGGAATATGTTTGGTATAGTGGTTGTATGACATAATTTTACTTTTTTTAAAGGACTTCGATAAAATCATTATAAACGTTCAATTGTGAGATAAAATTTATATAAAATCTTAAATCTTAAAGCAATCGTCAGATAGAGTGATTGCTTGTCAAACTGTAGTAGAGAACTGAAACCACCTGGCGCTACCTTTAATTTTGATAAATAGTCAGCTAATAATAAATGTTTTACTTATTCATATATTTTCCATTTTATGTGTAAATTGAGCTATTCATAAAGTATTTAACATTCTTAAAGAAATTAATTCTTCGAATATTATTCAAATAAATTTCTCGCCAAATTTTGTCAATATAAATATAAACAACTGTCATATGATTTGGGAGTTTTAGCTAGCAATAAAATTTTAAAACTATTTAACCATTTTAACCGACATATTTGTTCGAAAAATGCCAAGTGAGGAATATGGCAGATGTTTTCACTTGTTCCTTTGCTTCATAGCGTTTGAGTTTGTCTGTTTTATGGACTCATCTTTTTGAATTTGCCTTAGAGTACGGAATTTTTGTTATGCTCTTTTGTTGCTAATATTGGAAAACGCATTTCATTATTTTTCGGAGATCGTATATAAATAAAATTATGCAATTTACTCTAAAATTAGTAATATTTGAAAATGAAATTATTTTATTACACGTAATATCATGAATCAATCCTTTGGTCGTCGACCTCAGTCAACCGGACCTTATTCATAACTAATTATAAATAGTGATCTTCTATGTAGGTTAGTTTTCTTTGTCAACCCCATCGTATAAACAAAAAAATGTCACATCTTCACTCCAAATTATATTCAAGCATTTGTCTTTATTTTTAATTTCAAAAATAGTTTAAAGGGGCACTAGCTACGAGATATATATAAAAATATCTAATATATTTTTTTTGCTCAATCATTAATGAAATGCAAATAGTGAAACAATAATTCGAATTTAGCAGCTAGTATGGTTCAATTTTGTCAAAATAAGCTAAAAAAACCCATTGATTATGAATTGTTCACTTGCAAGTGAATAATTCGACCTCATTGAATCCGTCTTCATGTGAACTTCAATTTAACCCCTTAGCATGAGATGGATAACACGTGAATTGTATGTGTAAAGTTATTTAAAGGAAAAGAATGTCAACATTGAAAGTAAAACAAAGTTAAATCATTTGATTAACTTATTCGATCCAAAAAAATCATTCTTATACAGGTGAAAACGATGATAAACAATAATTTTTCAAATTAAGTTGACCTAGAAAAATCCAACAGCACAAGTTTGCTTAATCTATTTATATCTATATTTATGTTTACATCGCTTATATGGTCATCGGATGACTTTGGAGGTCAACTCGGTAGTTAATTAGATGGCGTCTATAGACTAAAATATACACGAAACGAGCTACTTATTTTCATGCCCGTGCCCTGTTTATAGTAGATTTTTTTAATTTTCATTTATGGTCTAAAAGAAATGACGAATTAACTGTGAACTCGGACCTAATATGCAGAAATCAAATATAAAATTTAGTTGTGGAATGATTGTCAATTGGGCAGCTCTTCATCAGACAGAAACCAAATGACGTAGAAGTTGGCAACTGAACTATATATAGGTTATTGTACGGCCTTTAACAATGAACAAAGACCATACCACATACAAACAACTCGAAAAATATGTCTGACTTGTTCTTAATTGCCCTCATGCTTAAAAAAATAGTTATAAATGAATTTGTCCACTGACTAGGCTCCTTACTTAAGACATCCGCATGTACATGTGTCTGGGTAACACTAGTTGTTCAAGCACTCAATGCCCCTTTTGATCTCAATTGTATGGTTACAAAGCAACTCCGTTTTGCAAACCTCAGGATAATAAGACTTTTTGTTTATTAAGTTTTGGATCGATTAGTTCCAAGTTTTCCTTGTTCTGTGGTCGCAAACACTCAAACACTATTTTGAAAGGAATATAAATAACAAAGATTCAATAAGGTTTAACTGATAAAAGCTTTTCTGAAAAAAGTAAAATAACACAAATATCGAACTCCGATGAAAATTCTAAACGGCAGTCCCTAAACAAATGACAAAATCAAAAACTCAAACACATCAAACGAATGGATTACAACTTTCATATTCATGACTTGGTACAGACATTTTCTCATGATCTGGTTTTATAGTTATATAGCTAAACCGCTCATTTGTATGACAGTCGCATAAAAACTAAAGAAAACAGATATCTTGGTATGGTATCGTTGCACCTTCATTTTATAATACTGATGTCCTTTTAAAAAAAAATACCAGGCTTATAATTTGGTACAGCAAACGTCTACATATACGACTCATCAGCGGCGCTCGAATCCAAACAGTGGGAAGGTCAACTCAAATACTAAGTTAAGGAGTATTTCAAACCTAAAATTCTTAACAGTGTCCATCTAAGGCTTTAATGTATTTTGCTACATTAAAGCACGATGGACATTTGTTGCAGCCTGATATACAACTCTATCATTTTACTTCCTGTTCTTTACATGTTTGCTTACAAGGAAATAATGTGTTATACATTGTTGCATGATACATACGGAATATTTAAAAAATGAAAGAATTTTCATTTTCAATTTTCTTTAAAATCACATTTCCCTACATCAGAGACATTATATACATGTATGTATCTGCCCATATATAGATACTCTAACTATAATGATAAGTCATATTTATTTTGACTATAAAGATGAGCCATATTTATTCTGGGTATTAATACTAGTCTTGTATATGGTCTATGTATAGGTGAATTCTTCGCTCTATATCTATAGTGAGAAGTCATATCTATTTTTTTTCTTAGACCGTCTATAAAACTGATGCAAGGTGAAATCAATAGTACTTTTGCGTTAGTAAAACGTTTTTGTATTTTCCCTCAGCTTATAAACTTATATCGTTTGTACACATTCTAATGGATACTATGTAGCTTATTTTCTTCTTCAAAATTAAAGAAAACCAATATCTATTATTCTGTTTGTACCTGAATGATTAAAAATAAATAAAAAAGAGCAACTCACCATAAGACTAATCCAAATTATATACAATGAAATAAGAAAAAAGATTATGAAACAAATTTCAAGTGACACTCTTATATTCTGAATAAATACTTATACCTTTGGATATATATTATTGCACAAAAAGATTGGTTTTCAAAATTATTGCTTTCAGAAAATCACTTTTAATAAAAATAAAAATGAATCATTATTTGGTTTATTTGGCTAATCCATCCTTATCTTTGAGAGATTATTAAACCATTGGTTCCTTGGTGCTCATGTGGTCGTATATGAATTCATAATTCTGGTTCTTTCTAAAAAAAAAATCTTGAGACTATTATGGACATGTCGAGACTTTGACATCCTATTGGAAACAACTCTATAAAAAGACGACCTGACGACATTTCATAGTGATAATGATTTAGTTTCACAGATACACTTTTATGATTGATCGAAAACAAGCTTAAATAAAAATATACAGCTTTTAAAATCAAAGTAGATTCTCAAATAATTTTACATCGAAAATTAGAAAAACAACAACACCGAATGATAACCTCTCCATTTTTTTTTTTTTTTTTTTTTTTTATATAAAACTGAATAGAAGTTAGATCACTTTTACTGTTGATCGAAGTAATTAGTATGCTTGTCTTAACTTAACTGAAGCTAGAAGGATATTCAAAGTTTCTTCGAAAAAGTTTCTTAAAAAATGGTTCGCTACCGGAATGAATATTTCTGCTCAGATTAAAAGTCAATTACCGTGTTTTCGACAATGCAATAGGAATAAAAGCATATTAATGTTTAATGAAATATTTCCTGTTAATGAAAGCATTTCTATGAATCAAAACGAATGATTAACGATTTCACGTCGATTAAGGAGAAGTATTGCCATCAACAAATTTCAAAAACTTTTCAATATCATAGAGATGTGTAGTTCTAGATAAAACTCTCGAGTCCTTCTCTTTGCTGAGTAATGCATTTTTTATGAAAGAGAAGAAATATATTATATTTGTCACCAAATAAAAAAAATTGAAAAATAAAACCAAAACTTTTCAAGGCCATTATCAATATCATAATATGAGTAGTTCTAGTTAAAACTGCATTCTGAGTCCTTGCCTTTGCTTAGTAATGACAATTTTTATGAAAGAGCATACAAAACCTCTGACTCTCACGTGATTTAACGAGAAAAAAGAGATTTGGATAGCAGGAGACACTTATCTGTCACCTTATTTGTTCATGGGAACGCGAAGTTGTGTGTCATCTTACACAATGGCTTTCATGACCTTTAAATCATTTACCAAGTAGCACTTAGCATGAAAATATGTTTACATATACATATATAAACCTATTCGGATTTCTAAACCTTTGGCTCTTAGTTCTTGATGGAGGTAGAACACACTAAAGCGTTCTGAACGAATGCTTCATGTGAATTCATCTTCAGATTTATACATCTTGAAACTTAAGGACATACTAATGTTGACCAGAAGTGTTGAAAGCTCAACACATTTGAAATATTTTGAGACAACAAAAACCAGTTTACAAGGAAATTTCACATTGAAACGCTTACATTGTATACAAGAAACTCATGTGAAAAGTAAAATCACAAAAATACTGAACTCAAAACGGAAAGTCCCTAATCAAATGGCAAAAGCAAAACCTCAAACACATCAAAGGAATGGATAACAAACTGTCATATTCCTGACTTGGTACACGCATTTTCTTATGTAGAAAATGGTGGATTGAACCTTGTTTAATAGCTAGCTAAACCTCTCATTTGTATGACAGTCGCATCAAATTAAAATTCCTTTATATTGACAACGATGCGTGAACAAAACAAACAGACATAATAGGTAAAAATGTCAAAATACAGTAGTCAACATTGTGTTAAAATCTTAATCACTGAAAAAGCAAACAAATATATAACAAAGAAGCACAAAATGGCATATAGACCAAGCGATTGCAAAGATTCACGTGAATCTCATATGTGACACTCATTGGAATTTCACCTGAAAATCTCATGAACTATTTTCATACGAAATTCATGTTAATTTCTGAAATAAAGTAATTCAAATAACATCTTAATTTACAAGTTTAACTAGAATCAGGAAAAATACCAGTTTGTTTTGTAAAATTTACATGAAATTCATATGATTCTCAATTCACGTGATATTCATAAGATATTTTTTATGTAAATTTCAGGTATAATCTCGTTTGAGGTGAATCTTACGTGATAAGTTTCACATGAGTATGAACAAATTTTGCCTGTGTACGAACCAGAAAGATGGATCTAAGTTCAGTAAAACATTGAATTCAAGACTTTAATCAGTCAAAAGACAGTCTGTGAATAAAAATTTACATACTGAATAATTATAGAATAAAGAGAGATTATATTGAATGTACACATTTGCATACGTAAATATGACAGCACACATCATTAAAAGTAAGATGGGCTTTGCTCATTGTTGAAGGCCGTACGGTGACCTATAGTTGTTAATTTCTGTGTCATTAGGTCTCTTGTGGAGAGTTGTCTCATAGGCAAACATACCACATCTTCTTTTTTATATCTAGAGTGTTCTCGTTTCATTGGTGCAATTGGTGGTCTATGGCTGCTTTCTGTTCTTTGGTCGAACTGTTGTTTCTTTTCACACTTTCCCTGTTTTCATTCTCTATTCTATCTGTCATAAAGGTTTTCAACTTTTCCGTTTTTTATACGACCTAAGCTTTCAAATGTTCGGCTTTGAGCATTCCTGTTGAAGGAAAATCAAGAAAAGCGGTTTGGAATATTGCAATTTATTAAACTTTATTTTCTTATTTTTCTGTAGAGGGTACCATAGAGTCTCCAACAGAAGACATTTGTCTTTATAGTATGTCGAGCTCTGAGACATTCCAATTCTTTAAAAGTTGTTAATAAATTTCACCAAAAACAATCATAGATCTGCAAATAACATAAAACATTAAAATACATTTCTAATAAATCAATCAACTGTTATCAATGATCTTCTTGATATAACTGAAAGGGTATCTGTTATAGATTAAACAATTTCAAAGTATAACATGATGCTGTTATTCGATTATGGATCTAAATTTGAATAGGCGCGAGATGGACGTGGACAAGGGTTATCCAAACTGATTCCCTGTCCATATACTCGTATACGTGCATCTCTTTTTCCGATTTATTCATATCGCACCATCTGATTTGTGCATGTACATATCTATAATAATATTACATAGGAAAATATTTTGAGTTTCACATTCAATCCTCGGCTATATCATTGTATAAATTACTTTCACTGCTGAAATTAAATATAAAAAAGAAGATGTGGTATGCTTGCCTATGAGACAACTCTCCACAAGAGAACAAATCACACAGAAATTAACAACTATAGATCACCGTACGGCCTTCAACAATGAGCAAAGTGTATCTATCTCTCATTCACAGTTCTTATTCCATGCCCATGTCCGTGTTTGGATTTGCCTTCTGTACTTTCCAGTTCTATCAGCTTTTCGACGTTTTTTCATTAGGTTGTGATTTATAAATTATTACTCTGGCATCACTTAAGAGAAATTAATGTTTACAATGCGACCGTTCAAAATTATGTTTTAATATCGACGATTTTGTTAGAGCAAAAGTCAATCTCCAAAGTGGGTCCAGAATTAATCGCAGGAATTTTTTTCGTTTTAACTTTTTTGTTTGGTTTGCAAGCATTGAATTGATATCATTTTAATATTTTATAATTTGCAAGATTGTTGCTTAATAAACCGATAATCGATCAGTCATTTGTATGATGACCACAGATATGTATAGCACGGATATGTTTCACTTGTTTAAGCCACAAACCCGTCATCGTTTCCGCAATTATGACATAATCGAATGCAAATTATTTTAACTTTCGATTAACAACAGGACAGACGCCACAAGTGAAGCTAGACAAGCTCATCCCTTTTTAACTGTTCTACGGTTTTGGTGGGTTCTGTGTTGTGAATACTTGTCTGTGTAGTGTTTTATATACGTTTTCTTTCTTTTTCTACTCACCCTAATGTTTACAGAAATTTAGATTTTTTTAAAAACAATTACAAAAAACAATTTTCTTTCTTATACTGGTAATGCAAAATAGTAGAATGAGAAAATCTTGAAAGATATTTATTGATAGGGCAAATAATTAAAAAGGGAATTATTGGGAAACATGTAACAACGCTTTATTCTAAAAAGAAGGCAGGTATACTTAACCGGACTAAATTTGTGAATTCTGAAATACCAAAAAATAAGATTTATAAGTTGATGTTTGCTTAACGCCAACTCAGCGAAAAAGGCTATATTTATATGGGGAAGAGCAAAGAGTAAAAAAAACTAATGTCACGATTGTTTGTACTATCTGTTCATCGGTCTTGTTGCACGAAGGACACATAATAAGGGTTTTCCATATATAAAAACTCAAACCTACGTCAACTTATAACCAATTCAGAAGATGCACCTCGTGAGTGTCATCAGGAAAAGCGATGTGCAATTTATTAATTGGTCCTAATGGGTTAAATCAAAACATGATCGTATCATGTGAAGAGTAGAATGTGATATGCATGCGACAATTACTGAATATTATGTTTAATTAATTTATACTTATCTACGGATATAATTATTTATGTCCATATGATCATTTGTGTTCATACCTACTTAGTTATTATTTTTTTGAAAAATAGAAATGGAAAGTAGAAATGATAACTTGCCAGTATGTCGCAAAAGTGGCAATTGTGACTTGAAGCAACAACAAACTTTGGTCGGGTTGCTGTATTTTTGACACATTCCACATTTATAATGTCAATTTTATTTATAGATGTAAAAGAATATTGTAAAATCTTTTGTTGATGATGTAGGTATAGGGAACAATTCAACGAGACAGCAACCTAAGAACATGTATTAAATTAAGTAAAGTATTTGCATATACTTGTATTTACGTCAGCATTGTGAGATTATAACTCTCGTAAAGTTGAGGAAAAATGAAGACAGAAAAGAAAGAAATCCCTGTTTATGAACTCCATACGACAGACTTTCTATTCATGCTCTTTTATTCAAATTGTGTGTAGGACTACATGTGCAATACAAAAATGTTGGTGAAACTTTTTCCCATTTACTGGCATATCTTATGTCACTGTAGGATATAGGTTAAGCACTAATAAAATAAGTGTATTTTCTCTTATATTTAGGATAAAAAATATATATCTTCTTAAACATATTCATTATCAAATTTGTTTATTACGTATCAAAATTGATTATAATTTTTATCACAGTTTCAATAAATATAAAAATGTTTTTATAGAATAAAGTAAATTTGTTGTCCTGTTTCTATGATAGTAGTATTTAATCTTCTGACCAAACTGCAGACATCAAGCCTAGAATTTGTTTGAATACTATAAACTAAAACGCGACACACTGACGTGCAATATGGCTAACTCGCGTATACGTTAGCTACATTCATAGCTTTGAGAAAAACCACCCCCAAACTGCGGGCGGTAAATGGTTCAGTGTTAGGCTATTTGATTCTACTTTCACTGTGGTATATCGTTTTTATCGGAGAAAATGACATACAAATTCCTAGTAAATGATTTTTAACCCAAACTAAACACGAACAGATATAAACATCTAACTGCGATAAGGAAAAACAATGCGTTATCCATTGCCACATATTTTCTTAATAAAAATTCTTCCAAAAAAAACTTTCTCAAATCATAATTAGTAAATTAAAAATTGATTTAAAATGTTTTGATGTAATTCTATATCTTAATAAAATAAATAAAAACAGAAGAAACGTTAAATGTTAAAGAAAATGACTAAATCGTGATCTAAATTGCAAATTAAAACGTGTCTTTCCTGTAATCTGGTAAAATAATATCAAAAACACACAAACAAAAATAATACCAGTTAATATAAAACTCCTAAATCCTCATTTTCGGAAATAGAACAACAAATCTGTGTTTTCATTGCAAGCCAGGAAACTGTAATTCATCCGGTGAGAGAAGAGAAGCGTTTTGATTGGCTGTGTGATTCAGATTTCTGTTGATGATAAACGTGTGGCCTAGAGGCTAACCCTCATCATACACAGCGAATGTCATCAACTTAAAAAGTGAAAAAAAATTAAGTGGATATTATGTCTTCGTATCCAAATAGTCACAACTTAACTTCGCCATTTCTGGTTAATAACATTCTAATGAACCACAATTCACCCTGGACTGACCAAAATATGCATGCCGGTTTGGACTATTCACATGCAAGTTTTCCAATGTCAGGAAATTATGATTATAGAATGGATCAGATCGGAACCAGTTCTTCGTGTTTGTATCCTGGGAATACATCTTCACCGCCAAT
Organism: Mytilus edulis; assembly: GCF_963676685.1. Taxonomy (NCBI): domain Eukaryota; kingdom Metazoa; phylum Mollusca; class Bivalvia; order Mytilida; family Mytilidae; genus Mytilus; species Mytilus edulis. The sequence continues at coordinate 33,471,633 of NC_092347.1, read as the reverse complement.
GTCATCGATGCAACCGACGTATACGACACTTTCGCCACAGTCATTACCCTTATCTGATGGACCTTCTAGACACGACCTCGGACAATACCATACAGCTTCCCCGGACTCTGGAACAGGAAAACCAGGTGCCTCAGAAACACAACTGCTTACTCCAAAAAGTGAGCAAGTAGATATGGATGTTCTTGAAAACCGTAAGTTGAATATAATAAGTCTTAAGAGGGAGATGTCGGAACCATACATCCCCTTAATACTTATCAAGGGCCACTTAATACGGCCACTTTTGAATATTTACTGATTTTCTGATTTTAATGAATATCAATAGGTAAAAAGTACCCACTTATCTGAAAAGTCTATAAATTTAATTTTCTTTTGTAAACATGCTTTGATAATGATCGGGTTTCGAAGTGTTCCTAAGAAGGTCTGCTCAGTATCAGAGTCTTTGAAGTTTAAGGATGACATTTTGGAATCTTGTAACTTCTCAATAACACGACAACACACTTGTCGCACAAGGGGTTAAGAATTGGCAAAATATTAGCATTGAAGTAGGAATTGTTGTTTTATAGACGTGGTGAATATTATTTCAAAAGTTTTCTTGTATAATGTAAGTGTCTTGAATGAAATAGAGTAAAGTTAAAGTGTGTTATTTCTTAAGAAGACAATACACAATAAGTAGGTATATAGTGTGTATCGGTTCAGATATTACCTCCAACTTAACCTTCACTCAACCATGTTTGCATGGGTTGAGTGTTCTTGAAGAAAATAAAGTTTCCAAATATTAAATATTTTGATAGTTTTTGAGATCAAAGCATTGCTACAGTATGCATGCAGAGCTTCGGATTTTTAGAACGATCATTATTGTACATCTGATAATGTAACTATTATGTATTTATTTAAAAAAAAAAGATAATAACACTAGTATTACTGTTTTCATTCTTTTATATTGAAGTTATTTATATCTCTTTTCTATGAGTATTGTCGAGAATAGTTATAAAATAATTGTCTACTGTTATAAGCCTAAGTTTTGAAATTAATGTTCCTTGTTATAAGCCTATTTTTTTCTTGACTAGTTTTGAAATAACTGTCCCCTGCTGTAAGCCTTCTTTTTTAAATAGTTTTGAATTAAGTGTTCCTTGTTATACGTCTACTTTTTTCTTGAATAGTTTTGAATTAAGTGTCCCCTGTTATAAGCCTATTTTGTTTGTGAATAGTTTCGAAATAAGTGTCCCCTGTTTATAGCCTTCTCTTTTCTTGAATAGTTTTAAAATAAGTGTCCCCTGTTATAAACTGCCTACTTTTTGTGAGAATAGTTTTGAAATAAGTGTCCCTATTAGATATACTCTGTAACCTTATTCTTATATTTTTAAAATGGACTTTTTAAAAATTCAATTATTTACTGATGCTTTTTTGTGATGGTGTTTTAAACTTGTAAAGTTGTGTTTACTTTGTGTGTGTTTATAAAAATTCTCCTTACTGAACCTTCGGGTTATTAAATGCTTACTGTCAATGGATTTTGTCAAAACTTTAAGATCATATCAACTTTGGTTATATCTGAAATAAAAGGATACAAAGTCAGTCAAAGGTTAATTAAAAAGTGCGGGAAAGGCCGAAAGACTTGTTGATAATTTATAATTCGAAAATCGTGGAAGATTACTTTTGCTAATACTTCCGAATGATATTTTCACTATTTGTAATGGTTCAAATCCGATCGGATTATGACCTTTGTGATCTTTACAACAAACCGACCTTTCTTCTCGTATTATTGTAAAGTTTTCTTGCTATATTACAACACAAACTGCTTAAATTTCTTTTCTTCCACTAGATTAGTCCCTTTGGTTTGTTTATATTTCCGATCAGGTCGGTCAAAATATCTTTTGACGTTGAAAAATTGTAAACAAACATATTAAAAATCGGATATGACTTGATAAAATTACGGAAATAAGAATTTATTTTTAACTTTCAAAACCTTTAAATATCCTACCGAATAATAACATGTTATACTTGTAGTTTGACAAAAACAAATGTCCTGCACAGATAATTTTGATATGTTATTATAATTAGATAAAATAGTTTTAAATTAAATTAACTCATACAATACTCTTTATTAAAAGATTTTTTAAAAGAGTGAAAGGATGAAATAATGAAAGACTCTTTTATGTTAACGCAATCTTTCCAAAAAAGAAGAATTTATTATTATTCATTCGTGATATAATTTGGCCGGGAATTTTACTGTTCTAAATATTGCCCTCTATACACCAATATTCATTAAAATATTCATTAACTTTTTCATTTATCTGAATAAAACTTAAATGTCTTTACTCTGTATTCTACCTTCTTGATTCACATGTCATAGATATTTGAAGTAATTTATTGCAAAGTAAAGAAAAATGATAAAACCACGATTAGAATGATGTAAAATACCTTTTTAAAGGATAACCCCTAACATACAGTAGTAATCCACAAAACAAGTTAATAAGAAACTTTAAGTTATATAAAAGTTAACAAAAAAATGCATGTTTATTTTTTTAAACTCCATATCTAACTAATTTGTTCGACGAAGAAAAAATCTAGGAACGATCTGATATCATGATTAAGTGATTTATATAAAATATGTGAAAAATAATAACCGATACAATCGCAACTGGAATAAATTTGTGAATAGTATGCCTCGTAATTTTTATTAGTATATATAAACTGCAATGTGTTCAGCCGTTTATGATGCAGAAGATATACGGCAGAGAAATAGTTTTATCGTTAAATCTCTGTAAACCTCATCGAAATCTCGGTGGGAAGCAATTTTAATGCGACAGCTAGCGGTCCACGAACTATAGGGTTCAAAGGCTATGTATATAAATCGTTTAGAATGGAGTTATTAATACTGGGTTACTCGGTCCGGTCGGAAGTTAAATGGAAGTTTGATAAAATAATGAAGTGGAAAACGAGCCTACTAATTAGATATTTGTACCAACATGTATTAAATTAAGCAGGATTTGGGGTTTCCTGATGTAACACACAGAGTTCGGTATTATCCCATAACGCAGTATCTGTTAAAAAATTTGAATTCAATTTTTTAATCCACAAATGTCATTTTCGACAATTTTTATTAAATTGAAATCTTATCATTAGGAAATCAAGGAGACTTGCGGGTGACGGAAGTTTAAGTTAACGGGTCCAAGTTTTAATTTTCTTTTACGTTTACCATGTGTGAAATTTTGATTTATATCAATTTCAAAAACATTTCCGACAAATAGATCTTAGTTTTTTACACATGTTGAAAGAGAAGGAAACACGAAAAATTTCTGCATTTTAATAAAGTTCTGTTGAAGTACTTCAACTTTCATTTTGTTATTTCCGCCTGATAAGACTTTAAAAAATTAAAAAAATAAATTAGTTCTACATTCAGGAAACGTTATTTTCATTTAACTTCATGTAAGTGCCCAGAATTATTCAATTTCGCATTTTGTTTGAACTTCACATTTATATGAAAGAGGCAACAAAATGAAACTAAAGTGTGCTTTCTGACAATAATGCAAAAAATGCTCATATTGTCGCGTTGTATTTATGACAAGTGTATGAGTGAAATAATATGCAATTTTTACTCTTAGCATATTTCTATGATACCGAAATAAATATAAATGCGTATAAAATTAAAGAAAAGGGTTCAAATTAAAAAAAACTCGAAGAAACCCAAGTAGAATCAAAATTGAAAAGTTATTGAAAAAAGACACAATCACGGAAAAATTAAAACGGGCGATGTCTTAGAGATAAACCAAAGTTCAAGTCCATGTTAAAAAGAATAAATTACATTTAACTGTTTTCGTATACAAGCTCCGTTTTCATTTGTAAATATTTTTCTCTTTTTCATGAGAATTTCTGTCATTACTTCCCATGATTTTAGTGTGCCGTTTAGCAAGAGAAATTTAAGATATATTCTGGTTGATTACTGGTAGATAGACCGACAATATCTAGGTTTTCTCACATAAACAATTTAATATTTCCAGATGTCTTTGATATATTCTGATTGATAAGAACTTTGAAACGTCTTTTATATATTTATATTTGATATGATGATAGAGTCATTCGAATCCATTTTTCTTCGAAAAGTAGCATATTGAATTTTACCTCAAACTTTTGATCATGCAAATTAATAATTTTATCAATATGTGTGTATTCCATATTTATTTATTAATCCTGTTTAAGCATGAGAGTTGATGCTTTGAAAACTTGACAAAAAATTCTACAATATTTTGTTTATAGTTTATTTCTGACGAAAATGTTTATTTTTCATTATTGCAGTCTAAACGAAAAAAACAAATTACTTCAAAATAGTTGATGCTTTTTTTTTTAAATTTTCTGAATTACATGTTTTAATATTTACGAAAATAGATAAACAACAATAGTTAATGAAGAAAAACAAAAGAAGTTTAAACCAATTAATAGAATGAAATTAATCTTTTGATGCGTTTTAATATTTGTAAGTTATAATTGACTTGAAGAAAACGAAGTAGGAGAGTACTCGAGGTGCAATATACATTAATAAGTTGAAGAAGGACAGATAATACATGCCTTAAGAAAAGAAGACAAAAAAAACCCTAATTTTATCCGCTATTTTGACATATTAACACAACACAGAAACCTTTTAAAACATATAGCAACACGACCCCATTAATGTTTTACATTCCGGCTTAACAATTATAATTATAATTTTCTGTTCAACTACACTGTTTTCTACATTCAGTATACTTTTTATTTTTATTTTTTCAATGTTTTCCTATTTGTAAATATTTAACCATGAAAAATAATGCATTATGCCAAACCATAATTCATAAGACAATCTACCGAATACTTCTCTCTATCATTAAAGGTTATCGTGGAATTAGTTAAAGAAAACACACGAAAGGTCATACGGTACAAAAATGCATTTTATTAAAACATACCCCCATCATAGTAAAGCTTATCTGACAAACTTCATGGATGAGTACAAGGCCAGGCAAGCGTAGGAAGATCACAAAACAAACTTATTTATAAGACATAAAATCGCCTTGTGAAGTTGTAATTCTTAGTAGTTTAGTGTTCATTCTCTTCGATTTTGTTATCGTTCAAACATTGTCTCCAGTATTTAACAGAAAGCTGGAATGTTCAATTCAACCATAAAATATAAGTTCACTTTTTTCTTCCAAAAGAGAATTAACTGATTAATAAACAAATGAATCACTTGGGATTGTTAACGTTTGTTATTCAATTAAAATGCTTAAGGATTTATAATTTCTTTTTCTCTGGTAATTCAAACGGTCTGAAATGATGAATTGGAACCATTAAATTTATCATCATTTGTTAATTTGTTAATATATATGTAATATATTTATAAATATAAATTGATATGGATATGATTTTATCTTCCTTTGTTTTGTATCCGCATACTTTGTCTGGATATTTTTAAAATGGCATAAATGACGGACATCACTGTTAATATTCAATATCAGTCAAATAAAAAATACCCCCTGCCCCCCCCCCCCCCCACCCCCCACCTTATGTACATAGGGGGCAACTTAAAAATTAAAAATATTAACTTTAAAATACTTAAATCATCTTTATTTTCGTTTAACTATACAATTTTTAAAATTTGAAACACAAGATAATTAAAAAATCGTGTCCTTTTAAAATTGTTATTAAACTAAAGTATTTGCTCCGTTATTCCATAATAATTAACTTCAAAATTTTGCAAGACATTTAAGAAATCGAAAAAGTAACTAAATCAAGAACAAATCCGACTGTTTGTTTAGACGTTTTAATTACTGGAAAACAACTTTGTTAAAACGCACACGGTTAGTTAAGAATTAAAAGAATGTGGAGGATGATTAACGGCAACAGTTATACAGTATCAACCTCATGCGGGTTTTCAAGTACGATGTAACTTAAACAGACAAGGGGCGGTTGTTTCTATTTTTCTTTAGTTTAAACAAAAAATGAATATTCATAACAATAATAATCAATTACCATAAATAATGAAGGAAATACAAAAAATAATTAAGAAACAGATGAATATAATAATTTTGCTTTGAACTCTGAAACACTTTTATAATATAATACGGCAAGACATTATTGTTTGTTACTCAATCATTACTATAATACTAAAAAGAAATATATTGCAACAAAAATGTTTCACGAAAAAATGTAAAAAAAGGACTAAACTTGCACGCGAACTCTAGCATATTTTTTTATTAGAAAGATTGCAGATTCAAGTAGTAGTATAAAACAGATATAGAAAAAGCTGATGAAACAATTTACTCTGCAGCATTTAATCAGTTTTTGTTGGACGCTCGTGTAGCGGGACATAAATATATCGTTCTTTAATTAGCTGTCGACAATTGAAAATTACAGAAAGTCATTATATAATATATACTTGATGACAAACTCGTGCACAGAAGTACTTCATGTCGGCGCTTCTGACTTACCAAGTTTTATTAATTTAGAATAAAAGTTTTTGCAATTACGTATTTTTCAAGTGTTTACTTTTGTCTTTGTAGATCAATCGGCGTCACCATCTTGTGAAGAAAGTGACAAAGACAACAAAACCACAGATACAAAACCAGGAGAGTGCCATTTAATCCAAAAGCAAAGGACCCGAAGAAAGCCAAGAGTTCTATTTTCACAAGCTCAAGTGTATGAACTTGAAAGGCGTTTTAAACAGCAGAGATATTTATCTGCACCAGAACGAGAACAGTTAGCTAGCCTTTTAAAATTATCTTCTACTCAAGTTAAAATCTGGTTTCAAAACAGGAGATACAAATGTAAGCGTCAGCGCCAAGATAAAAGTTTAGAACTTTCAAATATGCAACCACCTAGGAGAGTTTCCGTACCTGTTCTGGTAAGGGATGGCAAACCTTGTGTCGGTCAGAACGTCACGCCCTCATACTCGGCACCATACAACGTTAACCCATTTGTTTATTCCACTCCTTCATATAATTCCATGAATAGCCACATGGCCTCAATGCCACAGATGACCCAGATTCAACAGAACGGTTATATGTCACAGCAATCGCAACATCCGGGAATAAGGGCTTGGTGACTATATGAATAGAGAACAATGATTGTGACTCCATGACAAAGTGCAATAGCCGCTAGTCTGCCAAAAAGTTCGTTTTTGATACTGCCACTTATTTTTAATTGTGATGATAACTGTTGTGGTCAAAATCAAAGAACAAAGGTTGAACCGGGATACAGTATTTACTGATATAAGTTGTTCGGACAGGACTGGACAAAGATTTGAACGAATACGATATTTATATTGAGAGAATCCGTTAGCAGGAGGATTTATTTTGTATATTGATTGAATATTATAATTTTTTAATTTTAATTCTATGCAATGGTCTATTGTTAAAATATCTGATACCTCAGCTTTCCCAAAACTTTTTCTGAGATATCAAAATGAATTCGAGTTTGTGAAAACTAATAAAACATTATTTACTTATTATTTTACAGTTTTCTTCATTGAAAAAAAGAGAAATATTCATTGCCGTCTTTTTATTTTAAATTTAGGTTGTCAACATAATTTTATTACGTTTGAAAAGACTTCATATTTGATACAAAGAAATATTTCATAAACTCATTACATCTGCGTGTGATGCTGGGTTAACACAAATGCGACAGCAAACCAACAACATATATGTGTCCTTCAACTGATTAACTGATAAGATTTCAGTGTTTTAGCGGATTCATGAAAAGTTAGGGTGAATGATTTTATAGTGCTATATTTTTCTTTAATGTTTGAAGATGCAGATGCAAATGATGCACCGAACTTGAGCTAAATGAACCATCATGGTTATACGATTTATCAGAAAATAACACCTTATAACAAACAAAATCGTTTGGTATATTTTTGAGAGAATTCAATAGATTTTTTATTTTGTTTTCAAACAGTCGGATGTGACCAGATTCAATGAAATATTATCGCAAATAGAATAAAAATGGCATTAAAAATTATTATCTATTTTAAGAGGTTCGAAAAAGAACAATTTTGAACTGTTAATGGTAAAAGGTTGTTCTTCAGACAATGCATTTAGTCGTTCATTAATAAGGCATCATATTGATTCTGAGACAAAATTTCTGTACTAAAGTTGTAAAAAGAAAACAAACAATGATTTTCTTCACATTTAATCATTGTTGATTGTACAAATATTATTGTATTATATTTCAAAATAAATGAATATGTATTTAATCTATTTAGTTTGATTCTTCTTTTTTTATTATTTGGTACTTTTATACATTTATAAACAGTAAACAATTTGCATAAAATTCCTTGGTAGCATGATGATTAAGAAAAGGGCTACGGAAGCATGAAAAGTATATAACGTTGTTCTCAATATTTTGGTACAGTGTATTAACAACCAGCCTAAACTTAAAAATAAAACATTTCTATTAAGTTAGAATAGATTGACCAAGGGTTTCGAGAAAATAAGATATAAATTTCGATTCGCGGATTAAATACTATAATTGGTTGCAAAATAGCTTTAGTTTAAGAATTAAAATGGTACTAACATATAGCATTTGTATGGAAGAAACATAAGAAATCTGAAGTTGTCGAGTATACAACATAATATATAAATATACATAAACCATTTAAAATGGGTCTGGAATTGATGTTAGATAGAAATGAGACAGAAAGTTTGAGAGAGAAAAAAAGAACCACGAAGACAAAACTCAAAGGACCTTTAAATACCTTTTATAGCATGCGGTATGGGCTTTGCTCATTGTTGAAGGCCGTACGGTGACCTAAAGTTGTTAATGTCTGTGTCATTTTGGTCTTTTGTGGATAGTTGTCTCATTGGCAATTATACCACATCTTCTTTTTTATATTTAAAAGTACAACCAATATCGTTTTGGGTCAACTTTTTTCTCAGGTGTTGTAACGGTCTGAGGTATAGGCAATACCAAATGATGGATATTATAAACAAAACGTAAACCATCATATTACTGTTCCGAAGCACATGGCATCCCTCTAGGTATCATCGGAACCATCATATTACTGTTCCGAAGCACATGGCATCCCTCTAGGTATCTTCGGAACCATCATATTACTGTTCCGAAGCACATGGCATCCCTCTAGGTATCTTCGGAACCATCATATTACTGTTCCGAAGCACATGGCATCCCTCTAGGTATCTTCGGAACCACCATATTACTGTTCCGAAGCACATGGCATCCCTCTAGGTATCTTCGGAACCATCATATTACTGTTCCGAAGCTCATGGCATCCCTCTAGGTATCATCGGAACCACCATATTACTGTTCCGAAGCACATGGCATCCCTCTAGGTATCTTCGGAACCATCATATTACTGTTCCGAAGCTCATGGCATCTCTCTAGGTATCATCGGAACCATCATATTACTGTTCCGAAGCACATGGCCTAGGTATCATCGGAACCATCATATTACTGTTCCGAAGCACATGACATCCATCTAGGTATCAAAGGAATTCATTAATTGACTTTTGTTTCCACATTACGTATGCAATGTTTTCTAAATTTTTACGACCTTGTATTTCCTAAGAATTATACATGTCCAATGTATAAACAACTTTTTTGGTTTTGCATGGAAAAGTGTGTAAACTAGTTACTTTGATACTCTTGCAGTTTCTAGCCAAAATTATTTCTGATGTTACGAAAATATTATTTTCTTCTTATCTCACAATAAAGCTACACCCTTGAAAACTATTTTAGTGTGAAAAGTTTGCTCAAATCCTGAAATGTAATCGTAAGTTTTGCAACATATACCTTTAACTATATTTCTGTAATTGGTTCTTAAAAATACATATGATGAAAATTTTGGCAGGCAAATTCTACCCCCGTATGAATTAGGGTGTGATGTTTACATTCCGGGTAATTAACCAATCAGATTGCAGGATTCTTGCTTCAAAAGAAATAAGCCGTTTTATCTTGACGATATATAACAAAAAATCTTCAAAAACCGCATGCAATTGTAATACAGTTTTTATTCAACATAAATCATTACTGTGATATAACCATGCAGTTTTAGAGAATTTAGAACTCCGTGCAAGTAGAGTTACAATTGTTCAAGTTTTATTGCAATTATTGGTTCTATTTTGTGATTCTGAAAAACGGGAATAGCAGAAAACCTAAATAAAAAAAAGACTAATTCACGTTTCTCACCGACTAAAAAGGTTGAAAACGTAAAAACCTACTGTAACTTCTACGAACGCAAGTTGAAATAAAACCGATGGCTCTGTCACTTTTATGAATGTTATTTATGCTAAGTAAAAGTCGTAAAAAACTAACATTATACAATTTGTTATTTCATGTTAATAAAAGGGTTCACTACCAAGTGCGAATTAAAGTAACTCTTAAACATACGTACCAACTAAATAAATGTCAAACTCTAAAAACAGAGAAAAAAATAAACAAAACAAAATATTGCCATCATCAAAATCAGCAGCACCTAAAAAAATAGCTAGTCTTCACTCAATGTTACAATCTATAAATATTATGATATTGCCGGGCCGTATAGTCCGTGCATGTATGTGTATGGATATCCAGTTGGTCTTTCGTAAGTTTATGCAAACAATATTCGAACGTCACTGATGAGTCTTTTGTAGACGAAGCGCATGTCCTGCGTACAAACTTGTGTTTTTTTTTTATATATATATATACTCAGTAATATTTTTTATCATCATCAACTTTATGGATAGTGACCCAAAAAGAAAATACATGATTTATATCTTTAAAAAAGCATGTATTTGCCTGTAATGACATATATTTAAAATCAAGTCAACAATATGTGGTCAAGTTTCCCTTGTGAAGATAAGTAATCTATACATCTCAAGGATATTCGCTCTATATTTGAAGGTCAATAAATTCGTGAATGTTACCAACAACTTCAATGACGATATTACCACCAAGTATTCTAAAACAGCTCTTAACAAATTTATGACTGACGTACTAAAGCGAAAAGGGAATAATTATTATTTACATGAACGTGATAGTATCCATATAGAAACAAATATACAAAGCAAGAAACCTGATAGAATGAAACGGAAAACGTTTGAATTTAAGTTTTGTATTACGGAAAAAATGGCAATTGGAATACAAATCTGTTGTTTACTAGATGTAAACGTAGTACTTTTACAAATCTCACAATTTAAACCTTTATTAGGTCAACTATGACAGTGTTTCAGTAGCCACTCCTCTCCCCATTACAGATGCGCATTTCACAAGAGGTCATTACGTAAACTTTGACCGCGTTTCATTGGCAACACCCCCTAATACCATTACCAAAACATACTTAAACATTGTCTTTATTAGGTCAACTATGACTGTTCTATAAGCCATTCCTCCCGTCTTGGCACACTCCGGTACAACATTTATTGTAATGTCATCTGTTAAATTACTAAACACATGCAAGTGATAAATTATAAATAAAGAATTATCTGCAATCACATAATATAACACATCTAAACCTCGAAATCGTGAAAACTACAGCGTTCTTATGTTGGTTTGAAGTACTTGACAATGTGCAAGGACTTAGAACACAACATATGTAAAATAATCCAGTGTGAGTAGGTGCAATGAAGAGGCAATATCTGACCACGCCAAAAACGATTATTGGAAACGGAAACCCTGATTGATAGTAAGCATGGTTGTTTCCGAGATATATCAACCATTTATAGGAGCCAAAAGTCAATGAGTTTGAGAGCTTGTTGACAAATGTTTAGTACATTATCTAGTCGTCAATACAAAGTTCTAAATGTTATCAGTATACATAGCAGAAAACAAAAGTGCTTCCATCAAGTAGATTGCGAATTTGTTATTCATATTGGTAAAACATTAAAATAGGTTACAGGTTATAGTAAAAAGAGAATATCAAGTGAATAAAACTTCTTTTTCATTTCTTACAAAAACCAAAACAGGTCAAATTGTAAAACAGATTTACAAACGCAATAGTGGTCAATGTTAAAACTTTTATATTGAATTGAATGCATAAATACATTGTAGAATTCAATGAACAAAAGTTCGGACAAAAGATTAACAAATGTTCTTGCATTTTTTACACAGTGTATTTTAAAATGTTTTGGGGTATATTGTACGTTCAAGCTGCTCTTGTTTGTAAGGCATGTACGGAAAACAGTCGAAATTAAAAAAAAGAAAGTTAAAAGGAACAGATTATTATAAGCAAACTGTTTAATTGATTATGCGTAATTCAGGCACCGTTGCATGGTCCTCATATTGTGCTTTCAATAAAAGAGTGTATAAACAGATTAGAAGTGTGACAATTTCAGCCAAAGACTTAGAGTGCACTGTAGCCTCTTTAAAAAAAAAATTAGCTCAATTTTGAATACAGCCGTGATAAATTGTCAGTAAAAATAATTTAGAAGGGATTTGAGACAAATTGAGTTAATGCCTGTCTCCGTATGTTTAACGTTAGTTATCGCAAACTAGTAATTTAAAAAAAATGCTTTCAACAACTTTTGTAAAATATTACATATTAGCAATACTGAATTTACAGTGTTTATCCCTAATATGTAAAATCTATATTTGATGATACAGGTCTTAGTTTTATATGGAATGATCAATTAGTTGTAAATATTGATTGGTTAAAAAGTATGGTGAAACAGCGATTAACAGATCAGTACTATCAGCATTGGTTCTCGCAGATACATAATGCATATAGGGGTGAATTCTATTCTTTATTTAAACTCGAGTTTGGTTTGGCACCGTATCTATTGCGATTATTACCCAAGGACAGATATTACATATATAAACTTCGATGCTCGAATTTGAAGTTACCTATTGAGACGGGTAAATGGGCGGGGATCGCAAGGGAAAATAGAATATGTACATTATGTAATGAGGTAATAGGGGGTGAGCTTCATATATATAATTGTTTACCTGTAAAAATGCTGATGTTTCTGCTCTTAGATCAAAGTTTATACCAAATTACTATATAATGAATACAACCAAGAACAAATTCACTGGCTTGTTGTCTATATGTAACGTACAAGTTCAAAGGAAATTATCAATTTTCGTGAAGAAAATCATAAAATATTTAATCTAATTATACCAATTGTCTTTTAAAATATACTATGTATTTGTGTTTCGTTTGTCCTGTCTCGCTATGTATTATCTTAATATGTTTGTATATATTGTCCTCTTGTTTAGTTTAAACATATTTAATTTTAGTGGATTGGGAAACAAGTTTTGCAACTTATATTAATCCCTTTCCACTTTGCAGGTGCGAGTGCTGCCTTGTAGCGGCATTAGCCTGCTCTTTTTCGAAATCTACAAGGGTGTCTTTAACGTGCAAGAGATATGGCTCTCTCTTAACACGGGTCAGCCATTTATCTTCCCCTTCCGACGGACTATCATCGTTTCCTCAAGACCATACTCGCAAATGGTGTCAAGGGAGCCGAAAATTCAGTCCCTGAAATTTTCATCCCAGACGGGAATCGAACCAGGAACCTTTGTGTTAGTAGTCCGATGCACTAACCACTACACCATGGCGGCTCTTGTACGTGTCTGAGGTTATGAATAAAATCTGGAAATCTGGAAATCTTCCAGTTCAATTTATTAGGTAGAAGGAAACATTTATTATGTGAACATAAATTTCCATGAACAGAGTGACAGAAAAGCCAGAGACACTTTTGATTTTTTTTTTATCGTTTCTGACATTTATGTATTATATCATATTCATGGTATAATGGTAATACATAGCTTTTTTTCCTGTCGGTTTTTCTTATATATATATATTTCTACACCACAGCAAGATTAACTCTCATATATATATTTATATGAGAGTTAATCTCTTCATGCCTTATATATCATGTACTGTAGTACGCCGCTAGATTAAAACTGACGAGGAAAGGTAACACACGGCCAGCGAAAGCTCTATTTTAGTAGAGCCCAGGTGGTCGTGTGGTCTAGCGGGACGGCTGCAGTGCAGGCGATTTGGTGTCACGATATCACAGTAGCATGGGTTCGAATCCCGGCGAGGGAAGAACCAAAAATTTGCGAAAGCAAATTTACAGATCTAACATTGTTGGGTTGATGTTTAGACGAGTTGTATATACATTATGTAAACAACCATGTATCACCATCATTGATGGCGATCCGATGGATACATCTGTTGTAGAGTTGTCACTGACTCAGACGTACTTATAAATATAATTATTTTCTGTGACTGTATATTACATTAATTTGTAGGATTCTTTACTATAAATAATTTAGCTGATCTGTAACAATAACATCTTCATGCCTTATATATCATGTACTGTAGTACGCCGCTAGATTAAAACTGACGAGGAAAGGTAACACACGGCCAGCGAAAGCTCTTTTTTTGTAGAGCCCAGGTGGTCGTGTGGTCAAGCGGGACGGCTGCAGTGCAGGCGATTTGGTGTCACGATATCACAGTAGCATGGGTTCGAATCCCGGCGAGGGAAGAACCAAAAATTTGCGAAAGCAAATTTACAGATCTAACATTGTTGGGTTGATGGTTAGACGAGTTATATATATATATATATACTGTATACCATTTTTTTTTTTTAAATTTTATCAATAAAAGCTTACCATGACAACATTCCTTATATATGAATAATGAAAACAACACGTTATAAGTTTCACGCGTCCGAAGCGCTTTTTTTTAATTGGCCTTTCTCGGGAACTTTCAAAGCTGAATATTTGAAATCAAGGGATGTATAAGGACCGAAAACATTGAAGTGCTCTAAGCCAAAAAGTACATTTAAATAGCATAGTGATGGAGAAATTTGTTCTGGTAGCATTTGCTAACAGCAACACATATATGCATTTCAAATTCATAAGAACGGTCAACAGTGAATTTGTTAAAGAGACAAGCTACATTATTTGTTCTGTGTAAATTATGTTTCATGATATGAAAGTTAACATTAAATGTATAAAAGTCTACACATATAATTAGATGTTTTGATTAAAATTTAGATTTCGTAAGTGGCTATTTTGCTTTTCATTATATTTGCCTATTTACAATGGGTCTGCACTAAAAACAGTACTTCAATAACTATATCAAGAAACTTCAAATCTAATAAAATACAACAATTGCTTTGTCAAGACAGTTTCCTAATTATAACAGCAACGAGAAGATTAGAATAGAAGACATATATTTTATACGATAATGGGTTATTGGTAATCGCTACTTAGGTATTGCTTATTATTTAATTCATCATTAATAAGACGTTTAAAATCTTGTCTTTTGATGATATAGGGGTTTGAGAGGGATATTCTTAAACTAAAACAATTAGCTCATTACTTGGGAGGAGGAGGAGCAAAATATCAGTCATAAGCCGAAGAAAGACCGTTTGGTAATGGATAAAATGAAAATCGACCATAAGACAAAACAACAACATACTGCCGAACATTCTTATATTATAGTAAATCAATCATGGTTACAACAAAATATATGATACATGTATCTGCCACCTGCTAACATGCAAGTTGAAGACAATTAGGTTTTGATTCTATTTCACTTGTACAGCAACAAGTTCTCGTCCAAATTATTGCTGAATCACCATTTTTTGAACATCGTCTTTTGTTTTTCTTCTTTAATTCGTGTTCAAATGGATTGTACATCATATTGTTTACATCTGTCCCTTAAATAAAAATGTCTTCGACTGATTTCAGAATAAAATCTTTACGAAATGCCTTCTGATTTTCTTTTCAATTAAAAATTTAATTATCAAACCTTCTTTTTATTGATATACACTTTTTCCGGAAACCGAGTTCCTTTTTTTCTTCACATCAAAGCCATTTCTAAACTATTGCATTAACAAGAAACCTTCTAAATTGTATGTCAGAAATGCTAAAATTGCTAATCTGCAGAGATGTCGAAATAATGAGAGATCTTGATCTAATTATAACTATTCCTTTGACAGACATTAGATCTTAATTGAATTCGTCTTAAGAACCATTTTTATGTTTAATATCTGTATGTCTCTGCGGTAATCGCTGGTTTAATCACAGCTTATAGCTGTATCTTGGTTTACTGGTATTTAATTATCCGTCTCATCAAAAGTCGTATATCAAAGAATGTGGTCTTGTAATAAGTTCCCATCATAATTCATAGAGGGGCGGATAGATTTATAATAAAGCACAGAGGTATCTTCCCACCTTCGCCAAGGACAACCACTGCTAGAACTACGGGACATACTAACCAATTCCACTTTGATGTTTTACAAAGAAAATGACCCAAGGAAGTCAGAACTTGGCTCATTATAATTCTATAATGGATTTCTGTCTAGTAAAACTAAGCAAATTATTTCCTGTTTTAATGTCGTTTGATGAATTGATGAATACGATTTATTATTTCGAGGTACATGCTTTTTGTTGCACAAAACAGGGTAGTGTCTGACTTTATATCCGTTGAAATCTTTATGCTTTTACTGTGTTAGATAAATCGAATAAAACAGTATTTTTTATATTATTTTTTTTATATATATTTCAACAATTGATTATCACAATTGGTAAATGTGTTGAATAGCTTAGGTACAAATATACAAACATAAAAATAGTGAATACATGAATAACTAACTTAAAAATCATTTAGGATTAACAAATCAAAGGTATAAGCAAAATTCAGAACTAACATATCGAAGTCACTTAATTTTGTGTCGTTTGGTTTCTGTCTTCTTAGCGTATATTTCCCCATCAACTTTTATTCATACATAAAAAAGGAAATATTTTCTTGTATACAATGAATGATTTATTGAAGAAATGTTTCCTTTTGAAAACTTTTAAAACCCCAAACCCCGTTTCCTTTCGAACAAATTTAACAACAAAGGTATTTCCGTCCGATGCCTGTTCCTTTTAAAAAAAGGAAACACCGTATAGCCATGAACTATAGATTTTGCAAAAATACACAAAACATAAGGTTGATCCCAAAAACAAAATATGTTTACAATGAATGGAAACAATGACAGGAAAAGGGAAATACATAATACAATAGATCTTTCTTTATCATATATTAAAGTCAGTTATATTTAATAGTATTCTCTACAAAAAAAGACCTCATCTTGTATGCCCTAGATTAGAAAGTTGAAACCCTTAACAATATAATGTTTTTAACCTAAAAAGAACAGTTTAAACTATCTAAAATAAACATCAATCAATTAATAAATCAAAGAATAAATCAGTTATATAGGGTTATTGCATGAATATTCCCCCAATAATCATGCAATAACCCTTTATTGTATAGCAATATAATATTTGAAAGTAAAAATTGGTTTAAGCTAAGATTTTGTCGTTGATGACGTCATGAATTTTAAGATTTATTGCACTAGTGCAATATTGGAATTTATTGCACGCTAACTTTTGGTTACTTTCTGTGGGGAATATCATATTGCTATGCAATAATAACATGTACAATGTAATAACACGAGAAACACGACGGGTGCCACACGTGGAGTAGGATCTGCTGAGCACCTGAGATCACCCAAATTTTTTGATGGGGTTTGTGTTGGTTTGTCTTGAGTTTTCTATTTTGTGTCTTGTGTACTACCATTTGTCTGTGTGTCTTTTGCTTTTTAAGCCATGGCGTTGTCAGTTTATTTTCGATCTATGAGTTCGACTGTCCCTCTGGTATCTTTCGCTCCTCTTTTCAATCAAAACTATTCTCTAATTTAAGAAATAAGAACATAATAGATGCATAAGAACATTTTTGTTTCTTTTGCGATTTCCTTATTCGTATTGTTTCGGTACTTTCAATTTTATCTCATGCACAACTTTCAGAAAATATATATGTTTTATTTAAAATCATACAGGAGACATGCGTCGCGAAAATGAGAGTTCCCTGTCAGCTTTGAAATGGAACCTTTAAGTAAATAGCTATTGCCAACACTCGTGTAAAATTGGGCATTCATGTATTCAAATAACAAACACTTGGAAAATTCTGAAGGCGATTTCATTTAAGATCTTATATCTTTAATGATCGAAATCGGAGTAGCTATATTTCTATACGGAAATAAACTTTTTAAAAAAGTTGATATCTAAACATTTCACGTTCTAATAAGCTCTAAAAAGTCAGGAACTGTCTGTAAAACCATTCACTTGACACCTATAAAACAGTTTTGACAACAGCGGTTCTTCTACAGAACAGTCATCGGTGTATGAAAAAACATAAAATATCCAGGGTTTGCCAAACGAAACGTCTTGATCGTTCTTTTTCTCATAAAAAGGAATCAAGTTCTTATATATGAATATTCAGTGTCTATATCAAAAATAATACAAAATGATCTTGAGTTATAGACTACAGCTGCTGAAGTTGTTTAACTTTTCATTTACCTTACATTATTCCTATTTTTTGTCCTCGTGCTATTATGTTTTTTTTACGTGACTCGGTATCTATGCATCCCAATATCGATTGTTTAACTTTATATATGCATTCCTGTAGCAGGTGGGTCCCGAGGAGAGATTCGGACAAACGATTTTAACAATGTTGTTCCCCACCAGGCTCATCTGGCTTTAAAACCCGGTTTAATCGAACATTTTCTTTTGAAAATGCCTTTACCAAGTTATGAATGTGACACTTTTATGCTGGTTAACAACGTTTTGTTTAGTAAGATATTCTAGTCTTCCCCTTCTGAAAATACCTTAGAGCTCACTATTTTTGTTATCGTTTTTTTTAAAGATCAAATTCTGAGAATTTCGTAACCTAGACCAGACTCTAGCCAAGAACTGATTCTGACAGTTCTATCACAAGAATAGTTTTGAACATTTATTTATTTTGTTACATATTTTACTAATCTTACCTATCCTAATATAGATGAGATGTGGTATCAGTTCCAATGAGACAACTTTCCATCCAAGTCACAATGTATAAAACGTTAACAAGCATAGGTCAAAGTACAGCCTATACAACACGAAGCCTTTGCTCACACCGAACAGCAAGTTATAACTGCCCTAACAATGACGTGTAAAACAATTTAAATGTATCAACTTCACAATTAATAAACGATGGTCTTGGAGTATAGATTCTAGTTACTAAAGTTGTTTATATTCTTAATAACGAGTTATTTCTCTTTTATTTGTCTTTTAACTTTTACTGTTGAGTCCATTTTTGGCAATATTCATTTGACGTGGCTCGGTACTTTTACATCTCACTATTGTGCTATCATGGTAATTTTTATATTCTTGCCTTCGATTTTGCTAATGTGCTTGTCTGTATGCCTTTTTATTTACCTTTGTTGTCATATTTTCTTGTGTTCATAGTGATTAAGATTACAACACAATGTTGACTGCTGTGTCCCTATTTTTGACATTTTTTAGCTCTTACGTCTGTTTTACACATTTTTGTCAATATAATGGAATGTTATGCGACTGTCATACAAGAGAGAGGGTAATATAGATAGCTATGAAATCAGGTTTAATCCCCCATTTTTTACATAAGAAAATATCTTTACCAAGTCCAGAATCCATTCGTTTGAAGTGTTTGAGCTTTTGATTTTGCCATTGGCATAGGGAATTTCTGTTTGAATTTTCCTTGGAGTTCGGTATTTTTTGTTATTTTACTTTTTTCAAACAGGAAAACCAACGGTCTAATCTTATTAAAAACGAGAAACACCTATAAACTACACCAACAAACGACAACCATTGAACAACAGGCTCCTAACTTATTCATTCCTGATTTATTGGTTTATTTAGTATTGAAATGCCTTTCTTTCTTTCGTTTTTAAATATATTTTAACTATATTTTCAAGACTTTATGTACACCCGGAGTTACATGATTTCAAACATCATGTTCATGTTTAACGTTAGTTACTTTTGATGATTTAAAATTATTTAGTAATGTTTTTATTTTTAATTGTTTGCATTTTTCTAGCTAGACATATTGTGTATTAATTTACATATTCATACTAAACAACGCGCGTGTATCATTACAAAAAAATATGGTATATATTACGTTAAGGAAACTCTAGTATAAAAATTCGTTTCGAGAAAAAAGATAGAAGGGTCTGGATGGCATATGCATAATACAGATAAACAGAAAAAAGTGCAGAATGAATGTCTGAAAAAAGTATATAGATTTTTTTTTCTTCCAAGAACAGTTGAGGACAGTTTTATAACATGTTTTTCTGACACTTCTAAAGTGAGGTTAGAACTGGTCCCGACTGTCACGTGTGCAGCATCAAAGATACTATTTAAAAAACTCAAAATTTTGTATTTTTTTTTACCACACGCGCTGAATTGCTGATTCCACGTTTCTAGAAGCAAGACTGTAAGATGTTTGTCAGCAGTAAGGTACATTTCACGTTTCCAAAGAATGTCAACGCGTGTTTTAATAGTATTTAGTACTTGAGACAAATCTTCAGATGACATATACAAGTTGAGAATGATGCATTAGGAGTATAAAAAGTTTGCAACAAAAAAACAGCAATGGTGAGTATTTTTTTTTATAGAAGAAAAACACATTAGATATAAATATGATATAATCATATTTTCTGTTATATTTTTATTTTTAGTGTTAAATCGGTATCATACATTAACAAAAACAGATACATCTTTTTGTGACGTGACTGAAATCTAAATGTCCTTCGCTTGTCCTCTAAAATAATATCATTTAGAATACCATAATATATATTGTAATTTTACTACTTTTGATTATGTATCGAGATATACATTTATTCTTTTAAATAAAACAATCGCCTTTGATCATTTAATTGGTCTTGGAAGAATAATAAGCGGGGCACCAGTAGTATACCGATGTTCGAAATTCATAAATCAATTGAGAAAAACAAAGCCTGGTTACAAACTAAAACTGAGGGATACACATCAAATGTAAGAGGAGAACTACGACACAACAGAAACACAACATTAAAATGTAACACACACAGAAACGAACTATAATATAACAATGGCCATTTTCCTGACTTGGTACAGGACATTTTAATAAAAAAAACATGGTGGGTTTCAATTGTCCGTTTGTTTCAAATAGTTGGGTTGCTGTTAATATATTTTTATAATAAAGAAAGAGGTTTACGAAAGTAGCGACTTATTTTGTTGTTCTCCTGACGGGTCACCTTTTTTCAGTAGATAGATTACTTCTCGGACTGTTTTTAGTTTCGAATTCATCTCTTTTCTAATTCTAACCTCAAAGAAGGAGTAATTTTAAATGCTAAAAACTCAATTGCTTATCTTCTTGTATTTTATTTAGAAAGTTAACGGCTTACTCTTTTGTCTATCATGGTGATATCTGGATATATATACGATTGTATGTAAAAAAAATATTTACTAGAAAGTTTAAGTTTAATTTCAATTCTGTACATGTTGACTTATACGTATTTACTGTCATTTCTTCATTGAAATACATTTAGATTTTGAGTTCGTTCCGACACTGATACTTAACCCAAGATGATAACTGTAAACACATATGTACTTAACATTTGATTCTATATATTTGTTGGTTTGAATGTCCCGTTATATTTTCTCTTGGGGAAAAAATATGATTGCTAATGAGACAACTCTCCACCAAATGACACAGAAATTATCAACTATAGGTCTACGTAAAGCCTTCAATGATGAGTAAAACTCATACCGCATTGTCAGCTCTAAAAGGCAGCGAAATGATAAATGTAATATTATGCAAACAAATATGTCTTCTTATAGTGCACTTGAAATGTTAAAAACTAATTGTTCTTGTCTTCCCTAATTTGAAGATTTTAAAATAATTTCAAGAAAATTACATTTATGTCGTTTCCAGATAAACTTTGCAGTATTTTTATCAAACATTGGACCAAGATAACGGTTTATGTTAAAGTTTGTCTAATGAAATGTTAGATTATCTTTAAATATATCAGGATACAATAAACATAGTGCAGTTGTGTGTAAAGCAACTTATAACAATCGCTATTAATTCAGACTCAATAGTATTACTGGGGTATAAACATATGACCATCCTCTACCGTCAGCGGTAGTAAAACCCTTTGCTATGTCCGTTTGGTTATGCGGGATGTATAAAGACGAAGCCACGGCCAGTGGAAATGAGAATCTTAAATCCGCTGCGTGTGCATGCATGTCTGTGTGGTGGTAGTGTTGTTAGAGGGTTTGGTCATAGAATAAATGAGGGATCTGTAAGTGCATGGCCTGTCACAAGGCAGAATTTCTATCTCTATCCATCATGTTTCGACAGCAGTCTAAATCTCCCAACCGTCACCGCGTCTTTATTTTTGTCAGTTTTAACATGTTTTATCTTATTAAAACAACAACATAGACCAGACACAGGTACAACGTGAAGTTATGAAGAATACTGCTTATAACCATATTTGTGCATTCTTATGTTAAAATCATATATGTTTTTTTAAGTTAGTATGTCATTGCCTCTTTATATATATCATTGCTATGTGTAATAATGGTAGGGGTCATATAACTAATCCTTGTGAAACGCTAATAAAATATACCAGAGTATAGATGATCATTTTTTACAACAACCCTGTGTTGTGTATCTGGTAGATAACATGTTTACTTTTATTCCAAAAAAAAAAAACCAAAAAAACTCCAAGCAGCTAATTTCATTTGCATTTTTATACATTAAGCACACACTTTTTATTCTATTTGTTGGTGCACAGTTGAAAATAATCCGGACTAATATTCACTTACGAGTCTGTCACTAAAAAGTCAAATCACAAAAATACCTAACTCCGAGGGAAACTCAAAATTAAAAGTCCCTAACCAAACTACAAACAAAAGCCCAAACACATCAAACGAATGGATAAGAACTGTCATATTCCTGACTTGGTAAAGGCATTTTCTTATGCAGAAAATATTAGATTAAACTGGTTTTATAGCTAGCTTAACCTCTCACTTGTTTGACAGTTGCTTAAGATTCCATTGTATTGGCAATGATGTGTAAACTAAACAAACGGACATAATAGGTATAGCATGTCCAAATAGGGGTACACTCAATAATACATTGACGGGATGTATGAGTACCGAGCCACGTCAAATAATTATAACAAAAAATAGACTAAACAGTATAAGTTATATTCAAAAAGACAAATGAAAAAATGCTATTACACTTTATTAAGATGATAATCAACGTCAGTACCATCTACACTTTAAGACCAACGTGTGTTACTTGTGAAGTTGAAACAAACTATTTATCAACAAGGTCTTGGTACCTTCCAATAAACTTTGTTTTTAGAATAAGGACGAGACGTTCGAATTCTTTGAAATACCCCTTGTAAATCAACTTTCAGCGCAGACTTTTAAATATTACTAGAACACAACCGTGATATCACGGGTCCGTGACTGAATTAAAGTATACAACTATGCGCAAAGCTTATTTTAGTATTAAAATTGTCATCTGATAGAGTCATGTCGATTATAAGATACACAGTTTTTCTCTGCTTTCAAGTCTTTCTGTTTGAACCCGTTGAACTGGAACTTATCAGTTATTGGTAATATTAATTATTTTGAAAACAAAAGGTCCTGGAATGGAGTATTTTTTAATCAACAGCATTGTCCTATATAAGTTATAAATAAAGTTGAATTCTTTGCTTTGCTGTTTTACGTCATGCCCGCTAAGAAATTGAAAACTGTACCTATTCGCCTTATTTTTAGTCCAGATTTTTAGTATTCGTATTGTTATCTTAGAAAGTCTTACGGATAAAAATACTACAATAGGTAACAATTTGACAATTTAGTAGTGTCAACCCTGTGGTTATGACCCGTGTATATAGCATATTAGTCCTGAATACAACGTTTGGTGGTGCGCCTGTCAGATGCGGAACGTACAGATAAGGTAATAGGTAACAGGTGAATATACTATTGGTATCGGTAGCGGACTCGACCCGGAACTTCTTAATTATTGGCAATATTAATTACGTGGAAAACAAAAGGGCCTGGAGTGGTGTAATTTTTAATCTACACCTTTGTACTATATTAGTTATATATAAAGTTGAATTCTGTGATTCGTCGTTTTTACGTGATGACGGCTGACAAATTGGACCTCGTAATTTTAGTATTATAGATAAACCTCCCACATTTGAAAAATAAAGTATGCAGCTGAATAGTTCAAGAGATTTATTAAAACAAGTTTTAAAATAAATTGTTATATTTAAAGGAAAACTATGAAAGCATTGTATGGCTAATAACATCTAGACCGGAAGATTTGTCAGTCTTAAGAGTTTGAATTACACCAACAATTCATTCTGAGAAAGTATAATATATTTCATTTTCCTTTTTAGTGGAAAACCGGAAAGATTATATTTGGAAACAAGACAACACGTTTGTTCAAAAGATCACATTTTATTTTATGGACTTCCCACAGTTTTAATTTACCCTGGAATTCGATATGTTTGTTATACTTCTTTCTATTATCCTAATTTCTCAACTGCGTTAAAACAACTTTTTCCTTTTTTATTGTGTTTGTCAGATTGTTTAAGAGTTTTATTTTTTTCTTATTTTCTCTCTAATGCGGATTTCCCTCCTAATGTCCCGACTATACCATGAAGCCCGTTTATCACTCACAGTTGTAAGGTTTAAAAACACAAATAACTGTATTATCTCAGGAATACCCTTAACGGTAGCATCTAGTTGCATGCATCAGAAGGGCATTTCGACAAATAATCTTCAGTGATGCCAAAGACAAACATATTTGAATGACCAAAACCGAATACAAACGTCGAAGAGCAGACAAAACCATTTTAAAGCATTTTTTTAAGGGTCAAAAGAAACGTTCGTTTACATGTCTCGTACTTAATATCAGCCCAATTGACTAACCTTGCAAATTCAAATAAGAAATAATGCTGAAAGTGTTGCATGTGAAGTCTTAACATAATTAGAATAACCTTTGTAACACTGTCAAGAGTGTAATTTGACACCAAAGAACTTTTCAACAAAAATTATATTGATTTAAAATGATTAGTTGCATTAAAGGTGACCAATCTAAGATTATTGATTGACATTGAGTCTACAAATGTAATCCACTTGCCTTTTCTTTTAAATTTTTTTTATACAAGGGTTAAAATAAACTAAACATACCCCTTACATTTGCTGAGAATGGTCATACAAAAATCAACACTTATTTAATTGCAAATATTAGAGAACACGTACATTTGTACGAGAAACAAGAATTCGTCTATTAAATAAATCATTAGAAGAAGACCAGATGCTCTTAGAAGTGTTGACAAATAAAGTTTAGCAAATTAAATATGAAATTTCTATTTCTGACAGGAATGCATTTTATAATTTAATTCATATAAGTTGTAGACAAGTGTCAAACAATTATGTAATTGGTAAAGCAGTGTTTCTTTTCAATACTTTTTTCTGCATTGAAACTACTCATCAAAATTATATGTAAACTATAATTGAGTAAAGATAAAACACAGATTTCAAAAACATCACTCAGAAAACTTAAAAAAAAAAACCAGAAACATATCATCTTGATCATAAGGATTTAACCCTTTAACGTTCCTACCGGTCAATTTGACCGTTAAGCAAAATTTGTGGCGGAGTAGTTTGCATGAAGTTTTGCATCGTTGACAATTTTTGACGTACATATGTGGTTGGGGGCTCAAATTGAAGATCAGTATACCACCAACTTGATTTTTGGTGTCTGAAACCAACAAAATACAATGCATTATGTCAATTTGCCCTATATTGACAAGATTTTTTTGGAGGAAAACTGTTTTATTTCTATTTTTAAATAGAATATGTTCACAAAATGTCACAAGACAAATTGTTGCTGTTCTTTGTTTTAAAATGACAATTTTGATAACTGTGCCGTGATCATTTACAAGAATACTATCAAAACTGTAAGTAAAACTCATACACATACAAAAAATCTGATTCATAGAGTATCAACACTGAAACAAACTCAAATTACAAGGAATTTTCATGTTTTCTTTTGTCAGTTTTTATAGTAAAAGAGATGAGAACATCTAAAATGTGTTAAAAATTGTTAGCCAAGTCGGAATAGCAATAACAAATCTTTGTTTCCTTAGTGTCTGGTTATGAGGGTGTTGGATATCGTATCGCTAAGGTATAGAAACAGTGACATATAGACGAAAAAACGAACATTTCTGAATAACTTTCTTACAAATTTGCTTAAAAAAATAATAATTTTCAAAAAATAGCTTCTTAAGAAAACGAAGTTTGATTATGTTCTCCCAAAATTAATTTCTAGTCTAACAGAGAAGGTGACTTATATGCTTAAATTTCATAATAAAATCGTCGGTACCAATTTTGTTGCACCAGATGCGCATTTCGACAATACATGTCTCTTCAGTGATGCTCGTGGCCAAAATATTTGAAATCCAAAGCATATATAAAAGATGAAGAGCTTTAATCCAAAAGGTCCAAAATGTATTACCAAATTCGTGAAAGGAAACAGAGCTTTGCATGAGGGAGATACATTCCTTTATTTATAATAATTTCTAATATTTTGTAACAGCAAATTTTAATAACACAAAAAAATCCGTATTTTCATGCCAGTACCAAAGTACTGGCTACTGGGCTGGTGATACCCTCGGGGACTAATAGTCCACCAGCAGAGGCATCGACCCAGTGGTAGTAATAAAATCGTCGGTACCAATTTTGTTGCACCAGATGCGCATTTCGACAATACATGTCTCTTCAGTGATGCTCGTGGCCAAAATATTTGAAATCCAAAGCATATATAAAAGATGAAGAGCTTTAATCCAAAAGGTCCAAAAAGTATTACCAAATTCGTGAAAGGAAACAGAGCTTTGCATGAGGGAGATACATTCCTTTATTTATAATAATTTCTAATATTTTGTAACAGCAAATTTTAATAACACAAAAAATCCGTATTTTCATGCCAGTACCGAAGTACTGGCTACTGGGCTGGTGATACCCTCGGGGACTAATAGTCCACCAGCAGAGGCATCGACCCAGTGGTAGTAATAAAATCGTCGGTACCAATTTTGTTGCACCAGATGCGCATTTCGACAATACATGTCTCTTCAGTGATGCTCGTGGCCAAAATATTTGAAATCCAAAGCATATATAAAAGATGAAGAGCTTTAATCCAAAAGGTCCAAAAAGTATTACCAAATTCGTGAAAGGAAACAGAGCTTTGCATGAGGGAGATACATTCCTTTATTTATAATAATTTCTAATATTTTGTAACAGCAAATTTTAATAACACAAAAAATCCGTATTTTCATGCCAGTACCGAAGTACTGGCTACTGGGCTGGTGATACCCTCGGGGACTAATAGTCCACCAGCAGAGGCATCGACCCAGTGGTAGTAATAAAATCGTCGGTACCAATTTTGTTGCACCAGATGCGCATTTCGACAATACATGTCTCTTCAGTGATGCTCGTGGCCAAAATATTTGAAATCCAAAGCATATATAAAAGATGAAGAGCTTTAATCCAAAAGGTCCAAAAAGTATTACCAAATTCGTGAAAGGAAACAGAGCTTTGCATGAGGGAGATACATTCCTTTATTTATAATAATTTCTAATATTTTGTAACAGCAAATTTTAATAACACAAAAAATCCGTATTTTCATGCCAGTACCGAAGTACTGGCTACTGGGCTGGTGATACCCTCGGGGACTAATAGTCCACCAGCAGAGGCATCGACCAGTTTCTCAATGGTTTCTGTGGCTCAGTGGAAAGATGCACAGTCTTACACCCGGATGATCGCGTGTTCAAACCTCACTGCCGGAGGATGAAAAAATAAATTCCTATATTAAATGTAACTTAACTTAACTTACTTAACTTAACTTAACTTAACTTACTTAACTTAACTTAACTTAACTTAACTTTAATTTCAATTAAGACAACTGAAATACATGATTTACATCAAAAAGAAAAAATCCGCCCCCCCCTTTTTCTCCCCTCTCTCTGTTTTTGTTACATTCTTAGCCTAGGCACTCAAAAATACCAGATTTTCATTCAAAATTTACTCAAAATTCTTTCCTAAAGGCTTATTCTGTAAGCAGTTATGAATAGTACATCTTTAACATAAACTTGGGCCATTTATTTGACTATGACAAAAATTCTCAAAAAATCCACTATTTTTCGGTGTTTCGAGTCTTGATATTTCTACCAATCAGACAAGTTTTGCATCTTTCTGTATAAAGTTTTCACCGATAACGTTTCCGAAAGTCTTCATGCATTAATTTAACACTAAAACTACGTTCTATTTTTGTCACTAAATGTCTGTAAAACCGCTTTTCCGCTTGAATTGTACATTTTTGTCACTTTAATTCAGCATGTCACGTGACTTTTGAGGGATATCACGTGACCAACGTAAGAAATTATTTTCCTTAAATCAAGTTTTCCTGCAACCTTGGTCAATTATCTATCAGATGAGTCTAACTTGTCCTTTGAGTGAGCTTTTTATCGAAATGTGCAATTGATTGAAAACAGATATCCTTTATTCGGGAAGAAAAGGTAAAAAATCCTTGAATGTTAAAGGGTTAATGTGATAGATATTCCATTTCAAACTGTTTCATGGAATGTATACATTCCAAGGACTATTCGAACTTCCTTAATTAACAAATGTTTTGTCTATTTTTTCCTAGTTAAATAAATTTTAAGTAGAATGCGCTGTGTGTATCCTTATCGAACTACGACCAGTAGTGGTAAGTTTCGCAATTGAAACTCTTATTTTTTTTAAACAATGTCAGGCTTTTGAATCTTCTGTTAAAGTTTTCAAGTCGAATTTATATCTTTGTGTCGATAAACAATATTAGAAAAAGAGTATTGGTGAAAAAAAGTTAAAAGGGGTCATTTTCTAATTTCAGCTTAAAGTTAACATTAGCATTGAAAACTAGAGGCTCTAAAGAGCCTGTGTCGCTCACCTTGGTCTATGTGAATATTAAACAAAGGAAGCAGATGGATTCATGACAAAATTGTGTTTAGGTGATGGTGATGTGTTTGTACATCTTACTTTACTAAACAGTCTTGCTGCTTACAATATCTCTATCTATAATGAACTTGGCCCAGTAGTTTCAGTGGAAAATGTTAAAAATTTACAAATTTTATGAAAATTGTTAAAAATTGACTATAAAGGACAATTAACTCCTTATGGGGTCAATTGACCATTTCGGTCATGTTGACTTATTTGTAAGTCTTACTTTGCTGAATATTATTGCTGTTTACAGTTTATCTCTAACTATAATAATATTAAATATAACAACCAAAAACAGCAGAATTTCCTAAAAATTACCGTTTTAGGGGCAGCAACCCAACAACGGGTTGTCCGATTGATCTGAAAATTTCAGGGCAGACAGATCTTGACCTGATAAACAATTTTACCCAGTGTCAGATTTGCTCTAAATGCTTTGGTTTTTGAGTTATAAGCCAAAAACTGCATGTTACCCCTATGTTCTATTTTTAGCCATGGCGGCCATCTTTGTTGGTTGGCCGGGTCACCGGACACATTTTTTAAACTAGATACCCCAATGATGATTGTGGCCAAGTTTGGTTTAATTTCGCCAAGTAGTTTCAGAGGAGAAGAATTTTGTAAAAGTTAACGACGACGGACGACGGACGCAAAGTGATGGGAAAAGCTCACTTGGCCATTCGGGCCAGGTGAGCTAAAAATGGATGTTTATTGCTATTCATTTACACAAAGATTATTTGAGCTCAAGCAGTATGACCCAAATGAATACAAGGACCGACTAAACTCTAAACAGCAAATATAAAGGAGCATCATATTTTTGTTAAACTACACCAATGAGACTTCAATTTTCATTTCAGTTAGAGAACTTAACACTACAACTTTTCTGATGGTTTCATTTAAAGTTTGCACCGCTAGCATGAATCGACAAAATAAGACAGATAGAGATGTACATGCCTTGTTAATAAATGATCCACTATTAACCCTAAACCAACAAAAACATAAAAGTTCAGAAACTGTCATAATATCTGTTCCTATTGGGACAAATATTCTCCACCCTTTATTCCTGCAATATTTGTTCAAATGAAAATAGTATTACAAAATGTTCCTTCCACTTGGAACTTATATTACATGAAAAGTTGGATACAGTGAGGATTTTTCATTTTAGATATGTAAAATAATCTCTTGAAAAACTTGCCTTTAACATACACAAGTGTTTTGATTATTTTCGATGGTCAAGAAACGAGAATGAGTCAGAAATATGACAGCTGTTATCTCTTCGTTTGATGTGTTTGACACTTGATTGGGGACCTTCCATTTTGAATTTTCATCGTAGTGCATTATCTTTATTTCAACACCCCATTTTTCCCCTCATGATTTTTCATAATTTGCCTATATTTTTCATTTTTCCATTCTTCTCTCTTTTCTTTTCATTTTTTGCCCATTTTCGTCTCTTCTATACATCACCTCCAATCATTGAAATAATTTGACTTAAATAGTTTATCCGATGAAGCCTTTTAATGAACGCGAATGGTCCTTTTTTTATTAATGCGCAATGCATACTTTGTTTGTTAGTGTACATATTTGTAATATACAATATGTTTGGTAGGAAAAGAGGAATAACTCATATTATTAAACTTACATAACGTATTTCTCCTTTAGAGCGTTTGTTTCTATCAATGACATGTGGATGCATAACTTATTTTTTAGGAATAGTGGCGTGTGTATAGATTGTCATTACATACTTAAGAAAGATTTATACATGACATCTACAAGATGAGAGTGATGCATAGCAAATAAAAAAAAATCTTAAGTGTTTATATGTTCACAGTAACAATTTAAGTAAAAACAACTGAAGTGGAAAAAAATCATCAGACAATTTTTTTTTTAGAATTTTAAGTGCGTCAAATATCAACGTTTTTTTTCCTATTTTTTGTTATGATAAAATTCCAATTTGAAGATGAAAGTACGAATTGCGCTAGTTTAATTTCTTCACCTTTTTCCTGCACATTAATTCTTCATTTGTCATATAATGAAACGTCATGTGGATCTTCAAAAATGTAATTACTACATTTGATAAAAATCACATTGGCGTGGGTACTAGTAGGTCCAACTATAAAAAATGGACTATTTTGCCTAACACCTAGTTGTATATATATTTCCCAAGCTAATTCGCAAGAAATTGGTGAAGAGAAATATGTTATATGGACAGTTGAAGACTGACATTTTAGAAAACCTCCAAGTATAGATCGCTTGACTGCTGCTTGTTTAACATGTAGTTTTAACTATTTAATATAAAAACTCACAAGTATTTTTTGTTAGGAAATTGGTAAGAGAGACATTAAATACATACATTTAAAAGGGGAATTTCACTGACTATTTGATTGTCGATTGCTTATATTGTCTGTTTTGTTCACACATCGGTGTAAATATAATGGAATTTGATGCGACTGTCATACAAGTGAGAGGTTTATCGCTATAAAACCAGGTTCAATCCACCTGTTTCTACATTTGAAAACGCCTGTACCAAGTCAGAAATATGACAGTTGTTGTCCTTTCGTTTGATGTGTTTTACCATTTGATTTTGCAATCTGATTAGGGACTTTCTGTTTTTAATTTCCTCAGAGTTCAGTATTTTTGTGATTTTTTTTATACAGGTATTTCATATTCACGACTAGAACAAATATACAATAAATTGTCCGATTATTAAGAAAGGGTTAACTTGTAAAATGTTAAAAATATATAAATACATAAATGGTAATACTAGTATTAGATATAACAAACAATGAATTAAACCTTTAAACTTTAACCTTGGTTGTTATAAACAAACTACTGCTTTGCTATTTATACACTTTAAATACCATTTATACCATAACACACACACTGATCTCAACTTATTGAATATCCGGACGTAAGTTAAATACTTAAATTTATTTTTGAATAAACTCACTTGTTCATATGCATTTTGTTTCCTTTTTTTTCTTCTTCTTTTTTTGGATTTTCAGAATTGACAAACAAACACCTGTTTATAAATAGCAAATCGACGTCACTACCATTTAATTATAATATAAATTTAGGATACCAATGTTACTGGAAATACTCGAATCAAACATATTTACAAAGCTTGCAATGTCAAATTCTAATATTATTATGACATATTCTAATTCCGATTATATTTCAATATTTGTCCAACTGAAGTTTTAACCCATTTTCTAGCATTATAATAGGTTGCATTGCTTCTTCAGAAATCATAGTTGTTGCTTCCAAATGAAGCCGTTGCAATTTATGTAAACCTGTTAAATATTATATTTAAATTTTAAAAATAACGTTTAGTCTTAATATTACTAGGATATGTAAAAGGACCATGAAGTTTTACAGTAAGAAGCACAATGATGCTATTAAGTGGTATATTATTTCTGACCCACATAGGATTTCAACCAAAATGACATAACAAGACTACGGTACAAATAAACAAATCTTTGAACACAATTTAATATTTTTTCCACCAAATATTATAAATGTAAAACTACAATTGATATATAAGATAAAACTAACAATGAATTAAACTTTTAATGTTGATCTTTAGTTGTTATAAACACACTATCACTATGCTCTTTGTTTTTTAACCTACGTTTTAAATACCATTATACTATGACACACAAACTGATCTCCACTTATAGAATATTCAAACATATTATTTTTTATTTGAACGCATTTATTCATGTTATTACATGAAACTGTGCATATCGTCAGAGAAACATTTATGCACTACACCAAATTTAACCTATACATTTGTAAATTCAATTATCAATACTAATAGTATAACTATGAACGAATTAAGAAATAATTCATGGAAGCCATATATTTATTTGAAATCTACACATGGCCTGGGCTTGGGCCGTGATATTCAAATTTTATCCTGAGCGTTAGCGAGGGATAAAATTAACAAATATCATGGATAAAGGCAACAGTAGTATACCGCTGTTCAAAACTCATAAATCCATGGACAAAAAACAAAATCGGGGTAACAAACTAAAACCCAGGCCATGTGTAAATTTACAACAAATCTATGGCTTCCATGAATTATTTCGATTCTAATAGGACAAAGAAGTTCATTCAAATACTGAAGCGAGGTTGAGTATGCCGTGTGTGTAGCTGTTCTTTTTTACTCCTTGTTAGATACAACTCAAATATGATCATAAATCTTTATCTTGCATTGTTTAGTTCGTTAATTACCAAATATGTTTAATTCTCAAACCCAATATTTGCGATTTTAATTAACATGTTTTCTCGTAAGATACTATTAAATCTAAAATTGAAATTTCGTAACAAAGGAGTTGCCTGCCATGTTGACTAGCTGAAATCGGTTAAGATGCAAAAAACGCAATAGAATAGAAAAGAAAATAAAACCTACCTCAGAATTCCATTTTAATACAATATTATACGAACTTCGATGGTTACAAAATAGTTTTATATTTTCGTGACATAAAATCGTAACATGAATATCAAGCTTATTTTCATCCCTTAATGAACCTCTGATTTTGGAGAAAGTGTTCCATGATGAAATTGACATTGCACAAAATATAGCTCTGTTACTATATTTAAGAAATAAACACAACTAGTTGCAGCATATTAATTCTTTTTATTATGCATCCGAATAAGAATAAACGTTCTTTTGTACTTTGTTTTATTACAATTTTTAATACAATAAAATCGACAAAGCGTTTGCAAATAGGTTCAAATACATGTGGATTTACGTGGGAGGTATATTGTAACATCTATCATTATGTATATCTCTGAGTCTGCGCTAAGTATAGATATATCGAGAATTTTCACACGGTGTTGTTAACAAAGCAAAAGAACCACGTCATATTAGAAGAGGTTTTTCAAGAGACCAAGTCAAGTTTAAAAATCAGACGTCTTTCTATATATTATTTAGATAATACTTGATATTTAGGTAACTTGACCTTCTAGTACACAACAAGGCACCAACACCATCTGCAACAATGTCGACGAAATCAGACAAAGTAATAATACGGTATGGACCATACGGATCCTGAGGGGTATTTACACACAAAGAAATGCGGTTGAAATCGTTAATAAGTAAGTAGGAAAAACATATGAACATAAATTATATATACTATATCCAAAGATAAACATTGGTTTTTTTTATTATCAATTTATTGAAATAGAAAGTAAAATCACAAAAATACTGAACTACGAAGAAAATTCAAAACTTAAAGTCCCTAACTAAATGGCAAAAGCTCAAACACACCAAACGAATGGATAACAACTGTCATATACCTGACTTGGTACAGGCATATTCTTATGTAGAAAATTGTGGACTAAACATGATTTTAAAGCTAGCTAAACCTCTCACATTTATGACAGTCGTATGACAGAAAGTATCATCATGATGTTCAACCAAGGATTGTATTATATAGAAAAGAATTATTGACGACAATATAACTAACTTTAAATTGCTATGGTCGTAGAGAGGTAGGCAACCGTAGGTCTCCGTACATTTACCTACAATGAAACAAACAACCCATACCATATTCTATGCTACAGAAAGTTACGACATGATAGAATGTGAAACAATTCAAACTGTCTGGTGTATTTATTAACAAATTAACGGATAGTAGAAAACAAAAAAACTCTAATTTATATCACCATCAATAACATCATCAAATGCGATGCTCAGAAAGGATCAACAATTAAAAAAAAATTAGAGAGGAATGTCTCATACGGACAAATCTTTCGATTGTAGTCCCCACGGTAAAAGAAATATAACATAAAAATCTCTTAAGCTTGCTCTTGTAGTGGATTCAAGCTGTAATGCTGTTATAATGTGCTTGCTTACAATTTACGTTAATTATACTACTCATGAAAATTAGAAAACCAAATTTAAATATTGATTTCAGAGTATCTGGAAAACATGGGATTAGAAACTCAACTGGTTCAGATCCAACTCAAAGAGGTTCTTATAGTTATAGTTAACGGCAAAACAGTATGGAAAGGGAACATAAAATCTCTTCCTGTAGGCAAGTGTTTTTTTTTTATAAAATCACCAAAAAAACCCTACCTATTCTATGATACAACAGAAACGAAAATTTTATATTTATCAGATCGACACCATGTACACAAATTTCAAAAAAAGACGAAAGACACGAATCCGGTCATAGAAGTCCAGCTTTAGTGAAAACTATATGAAGCAACCATTAAACAAGTAAATAAGGTTTTCCCCGATTAAATATAAAATTCAAAGGAATAGACGTCATTATCAGTCTAAGGAAAGCATAAATAAATGCAATAGTAGTATACCGCTGTTCATACGTCATAAATCGACAGAGAGAAAACAATTCCAGGTTACAAACTAAAATCGAGCACAATTATGAGAGGAAAACAACGGAACAAGAGAAACACCGAAGTACAACAACAACAAAAAAACCCAAAAAACAACTGCCAACATACATAGATACAGACTATTTGATAACAAGTGTCATACCGTATAGCGGGTTATTTTTGCGGGTGTAAAATTTCACGATTTTTATTGAATAAGGTATATGAAATATTCTGGCGGTTATTATTTTGGCGGATTCAAAACCTTTGCATGTACACTTTTAATTTGGCGGAATTTATTTTTGCGATTTTGTTCTATCCTCGAAAATAAACGAAAATTTTATACACCGCGAAAATAACCCGCTAAACGTTTGTTTTGACTTGGTACAGGACATTTAAGTAGAAAGGGTCTGTTTCAAACTGGTTTTATGACAATAAAAACCTCTCGCTTATATGGGAATGTTATACAAATATCGTTTAAATAACAACATTACGTGACAGCATAAATATGTGTTCATAACTGGTGTTAGCAAAACACATGTATAGCCATGTTTTAATTTAAAATGAATGCTAGTACCGATAAAGACAATATCACAAGACATTGGTTAGCTTCAACTGGGTCGATGCCACTGCTGGTGGACGTTTCGTCCCCGAGGGTATCACCAGCCCAGTAGTCAACACCAACACATGAATATCAATAATGTGGTCATTTTTTTTTTATAAATTTCCTGTTAACAAAAGTTATTTTTTTCGAAAAACTAAGGATTTTCTTATTCCAGGCATAGATTTCCTTATCCGTATTTGGCACAACTTTTTGGAATTTTGGATTCTCAATGCTCTTCAACTTTGTAATTGTTTGGCTTTATAAATATTTTGATATGAGCGTCATTGAAGAGTCTTATGTAGACGAAACGCGCGTCTGGCGTACTAAATTATAATCCTGGTACCTTTGATAACTATTATAACCTTCGCCAGATATCCCAAATTTTCAGTGGTATGAACTCATCATAGATACCAGGATTAAATTTTGTATTTACGTTAGACACGCGTTTCGTCTACAAAAAACTCATCAGTTATGCTCGAATCCCAAAAAGTTAAAAGGCAAAATAAAGTACGAAGTTGAAGTACATTGAGGACCAAAATATGTTTTACAAAGAACTTGCTTTATATTCTTTATTTTCATTTCAGGCAGTTATCCTGAAACTTTTACTACATGTTCAAGCATTCTTCGAAGTGTTTCTTCTGCAATAAAATAGCATGCTATTTTGTTAACTTTAATGACTATGACTATATGAAAATGCTATGTGAAAGTTTGAATATTGAAAACATAGTGTTTGATGTTGGTCTAGACAGAAAATAATAATCGTAAAACATAGTTTGCTTTGTTATTATTATGCCAACGCATACAAAAAAAAACTCGGTTAAAAGTCTTCCAAACATTTAATCTTTTATAAAAAAGGAGCCCTCATTTTGGCGAAAGTTTGAATTGAAGAATCCAAGAGAATAAGCATTTAACCGTCGTTAAGCATTAGTTGTACAAACATACAGTGTGCCATGCACGATCAACCATAGTACTGAAATACTGTATTGTTATACTACCTGTGTTATTCTCACTTTGTAATTTTCTTGGTACTAAGGCAATATGGAACATAACACAACATACAAGACCACTTGCTTATAATACTAGTGTATCATTTAAATCGCATCTTATTACTATCCCATCATAAGAATATTCGTACACCAAGAAAGTGGATGGGGTAGGCCAAATTCAGTCAAGATATTGCAAGTTTTGAAATCCAAAGCTCCGCAACATGTGCAGTCATACTCATTCATCTTGCTGATTGCAAATGCCTATGATACAGAAACAAATCTAGGTCCTAGGATCTCAAGGCGGCCGTGTGGAACATGTCAAAATGCTGTTATATGGAACATAAAGCACTTTGTTGGAACATCGGTTTGGTGTCACATTGATTGTCAAGGAATGTCACCTAAACTCTATTGCTGTATGACCCATAAGGGTGACTGGGGAATAGAAATATGGTCACTTGGTCTTCTCCCGATCGGCAGTAAAACACTTGCCGAAGTGGGGCGTCCGTTTGGCTG
The DNA here is from genome assembly GCF_963676685.1 of Mytilus edulis. NCBI lineage: Eukaryota > Metazoa > Mollusca > Bivalvia > Mytilida > Mytilidae > Mytilus > Mytilus edulis. The sequence continues at coordinate 33,434,340 of NC_092347.1, read as the reverse complement.
TGCGGGATGTATCAAGTTCGCAGTCACGTCCGGTCAGAAGGGGGACGTTAAATCCGATGCCTCGTGTAAAGAGAGTGCCACGCTCTTTGAACGTTAAGAACCCTTGCAACAACTCTTTGAGGGGTCCGTAGGTGGCCTGTTGCAAGGCAAAATATATGTCCCTATCCAATATACCCTCATTTTCTAGTGGCAGTCCAAATTTCCCCGACCATCATCCCAGATGGCCTCTATTGTATCAACCTACCTATTGTATTTATTGTGAACTTGTTCTCGTCCTGAATATGCATGAAATATTTGCCACTGGACGTTAAGCAACCAACAATCTATCAATCAATCTATGGCTGTATGAATGCCAGTAACATAAGCTAGGTATGCCCAACTTCACAACTAGTCTGTTTAACCACTCGATCATTTCAACATCAAATTTTATAGCAAATTGAATGTTAACTCGGTATTCGGGAGCCCAGGTACTCAAAAAGCCACATCATCACCAATACCTAAACAATGTAAAAAGAAAAAGAAACAACGCACTACCGGTAAAAACAGAAAACCTATTAGAGTTCTTCACAATATTTTCCAGTACATTCGAAATAAAAAAAACAGAACTTTTATAATTGATAGACACTGCAATACTAGATATAATACTATACTTGGTACTGAAACCTGACTTGACAACAACTCATCCTCGTTCAAATACTTCCCGACAGATCTTCACAACAACTATAGAACTGATAGACAATCAAGGAAGAACAACCAAAGCTATGGGGGATATTATTTGCATTAACCAAAGAATATATCAGTACAGTAATACAAGAACTAAAAACTGACTGTGAAATAATAAGGGGGGAAAATAAGCTATCGGTTGCAACAACCCTTCTGGTTGGAAGTTACTATAGACCACTATCAGATGACATAAATCTCCATAAAACAATTAGACTTATCATTAAGTAGAATAAATCAAACATCAAACAGTTACATATTTGTATGTGGTGACTTCAATCTAGACCACATTGAATGGTCTGTCCCAGAATTAATACCAGGAAAACAAAATCAAGAACAGCAAAACTCACTTTAAGAACTACTATAGGTTCATAATTTACATCAAATAATGAACATATCAACACGATAAGAAAGAATCTTAGACTTATCACTCGTCAATAATCCATCTTACATAAAGAAGGTCATTACACTACCACCAGTATGCCTTAGTGACCACGAAAATGTCTTTGAAGAATATGACATCTGATTACGCAGGTTGAGAGAAAAACATGGAAAAATACTAAATTACAACAAAGCCAAATGGAGACACATCAAGTCAGACCTAGAAACAACATACAATGATCAACAAAGCCCAGAGGACAATTGAAACGTTAATGATATGTTGTACACATTTAAAACGAATCTTACACAATCAGAAAAACAGAAACAGAAAACACATTCCACACACACTACCTCAGGAAAATGATAAATAGAAAAGAATTTAAGATAATTTGTATTATAAAATGAAACAAAACATCAAGTTTGCGGACAAGTACACATATCTGAAAAACAAGTACAAAAAGAACAAAGGGCACCATTCTGGATTTATATTGAACAAATAATATTGGACCTACCCATACATGAACCCTACCAACAGAACAAATGACAGTTAATAGCAGACACAAAGCAAAAGGAAGACATCCTCAACACACAGATCATTGATATGGTCATAATCATAAATTAACTGTTTAACAAAACTTTTGAATTTTTGAAATACTAAGGCTTTTCTACCTCAGGAATAGATTACCTCACTTGTATTTGTCAAAAATGTTAGGAATTTTGGTCCTCAATGCTCTTCAACTTCGTTCTTTATTTGGCCTTTTTAACTTTCTTTTTGAATCTAGCGTCACTGATGAGTCTTTTGTTGACGAAACGCGCGTCTGGCGTAAATATAAATTTAATACTGGTATCAATGATGAGTTTATTTCTAATCAGTGTTTACAACCCAATCAAATATCAGCATTCAAGACAAAGGTGGAAGCTCACACCCCGCAATAACACTACTAGAAATATCATAACCGGATTTTAAGAAACTCCTACAAAACATAAATCCGCATAAGGTAAGTGACCCCGATAACATCAGTGGCAGAATATAAAAAGAATTCAAAGATTAAACAGCTCCGAATCTTAAACATATCTTTAAAACATCACTTGAATGTGACATAACACCAATAACTAGAAGCACGCCAATGTCACACCAGTATTAAAAAAAGGGTGAAAATGTAAAAAATGTAGTTTTGACCCCGTACATTCCCAATACCGTGTGAAATCTGTATTATTGAAAACTGACCAAGTCTTTTGAATAAGCATTAGCCATCTTCCGTAATTCAAAGGATTTTTTAAACCGTTGCTTAAGAAAGGTACATTTACGTTTTTGTTCTATATCATTTACTTATCTAAACAAGAGATATTTTGGTTGGTCATTCATGTCAGCCTATTTCCCAATCATAAAAGTTGCTTCCAAGTTATTTATGTACAAAACGTATCTGCATTTGACATCGCTAACATGAAATATACCATGCTATCGTTTGTCATTCCTCTATTTGTTTTCATTGCACGTATGGCGTATTCGTATTTCGCTTAGTATATCATGTTTGATTTTTCTTTTGTTGTTTTGTTCATAAATTGTTGGTTTTCAATAATCTTAAATCATGTGCAAAAGTTGTTATTTTTCAATATTGACGTATTAAATATGTGATATAACAAAAAAATAATTGACATACATGTATGCAAGCAACATTCTGTGTCAAATTATCAACTTTACGACACAAAAGATAGTCATCAGGTTAAGATTATCATCAGAAGTTCCTAAAGCAAAAGCATGACAATATCACCTATTTAAACCCTCTTGATATGACGACGTTTCTACCCGTGCCAAAAAATGTTCAGTACAAACAAATAAGCATTATAAACAAATACCTTTTTGTTCACCTACACGACCGGTTTATTGGCAAAGTTTGCTAATACCCCAGTCCCACTAGGCCACGATCACACTACGATTTGTGAAAAAAGGCAAATTTTGATGATCGTAGAGCGATCGTGTAGATCGCAGTAAGGTCGTATCACGGTCGTGGTGAGGTCTTCAAGATCGTGAAGAGCGTGGCCAACTTTGAACATGTTCAAAACAATCGTGGTGCGGTCGTGGCGAAATCAGGTCGTAGTAGAAGCATAGTGAGAGCGCACTAAGATCGTAGTAAGATCGCTAAGGTCTCTGTATAATCGTAGCGAGAGCGTAGCGAAAGCGTGATTCTATTCGGAGAAACTGCGCTACGATCGCACAGCGACGTTATCACGACCTCACTACGACCATCACGTTCTCACTGCGACCCAACTACGCTTCCACTACGACTATACTACGCTGTTCACGACCATAGTACGATTCTAGCACGCTCTTGCCCTCCTCATCACGCTCGTCTTACGACCTGACTACGTTCACACTACGACCATCATTCTCATTGTCGTTTTCACATAAAATATATAAAAAAGCTCCCTAGATTTTGTTAGTTTGAATGTAATTATCCATTTGCTCTAACGGCTCAGCCATGCTTCTATTTTTATATAGATTAGACCGTTGGTTTTCCCGTTTAAATTGTTTAACAATAGTAATATTTTGGGTCCTTTATAGCGTGCTGATTGATGTGAGCCAAGGCTCCGTGTTGAAGGCCGTACCTTGGCCTATAATGGTTTACTTTTATAAATTGTTACTTGGATGGAGAGTTGTCTCATTGGCACTCATACCACATATTCCTATATATATTGATACATCTATGTCATCTCTGCTATCGTTCACTAAAATATCGTCATTGAGCTTTATGGACCAGCAATAGGTTGTAATTTAGGTTGGATTGGTCGGTCCGACATCTCTGCTTGATCAGGATTCGTTACTTTGCTCCCTCTGCCTCTACATCAACTCCTACCACCATGCCCACGTGTTCTGGTAGATTTTGGTGGCATGACTGTATTGTTTCCGAGAAATCTACGATTTAATCGGAAATAGAAGGAATTGAACTGTAATGATATGGAACACGATGTTGACGTTATTGCTGAGAACGTAGTAAGATCGCGCTATGAACGTAGTATAATCGTGGTAAGAACGTGTTATAATCGCAGTAAGATCGTGTTGCAATCGGATAACTCGTGGTATGGTCGTAGTGAGAACGTGAAGAGCGTAGAAAGATCTTGATAAGCGTAGTGAGGTCGCAGAATAAGCGCAGTGAGAACGTGGTATAATCGTAGCGGGATCTTTGTAGAAGCGTAGAGAGGACGTAGTAACATCGTGAAAGCAACGAAAATTTACATTTTCATGCCGCTCATACCGCGACCTCACCACGATCTAAAATTATTTTAGATCGCGGTGAGCGTGGTGCGATCGTGGTCTAGTGGGACTGGGGCTTAAAGCATTTAATGAATGAGGCAATATTGATGATGTTTGTGAAGAAAATGGGAAAAATGTAATGTAATTAATGGGGAAAGAATGAATTGCATATTTACCTCACTACAATTGAAATTGGAACAAATCAAAGTCTTTATTCTTCTTGGCAATTACTATCTTCAAGAACAATACAATCAATATTCAATTCACTCTGTCTTTCATCACTGATCAATTCTTTAAGAAAGCATTTCAGAACGATAAATCTGAAATTTATCACTTTATAAGACTTGTCATCATGTCAGAAAAGCTGTTCATAAGCAGGAAATACCTGACTGAGAAGCCTCGTATAACACGGGACTTTCAATCTACTTAAAGAACCATTAGCCTTCTTTTTCTCTCCTTCTTATGTAACAACAATGTCCTGAATTTAACGAAGCAAGTTGTATTCAATAAGTATTTCATAGCATAAGTGATCAAATTTGGAAGCAACACTGAATAGGATTGATTTTATAGATTTTGATATCATATTGTAGAATGGAAAAACAACCTTAAAAATCATTCTATCATTCATCTTTAAAAACAACGAGTGGAGTCTAAATCTTATATCTGTGTGAAATGAATATTTTTCCACCAACATTAACTTAAATCGATTAAAAGTATTATAGACAAATAACGGAAACACTTAATCACACGGACTCAATGATAAATTATTATGTACTCAACACCAAATTGGACATTTTTTTATATAATAAATGAAGAGAACACATTAAAACAATTCCATAGGTAGTCAGGTTCGACTGCAATGAAGGGTGGATATTCAACTGCCATGCACAGGAATACGATGGATTGCTGGACAGGTGTATTGATAAACTGTTGTTTACTGACCGTCCAGTATCAAATAAGTTGTAGGTACAGGAATTATGCCTTATTTTTAGAGCAGGCCTACGAATAACTTCTTAAAAAGATATTGCAAAGATTCTTCAACATGCATATAGCGGGACACGTTCAAAATACCGAAGCATCCGATTGAAAGCCCAATTTTCCTACCGGACGTGACTATACGTATTTTCATCCCGCCCTTAATAGATTGCTGTTTTAATTTGTGTGCGCCAATGCTCCTTATTGAAGACCGTTCTTTGACGTATATTGGTTTACTTTTATAAATTGTGACTTGAATGGAGAGTTGTCTCATTGACCTCATACCTCATCTTTTTATATCTAACAACAGGGTAGCAAATGTTAACAATCGAATGGTAGAACGCCAATCAATGATTATCATAAATCTTCACCCTAATCAATTAATAAGATGTATTTGAAAAAAGTAAAATCACAAAAATACTGGAACTCTGAGGAAGATTCAAAACGGAAAGTCCCTTAACAAATTGGCAAAATTAAAAGCTCAAACAAGTCAAACGAATGGATAACTGTCATATTCCTGACTTGGTACAGACGTTCAGGCATGTTAAAAAATGGTGGGTTGAAAGGAATATTTCTGAACAAACGAAAAAACAAATATGAAAAAATGTTTTCCTCTCTTAACGTAAAATTAAAATTTGTCAATGGCAATGGCGTTATAACTTTTATAACAAAACTTAAAGGTTGTTGATTTTCAGCCTTATCAACCCTAAGATTATTTTTTTTGGTGCTAAAACAATATTTATTAAAAGCTTACATTATCTACGACAAACGCACGGCCGACACTCGGCTAACCGAGAGATAGGTCGGTTAATCTATATTGAGTATGCGGCTATATCGGCGGTTGGTCTGTTAATCGGGTCGGTTATACGTCTGTTAAGAGTAAAACGCACAATTTTAATATTAAAATCTATTTAATATACAGATTTTAGGTACATTATAAGAATCAAATCATAAAAAGAAAAGTGTCTGACAAAATGATATATATCATAGAACATTTTCCAACTGTAAAAACATTTCATAGTCTGCGCAGTTTTCGGTAAAACTAAAAGGCGTCGCGCAAGTATGTAGTATTTATGCTTATACGCATAGCAATTTTTGTAATGAAAGGCGAAAAAAACAATTTTAGATATCATTTAAAGGACACAAAATCGTACTTTGGTTCTAAAATATAAATTGAAATTAGTAAATATTTCATAATTGTAATATAACGTGAGTAATACCACGTTTTAGTGAACATTATGGAATAAAGTCTGTTAATGGGTTGGACAATTGAAATTGTGTCAGTTAAGGTGGCTCGGGCGTATTCGAAGTTTCTATCAGAAGTGCCGTATTTTTGGTTATTTTATTCTTTAAAGAAAATGAATCAAATTGGTCGAAAAAAAATAGGGGGTCACGGACCATTTAAGCTCAAAATTTTATTTTTAAACAGGTATGTAAAAAGGACTATTTTTCAATGAAATGATAGGGGAAATAGAGGTGTTGACATATTTTTTTCGGAATATCAAAAAAACGTTCTATGACAATTGTTCCAAATCTGTAATATGAAAAGCTGGAATACAGCTTCAAAGAATGAGCCAATAAAAAACATAGGTCACCGATAAGGAAAAAAAAATATTTTGCCTTACAACCCAAATTTTGGCGGGAAAATGGTAAAAATGGATGAAATGTCATTTTGACCCTTTAAAAAATACCGATAATAACGAAAATATTCTTTTAGTCACATAACTACAATGATTTAATATTTCTAATCAATCAAAATATGAAAAAAAATTACGACAAATACTTTTGTAATTCATGCGTGAAATTATGCGCAGTCGAATAGTCCCGAGCCACCTTAAGAGTTATTTAGCCACGAAAATAGTTGTGCTACCTTTATATTTTCCCTTTAAAAAGTTAAGAATGAGATGCTCTTGAGTAAAACAAAATGACAATACGCTGCAACAGTATCCTTCTAGTAAGAACATTTTTATTGTGACTTCCTTTGCATTTTATTAAGGGGTGTGTCACTTCAATATATGGATACAACACAGGGTACATATAACGTGTTGTCGTTCTCATATGCACATGATATTTGTCACTGGACGTTAAACTCTAAATCGTCAACATCATCCGATTGGTTCTTTTCTTCTATTACTGAATCATCTGTTGTTTACAAATCAGTCTAAAGAAGTAAACGGAAAGGAGCGAATGCAGCTACATTTGGTTATCTTAAGTTTTAATTCATTTTATTCCGTTTAGTTCCTTTCTACATAAGTGCAGAGGAGAACTGCAGTTGTCCGCATGTAAACCTTTAGCATTTATTACCAATATGAGTACATATCAATCCGTTACTGTTTCAACACCCAGGGGTGTTTTATGTCTTTATTCTCAAACAGTTATTATTTTTTTCTATCTTTTTTTATTAATGCATCATTTCCTACTGTCCTTATCTATTATTCTATATATTCTGTGTTTCCATCCAGATTCTCGTGTATACAATGAGGGTCCGGATTCGGGGTGTTGTTTATTTCTATATTATTTAAATTGTCTGTTACTTTTCTCTACATTTTATTTCATCTTACTCATTATTATTTCTTTATTCTTTATATATTCTAGCATCCCAATATATTTTACTTACTGATGTTTAGTTACATTACGACGTTTATCTCTGATTTATATACTGGTTAATACCAATTTAGATACAAATTGGTGTCATTCATGATAACCTAAACAGAATCCACATGATATATGCGACCATTCTTGGATGAAATCAATATGTATAGATTATAACATGCCCTTTTCTATATTAGCCCTGGTATCATCCCGAGACTCCCATATCGGCCTCGAGGCTTTAGCCGAGGGCCGATATGGGTCGAGGGATGATACCAGGGCAAATATGGAAATCATGTTAAATCTTTAAGCTATTTATCACATATTTAAGTGTTGCAGAAAAGAGGGAAAAAAAGTTCAATTATAACAATTTAATGAAACATAACATGTAAATCTTAAAAATTTATCCGTATCAGTAACAAATATGTGATAAGATATAGATAACACATAGCTGAGAGGGTGATAGAGCAGATTGGGTACCGAGAAAACATTGTCAACTGCGGCGAAGCCAAGGTTGACAATGTTTTTTCGCGGGATACCGATATGCTCTATCACCCTCTCAGCTATGTGATATTTAATTTATTATAATGAATGTCCTATCATCATTTTCTTTAACAGATGAGTTTTATTATAAAGTATTTTCTATGTAGTCACGTACTTGACAGCGTAACGGGTATTTGAAAAATCATCATAAGTGACGTAAATACAAATGTAGACAATAGTAGTGCATTGACTTGACATATAAACGATACAAAGATTAGGCCCAAAACGGGAAAAAAGCTCTGCTATCAAGAAAAAAAATATTTTCAATTGTTGTTATTTTGTTATTGTTATTTATTTTATTTACATTTTGGGTAAATACCCCTCTCAAAAGGCCTCATATCTGGCGGAGAAATATACATCACAATGAACATGATGAAATGTACATCACCAGTTGAAACCCATCGATGGTGAACGAATGCGTTTAATATCAACAATAAGCATAACACACAATGATTTATAGGTTTTAAAGTAAAACTATTAACAAGTGAAATACGTTTTTCCAACAATTGTAAAAGAAATAAGTTTGAGTCGTTCCACGCTTCGTTGTATAGTAAATTAGAACTTTAAGCATTGTCTATAAAATAACTTGATGTAGATTCAATTCATTGTCGTTTAAACTGCCGATTTTTGATTGGTCTAGCCGAGAGGGTGACATTCCAAAAAATTGTCACCCGCTCAGCCATGTGATAGAGTAAATTAACACCTTCGTATTAGGCAATCAAACTATGGCATTTTAACATGATGTATAATAATACTTTAATATTACACTTTTTTATATCAGTTTTCAATATTCATGGCCTAAATTCATTGTTCATGTCAGTGTTTCCGTATATATTATGTTTCATTGCTCATGTGTTGTTTCCGTATATTTTAGCCACTCGTCTTGAGCCTACCCATTTGATCCGATAACACTCCATACAGCAATAAAATTATACTTTTATTGCCATTCATTACTCTTAACAGACCAATTAACAGACCGGGTTTTATACATCCGACCCATTAACAGACCAGGTTTTAAATAAAGATTGATTTATGTCACTAAAATACCGATTTTTGTGTAGATTTTTCACACAATGATATCAATTTGGTTGACAAACATAATGCCTGTCTTTGTTCGATGATCAAAATATCGCATGCAAGTATATTCAACCAACGTGTCTTTTTGTGTACATTTTGTGTGTGTAAAATGTGTATAAATTTATTGATGAGTAACACGCCTTTTCATTTTATAGATCGTACATCGAAGCTAGAAAAATAATAATTACACCACTGGATTTAGTACATTGAATTGTTTTGTTAGACATGAATAATTTTTATGATAAACATATATTTAAAAAGTTATACAATGAAACATGCAGAATTTCCAATGATTTCCTCGATAACACCTGATTAACAGACTTTAGCCAACCCGATTAACAGACCCACCGCCGATATAGCCACATACTCAATATAGATTAACCGACCAATCTCTCGGTTAGCCGAGTGTCGGCCGTGAAACGAGACGATTTAAAACTTGTAATTTTAAATGCTTCCACCTAGGCATCAATATACCAACCTCATATGGAATATACATATCTCAACTTTTTCGGTATTGCAGCTTGCGTCTTAACAGAAAATTGATAAACCAAGGTTATGTCATAGAACGTCTCGTTCCTTTTTCTAAAACAAGTCCATCGGAAGATTCCAATGCCTTGTTGGAAAGTATTCCATATCGACTTCACAAATTATACATGATAGTCTTGAAGTATAGGTTCTCGGTACTAACGTTGTGTATGATCATAATTACGAGTAAAAGTATTCCTTTTTGTTCTTGTGTATTTTCAACCTTTACTGTTTTGTTCATTTTTGCTTATATATTTCTGACGTGGTACGGTAACTACATATTCCGCTATTGTGTTACATTCAATTTTCTATTCTTTTCTTTCATTTTTTCTTATTAACTTTGTCTAGAGAGTGTTATTTTGCCTTTTTTTTATTTGTTAAAATGAGTATTTGTTTTTATAGAGATGAAGATTTTATTACAATGTTTTACCTCAATTTTGGGGCATTTATTCCTGATATTCTGTTTGTTTTTCTACATCGTTGTCAATATAATGGAATTAAATGGGACTGTCATACAAGTTAGATGTTTTAGTTAGTTTTAAATAAAATGGAGTTTAATCTTATATTTTCTACATAAGTAAATGCCTGTTCCTATTCAATAATATGACAGTTTTTATCTTTTCGTTAGATGTGTTTGAGTTCTTGATTTGCCATTCGATAAATGATGTTCCGTTTAGAAATTTTCCTTGGCGCATTATTTTTGTTAATATACTTTAATTGTAAATAATAAGATTCTAGAGGGAAGGTGTAGACTTTAACCAAACCATAAGCAAAAATTTAAAATCATGACATTTAGTGTAAATATATATAGATATATAAATGGGACGAAAGATACCAGACGGTCATTCAAACAAACTGACAACGCCATGGTTAAAAACGAAAAAGACAAACACAAAAAAGGTGGATGATCTCAGTTGCTCCGGAAGGGTAAGCAGTTCCTGCTTCCCATGTGGCACCCGTCGTGTTGCTCATATTATTACAAAACCTTTTATAATTCGTTAGGTGATATTCATGAAAAGGAAACAGGATGGTTGCAACGACAAAAGGAACATATCCGATATTATCTGTGAAACAGATATATAAATATTGAGCTATTCTGTACATAATTATAAGAGACTATAACATTTAAATATTATAGCACACCGGTTTTTCAATCATTCAAATTAAATAACAATAACATTTTTCGAAAATCAACTTATATTAATTTATACTGTGATTCAAGGTGTATAATTTTTTCCATGAATATAATGTCTAACTTTTAACCTACTTAAAAAAAATCAATTATAACTACAAGTCATGATGACTACAGATAACAAAACTCGTGTATTTCCTTTGGTAAAATAAAAAATGAAGATTCTTAACATGTTAATTGCTCCATATCACAATCTGCAGGAGGCAATAATTAAGAAGAAACTGATTGATTCAGAAAACTTAATTATTTATTAACTTTACAACAACTAATGTGTTTTCTGTGTGATATGGCTTGGTTCTTCTTTGAAGAGCGTTGTCGGGAGTTGAATAGTTGTAGCGACATCATAAAACATTGGTGTTATCTGAAATCTGTAATCTGTAGGAGGAGTAAAGTACCTGTACTCTACACGGCGCAATGATAATACATATGATTTGTAAAACATATAAAAATGGGTTGTTATATTTCCTATGCCATTGAGTTCCTGTGGAACAATTGTTTGATTACTTGTTTTTTATTATTTTCGATCCAATAGCATTTTGTGCGTATTTAGTACGAGAACAAATTAATATAAATGCCATTTGCATAAAGGTGTGTCCTGTAAAGTGGATAGTTTGATTTAAACAACAATTTGCCACTATAAAACAACCTACATTCCCAAGTTGCAATCACATATGCTCCATTCATTTTATACGATCCACTGTGTAGAACTTATCAACAAAAATAAGCTCGTAACCAAAACAGAAACATATTACTTAAAATATTGTCATTATTTAACAACCCCTAGTTTATTTAATACAAATAAAATAATAGCAACTTGAATACACTGCAAAAGTGCATATGCATATGGTTAACTTCAACTTCATTTGATTCTAAATGATCCGCTAACAAAATGTTACAGATGATCTATTTTTAGAGAAGGTTGTGCCACGCATCAATCCTCAAGAAACCTCAAATGTTGGATGAAGAAAAGTACATTATATATTATAGCTGCGATCCCCATAAAGCTTTCATTATGAAACTAAATTCTTTCTTTATTGTTTTTATGACATATTTGATGCATATTTTGTTATGAAAGTAAGAATTTCTCTCCTTTTTCATTTTTTGGTGCTGATATATGTCATACATTTATTGTGACATGAAGCAAATATCGAACAGTGTTAGATTAAATAAACAGAAAAGCCATTTGTAGTCTTATCTATACTATTAAACGAGAAGACCTCATTTTGTGTGTCGCTTCTCTTCCTTCTTCAATAAATTAATCATTATGCCTCTGTGTTCTTTAGGTGACATGCATTGTCGCATTTGTCATCCCGTCTTATGATTATTCAGATTGAGTTATTTTGGGGAAAAACGACAAAATAGGTGTCCGGATATTGTTTCCGTTATCAGACTGACTTTTACCCATAGATACGACTTCCGGTTTTACACATGCACAAGAACAACCAATCATATGATAGATTACAAAAATGAAAAATAAATAAGCCAATCAGAGCGTTCTCCATATCATGGTTTTTAGATCGCAAGAACCACAACTATTATACCTCTTAGAGACAATTATGTTGTTGCGTGTATCCACCTGTAAACTACGAATATACTTCTATAATATACAGACTTCTGAGACTCTGTATTCTGACTACTTTTTTCTGAAATATTTACTATCTAAGGGGTCATACCAGTTGCATATATATTGAAATAAGTAAAACATGTGGAAACAAGAATTTGTCCACAGTATACGGATGCCACATCGGCACTATCATTTACTATGTTTAGTGGACCGTGAAATGAGATAAAATCTCTAATTTGGCATTAAAATTAGAAAGATCATATCATAGAGAACATATTTACTAAGTTTCGATTTAGTTGGACTTCAACTTTATCAAAAACTTTAACCTGAAGCAGGACAAACTGACGGACGAACTAACGAACGGACGAACAGACTAGAAAACATAATTCCAATAAATGGAGCATAAACACTTATTGTTGAAAGTGAAAACTTTAACCTGAAGCCGGACAAAAGGACGGACGAACAAACGAACGCACGAACAGACCAGAAAACATATATATATAATTCCCATGATAAATGGGGCATACAAATTTATTGTTGAAAGGGAAAGTAGTGATTTGGCCAAAATGAAAGTAGGATAGAGATTAGAGGGAGGCAGGACTTATTCTAGACGTCGGGATCGGGTGTTTTAAAGCTCGGGATTAAGGGATTGATCTTTACGGGATGCATGAATATTTTTTTTAATTTCGGGATGTCGCCGGGATATGAATTTCGCTAAAATACGCACCTCGGAATTTCACGTTTTTTTTAGCCTTGGATTTTGGATTTCACGATCAAGGCCCCTCAGACCACCCCTTAAATGAGCCTTAGTCATTTATACGAGATTCAAATCATACCATTGGCATGTTAATAGGGCTCTCATAAGGAAAAACACTGATGGATTGTCCTAGAAGCACATTTTTTTTAGAATAATAAGCAGTTTCATTTATTTCATGTTTGAAGCGGTGCAAATTTTTAATTTAATTTGACTTTTACCAAAAAATGCATTGTAGCAAATGAGAAGAATAATTGGAATTAACTTTGGAAAAAAGGGAGAGGGCTTTTGATACCTTATATGAATTTCTCCAGTCATAATATCTTTTACAAAAAATCATCCTTCAACAGTTTACAAGATGTATATGTCCGCGATCTCGCGGGTGTGTTCTAGTATATATTATAACAAAAAAACTTTTTGCACTTAATAAAATTTACAAGTTTAACTTATATGTTTATAGACACGATATCATAAATATCTAAAACTTAATACAAAACATTAACCAAGTTCTTACAACCATAAAACACAGGAGACGTGTAATTAAAACTATCAACGATATATGAGTACCAGAAAGTTTAATTTGTGTAGGCTTAGATCATTATTTTCAATATTTAATGGCAGTGCTTAGTATGGTTTAATGAAGTCAGGGTTTTCTTCTGCTAAACGGAAACTATTTCCAATAATTGATGCACATTTATATTATCATTACAGAGGTATAATACATATTAAGGAAAGAGAAGGCCTGAATGACATCAAAGCTGAAATAGGAAATTGCTTGACACTGCCTATAAATCTGTTTGCTGCAATAGAAATAATGCTTATGCAAGCTTTCGATCGTCATTAAAATAATAAACATTTATTACAACTATAAGCATGATTTACTAAGCCGAAATAAGCACTGCAAGGTTGTCATGACTCCCGGACAGACCAATCAAGATATAGAATTTATGATGGGTAAATTTATTGATTATAGGACAAGGTATATGTTATTCAAACTTTAGAAAAGTGAACAACAAACTCTTTGAAGTAGCGAAAGTAACTTTGACATTTAATTATTGGAATTTAAATAATCCGTTCTTTCTTCACAAGGTAAGCAGCATTAGTTATATTGAAAACGATTTAAATTAATTGAGTAAACACATAATGAACAAAAAGTAAAACAAAATATGAATAACACTGATCCAAGAAAATAATAGGTTTATTATTATTATTATTATTAAATTTGATACAGGACATTTTAAGAACAAAATGGTGGGTTGAACCTGGTTTTGTGGCATGCCAAACCTCCCGCTTTTATGTTTTATGGCAATGTTGAATATAGCATTTAAATGACAACATTACATGACACAACTACAATATAAATAAACAAGAGAACATATAGGACAGAGACATACAAGAATAACAGCTAACAAAAGCTAACAGGTTTAAAATTTTAATACGCCAGACGTGCGTTTCGTCCACACAAGACTAACCTGTGACGCTCAGATGAAAAAAGTTCGAAAGCCAAAACAAGTACAAAGTTGAAGAGCACTGGGGATCAAAACTTCCAAAAAGTTGTGCCCAATACTGCTAGGGTTTTCTGCCTGGGATAAGAACATCCTTATTATTTAGAAAAAAATCATACTTTTGCAGACAGTAAATTTTATAAAATGACTATATAATATCATATAAATGATAAAATCGAAGTGGTGACTCACTACAGAATAATACGGATACATAAAAACATAAAAACATAAAACAACCTACACCAGCACATAAAAATACACAGCCGAGTTAGCCAAAGCCACATATGAATTTCTAAATAAAAATTTCCAAAAATAAGATAGAGAATAAGGGAGAGTTGCAATATTCAGTCCCTGAAATTTTCTTCCCAGAACGGGGATCGAACCCGGAATATTTTTTTTTTTAATAATTATTCAGTTTATTGTTAACAAATACCCTAAAAGGTACAACTATCCCAGAACCCGGAATATTTATGATAGAAGTCCGATGCGCCAACAACTACACTACTGCGATGCATATTGTTTACTTGCTCTCGTCGTGAACATTCTTGAAATATTAACCACTGGACGTTAATCAACCAACAATCAATCTTTACACATTCGTTTAAAATTTCATGTCAACGCACGTGGATATTTAACCACCACAGCATGAAACATACTTAATTGCCAATTTTGTAGACGATAATGTTTTTTTGCAGTGTTAAACTTTGCTGTAACTGTTATATGTACATATCCTTTAGTGTTAAACTCAATATATATACAAACACATTTCAATTGGATGTTTGCAAATTGTTAATAATTTACCGTTAATGTCGTTTTTATGAAAGATATACCAACAATAAAACAACGTTTTATATTTCCTTAACATTTGTTAGTTAAATATAGAAAGATATTGGAAAATATAATTGAATTCAAACATTACAGGTCAATGTGTACCTTGTATTTCACGAGTTGAAATAAAAAAAAATGATTTTTATAAACTCTTTTTTGTTCAGTATTCGAGTTGAACAACATATTGATATATACTTCTATTTACTTAAGAGGTTCTAATTTTGACAACAAAACAATACGACCCGAGTTGCAAATAGACAGTATGAAAGTTGATTGTAAAAGTAAACAAGGTGAGCAAAGTATACTTAAAACTGAGAATGGAAATGCGTAATGTGTCAAAGAGACAATAACCCGACCAAGGAGCAGAAACAGACGAAATGTCGCAGATTTTGCTAACCTTGTCTCGTTGGACTACAACTGAACATCGAAAAAATAATGCATTTAGCTGTTTTCTTATCTGAAATATTACAGATTAATTTCTTTCAATATGGATGAATATTTGTATAAAAAGCACATACAATCTGCGAAAAACCTTCTAAAATTTTGTATTAAAATCGTCAAATATGTCATAGATTTTACTTAAAAACTAAACGTTGTTGATACATAAATTTCTGTTTTAATGATAAAAAATAATCATATGGTCACAGACTTCGTTTTTTGTCTAATGATCAATTTGTTACCTTTTTTGTAGTGAAAAACGTCAAAAATCAACGTTGCAACGCGATGACTTAACGATTATTTTGACGTTTTATTGTGTTTTTTTTTCACAGAAAACCCCACTTGAAATGATGTTTACCTTAGAAACGTAGTCGGTGATCCTATCCTTATTTTGTATCGTTAAAACGGAAATTTCTGTATCAACAACATATAGTTTTTTAAGAAATATCTTTTGAGTAAATTAGAGATTATACTATTATCAGACAAATTAAGGAAGATTTTCCGCCGATATGATGAGCTTTCTATTCAAATATTCACACATTTTTGTAAGAATTCAATCAGTTATATTTCAAATGAAAAATGAGATAAATGCATTACTTTTTCGATTTTCAGTTGAGGTTCATCCATCAAGAGTTGTATGCAAAATTTCACTGAAATCTGTGACATAGCCCTTTTACTGTAACTTGACCTTAAGTGCATTATACTGTTATCAATATGTGTAATAATGTACTTTCATGTTAGTATTTTAATCGTCTCATTCGTTCAATAAAAGCATGTATAATGATAATATTTTAGCTACTATTTGAGTACATCGATTCTTAGGGTGTAATACACTTGCACCAAGCTGTGTGAAAACGTATCTTCATGTTTTTTTTTTTAAATACTTTCATTCATTCATTCATTCATTCATTCATTCAATAAAAGCATGGATGATAATAATTTAACTACCATTTGAGTACAACGATTCTTTACGTGCAATATATTGTTATATTACCAAAATGTGTGAAAATGTACTTTCATGTTGGAATTTGAATGCTTCAACATTCCAGCAGCACCTGCATACGGGGTATATATCTCCCAATTGATACGATATTCCCGTGCTTGCATTTCCTATCATGATTTTCTTGATAGAGGTTTGCTGCTCACAAGGAAGCTATTAAACCAAGAGTTCCAAATGGTGAAGTTGAAATCATCCCTTCGTAAATTTTACGGACGCCATCACGAGTTGGTTGACCGTTATGGAATAACCGTTTCACAAATGATATCGGATATGTTCCTTACGTCGTAACTACAATCCCCTTCCCTTTCATGAATATGACCTACCGAATTAGACTATTTACCGGATTTGTAATCACTTAAGCAACACGACGGGTGCCACATGTGGAGCAGGATCTGCTTACCCTTCCGGAGCACCTGAGATCAACCCTAGTTTTTGGTGGGGTTCGTGTTGTTTATTCTTTAGTTTTCTATGTTGTGTCGTGTGTACTATTGTTTTTCTGTTTGTCTTTTTTATTTTTAGCCATGGCGTTGTCAGTTTGTTTTAGATTTATGAGTTTGACTGTCCCTTTGGTATCTTTCGTCCCTCTTCAATTCATTCAGTAAAATCATGGAAAAAGAGGATTCTTTAGGTGCAATTAACTGATTCCAATATGTGTGGAAACGTACATTCATATTGCTATTTAATTTCATCTATTCATTTATTAAAACCAAGGGTGATGATGATATAACAATTCCAATACTTCTTAATTAACTCTTTGTTATTGATGTTGAAAAAAGAATTAGTGCAAATCCCTCTAGTGATAAATTAAGCCATTATTTAGTTTTTCTTTATATTCTATAACTCCAAGATAAACAATTAATGCTATATTGTGTATTCGGGTAAAACAAAAATGACGTTAAAGATGACCTACTGTAATAATCGTTTAATTATAAATATATCTTATAACTCATAACCCGGAAAAAAATATTTATAATAATATAGTATTAAGAAATGAACGCTAGTTCAAGCATACACATTAATTATCACCAGTTCAAAACAATGTATGTTTTATTCAGTAGACAATTTTAATCATACAAATATTTTTAAAAAGGTACATTAAGATTGCGTTCTTTTCTCTAGAAATTAACGCTGTTGCATATCAATGTCACACATTGTAAGTAATAAGAGTTTTAAGATTTTGATACTGAACCTTCGTTTTCTTCTTATAAAAAAAGAGTAGATGTTTTATATATATTTTTTTTATAGATATACATCAAAACCTATATGAGGAATATTGGTTCACATTATTTTGAGCCTTATGTTAAATTTCACAAGCCATGGCAAATAAACCTATACAAATAACGTTGTGCTTTGAGATGCAGTGACATGTATCTCGAGTTCATATTTATACTACTAATGTTGTGCTTTGGGAAATGCAGTGTCATGTATCTCAAGATCATATATATATACTACTAATGTTGTGCTTTGGGAAATGCAGTGTCATGCATCTCAAATTCATATATATACTACAAATGTTGTGCTTTGGGACATGCAGTGTCATGTATCTCAAGTTCATATATATATACTACTAATGTTGTGCTTTGGGAAATGCAGTGTCATGCATCTCAAATTCATATATATACTACTAATGTTGTGCTTTGGGAAATGCAGTGTCATGTATCTCAAGTTCATATATATACTACTAATGTTGTGCTTTGGGAAATGCAGTGTCATGTATCTCAAGTTCATATATATACTACTAATGTTGTGCTTTGGGACATGCAGTGTCATGTACTTTTAGTATCTTAAGTTCATATATATACTACTAATGTTGTGCTTTGGGACATGCAGTGACATGTATCTCAAGTTCATACTACTAATGTTGTGCTTTGGGACATGCAGTGTCATGTACTGTTAGTATCTCAAGTTCATATGTATACTACTAATGTTGTGCTTTGGGACATGCAGTGTCATGTATCTGAAGTTCATATATATACTACTAATGTTGTGCTTTGGGAAATGCAGTGTCATGCATCTCAACTTCATATATGTACTACTAACGTTGTGCTTTGGGACATGCAGTGTCATGGATCTCAAGTTCATACTACTAATGTTGTGCTTTGGGACATGCAGTGTCATGCATCTCAAGTTCATATATATATATACTATAAATGTTGTGCTTTGGGACATGCAGTGTCATGTATCTCAAGTTCATATATATACTACTAATGTTGTGCATTGGGGCATGCAGTGTCATGCATCTCAGCATCTCAAGTGCATATATTTACTACTAATGTGGTGCTTTGGGACATGCAATATCATGTATCTCAAGTTCATATATATACTACAAATGTTGTGCTTTGGGACATGCAGTGTCATGTACTTTTAGTCGCGCGCGTCTGGCGTACTAAATTATAATCCTGGTACCTTTGATAACTATTTAGTATCTCAAGTTCATATATTTATGATTAGGATAACGTTATACCTGCACCATCATGAACTTATATACCGTAACTACAACTCCAAGATAAACATTAATTAGCAAATTAACCTGACGATATCGGGATATGGGTATTTAGTCGGATCTTAACTCGTACTTGTGATTTGTTTAAAACCGGTTTTAACGAAGAAATGTCGAAATGTTCAGAACTTAATTAAATCTGTCTTTGGGTAAGATGGTGCAAGCATACGATTTTTATTGCGTCTTACACTTTGAGAAGCGAATAATCTTTAGCTACTTTATTCAAATATTGTGTAAAAACGTTAATTATCAGCTATGAAAGTCAAGTGGCTCAAGCATTTTACTGAGGAAGTTTAAAAAAAAATGCAAAGAAATATTTTAACAGTGGGTTAGATTTCATTAGTCTTTACTATCTATAGATTAACAACTTTTGGTTATATTTATAATTTAGAATCATCATTGAAGGTGGAGTGCGATTGCACAGTTAATTAATTATATGGATGTGTCATTTGTATGCAAGAGTGACATTCCGTTGTATTATGTGCCAATTCGAAAAGGTTATTATGCGAGTATTGTCTCCCTTTAACAGGTTCATTATTTTATAATTAAGTTTAGGTTTCTGATATAAATTTGAATAGTTACAAAATGTATCAATTCAATATATTTCAGTTTTTGTTATTGGTGTATCAAAAACATTGATGTACGAATATAATTTCATAAATTTGTAACGTTTAAAATGATTACATACCAATATAAAGAACCGTTCATCATTTTTGAAAAAGACTATGATTGAAAATTGTATTCATTATCTTCCCTTGATGACAGATTGATTGGGAAATGAACCAAAGTTCTCTACAGGTTATCACAGAGAGGGACTAGAAAGCAAATTTTAATTGTGGCATATTTAACGTTAAAACAACTTTCCACTATAAACAAATGTTATTTTATACAAATATAAGGACCTTGTTAGCTAAATCTACAATTTGTTTTAGATATTATGAATTTTTATTACAATAGATTAATATGCTACATTAATGCTATATTGTGTATTATTATCTACCTAACATTTATACAGTTAATGTGTTTTCCTTGGTTTTAGTTTGTAACCTAGATTTGTTTTCGCTTAAGGTTGCAATACAAAGTTAGGATTGAGGTTTCGCATTTACGCCCATGTTTTTTTTTTAAAATAAGAAAGTTATTGAGTAAAAAAATCATTTTAGACAGCTGTTTGACTGTACTTAAAACTTTCTTGCCAGACGGGCCTGTTCGAAAGTCATAAATCGATTGAGAGGCCATGACATGTTAGTAATGTTTAAAGTTTTACACAATATTTTATACGCAATGTTTACAAAGAAAAAATTAGACGAACGACATACGATTTGTAAATAATTTCAGAAAATGTAACACTACAAGGGACTGGAATATGACTGTTGACCAAATGTCGGGGAATATGTGAAATCTACTCCCCTTTTTCATAAATTTGATAGCAAATGCATGCAGGTGGTTGCACTGGATACATAATAACGAAATGATATTTGACCATTTCAACTACTCGATATAAAATCTATGGAAGATACTGGTTATAATCATATGCACATATATGACACAAACAGTAATCTTAATTTATATGAAAGCAAAGAAAAAGGGATGGTAAAATTTATGGGGACAAATTATCGTTTTCGCTTTAATGTATGTTGCTACCTTATCAATTTATGACTATTGAACAGTGGTATACTACTGTTGCCTTTATTTATTATTTCTATTGCGACATATCAAGGCAAGTCTTATACTATTAAATAAGAGAAATTCAATTTACAATTTTTATACCCTATTCATCTGCAAGGTTCACATCATTGAAAGAAATTAAATGGTTTATAAATGATACATTTGTTAACAATTGATTTTGAGTGTTCTTGGTATCGGATTGTTTATAATATAATCACAACAAAAGCAACACGACGGGTGCCACATGTGGAGCAGGATTTGCTTACCCTTCCGGAGCACCTGAGATCACCCCAAGTTTTTGGTGGGGTTCGTGTTGTTTATTCTTTAGTTTTCTATGTTGTGTCGTGTGTACTATTGTTTTTCTGTTTGTCTTTTTTATTTTTAGCCATGGCGTTGTCAGTTTGTTTTATATTTATGAGTTTGACTGTCCCTTTGGTATCTTTCGTCCCTCTTTTATACCTATTGCTATAATTCTGAATTGAGTGCGATAATTAGCTAACCCGTCATTTGACATGGAATTTCAAATAATATGTGATTGTACGTTTGTAATTTCGAATTTTGTATTAAGTTTTAAATGTAATAAGAAAGCTTTTTATTGGCATCTGTATACACTTTAATAACGCTACTGATGTACTAGCTTCGCTAGCAACGATAGTTTTTATGGTTTTTTTTAATGTTTTTATATATCTTTGCGAACAATATAAATCCTTAGATTAATCATCCATGTACTATTAGAAAAAAACGCCATTTAATGAAAATCAATTCCTATTAAATAATAAGATGTAGTTCAAGGGTAGAATCAATAACTTTCCAATTACATTGTTTGTCTTTTAACTTATTATAAAAAGAAACAATGGAATAGTTCTTTGATAACGTCTGTTAAGTTCTTTTTCAACTTTGCGTCTTCAGAAACATTGTATGAGTTAGAATACTATATTTTACGCAAAATTATTTTGTGTCAATTTTTGAAACATTTAATCAGATGGAAATGGGATTCCTTGACAACATATTTCATAAACAAACTTTAAATAGATGATTATATATGTTAATGCAAGATTTGTGTAAGCTCAATTCAATTAGTGGGTATATTTAAGCCTCACCCACAAGAAAACCAAAGAAAACAAAAACGTTTAAAAATTACTATTTCCGAATACATCCTCGAAAATACCTTAGCTTTTATTAAAAACTTTTAACTATTACATTGTCCGTTTCAACTTAAAGGATGGTCGTATTTATTGTATTGGATCGAAGTTATTTCTTATATTCTATAATCTGACAACTAGTAAACGAATAACAGATAAACAAATTATTTTGTTTTTGTTTACAAATTTAAACAATTTTAACCGATGATCAAATTTCGTGAATTGTTTAAGAAGACGAATCGAGGCAAGAAACCGAAACCGAGGAAATAAAACAAAATGATTGAGACTGGTTCTTCGAATTGCTGTTGGAAATTGAACAAAGTAACATGCATGCGGAAGTCCCTTATCTTTTACAAATAATCCTTAACCCGACCCCAGTGCAGCTTGGTGTGAAGTTATGAAAGAAAATAGAATGCCTGGCATGTTTAAAGAGCGTAGGTCGTAACACAGCTTTGTTAAACAAATAGAAGAAAAATCCTGTATTTTCTTTTAATTGATATTTATTGTTTCGATTAATACATTACATGGAAATTATATCAATAGTCATATTCCAAAGAACGATTAACGTGTACTTCCTTTTTTATTTAATGTTTTATACATGAAAGCATGCTTTTCAAGTATCTGCATTTTAATGCACCAATGGGACACAAAATGATAAATGAATAATTCCGTACGACATTTATCAAAGATAAAAAATAAATGTGTTCAAGTGATGAAAGAAAATAATGCATGATTTAAAAATATCTAAATTCATAACTCCGTTATACTTGATTTTTCAAAAAATAATATCAATTTGTCAATAGCTTTGTATAAAAATTGATTTCTATGCAATTTATTTCTTAAAAAAGTAAAAACGACATGATGCATACAATGATTCTTATTTTTTAAAAGAATTTATTCATTTAATAGTTTTTCATGATTTATCAGGATGACTATCAAGCGTACTTGGATACGAATCCTTAAATATGAAAAGAAATTTAACGGCAAACAATAAAATTAATTTCAATCTTTATGTAATTTTTAGAGGGTATCAGTAGCCCAGTAGTGTAGACTTTTCAACAAGCATTAAAATACTGCAATTTGCTGTATTAAATTTTTGGAAATAATATTAAATGAAGTAATGTGCTCTCCTCTCGAGCAATGCTTGATTCCGTGTCTTTTTTTGGCTATACTTTTGTGAAAAATTTACATTTGGTTTTAGATTTTTCAAATACAATTTTTTAGTATATTAGCGCAATTCATCACTACATAGACATTAAAATGAGGGACAAAAAATACCAGAGGGAGAGTCAAACTCATAGATAGAAAATAAACTGACAACGCCATGGCGAAAGATGCATCTGGTGCAGTAAAATTTGTACCTTTATTATTATTGATAATTCTGTTTGTCTTCGGTGTTTAACCCCTTGAACGCAATGTTTTTGGAATGTTAAGCGACTGTCATACAAGTGAGAGATTTAGCTATAAAACTAGGTTTAATTACACATTTTCTACAAAAAGAAAATGACTGTACCAAGTCAGGAATATGACAGATGTTATCCATTCGTTTTATGTGCTTGATGTTTTGATTTTGCCATTTGATTAGGGATTTTCCGTTTTGAATTTCCCCCTGATTTTTGTATTGTTGTATTTTACCTTTATTTTTATAGTTACTAGTAGATTATAGCTTAAAACCAATCTTTAAGAATGACACTACATATACCAGCAAGAGGCATCTTATCTTTGTCCCACCCCTTACATAATTTCACTTTACACTAGAGCAACTCATAATACTTGCATGTGTCTGGTGTGTATGTAAGTAAATGTATTACTGGGAATCCTAACAATTGTTCAAAAGGACGATTGAAGTCTAAGTTTAATTATTTTCTTTTTCCCATTATAATTTTGCAATTTATCTTTTTTAAACACGAAAGCTTGAATCATAAGTATTATGAGAGACAAATGAATAATTCCATTTAAGGTTTGTTCAAAGAAAGAGATTTTTAATGTGTTTAAGATGAACAGTTGAAATAAATTAATACAATGTCAATAAATTATAATTCCTTATATCACAATATCATGATAACATTTATTCGTTTTACATATTTTCCAAAAGAAAAGAAGGACAATATTTAAATGGATGTTATCTAAAGTTTCTGAATGAAAAAAAAATCGGATATATGTAATAGCATTCATTCAGTTATTTATGCTTGTATATTATATAAGCTGTTGGCAAACTTTTTAGATTTTTTTTGTCCTAAATGCTCTTCAAATTCGTACTTATTTGGCCTCTAACATTTTTTATTGGAACGTCACTGATGAGTCTTTTCATGACGAAACCCGCGTCTGGCGCAAATACTACATTTTAATCCTGATATACGTGATGATTGTAGTCATGTCATGTAATGTTTTCATTTTAATGTTAACATTGCTATAAAAGAGGAAGGTTTGGCATGCCACAAAACCAGGTGCAACCCACTATTGTTTCTTAAAATTTCCTGTACCAAGTCAGGAAAATGGCCATTATTATATTAAAGTTCGTTGCTGTGTGTGTTACATTTTAGTGTTGTGTTTCTGTTGTTTTGTATTTCTTCTCTTATATTTGATGTGTTTCTCTCAGTTTTAGTTTGTAACTCGGATTTGTTTTTTTTCTCTCAATCGATTTATGAATTTCGAACAGCGGTATACTACTGTTGCCTTTAAATGAAAATTTTAGAGAGTAAATACTAGAAGTGTTTTGTTGTGAAGCATGCATTATCATCAGCTACCTTTTTAAGGCTTATTTTAAAGATAGTCGGGGAATATGATGTTGACGACTGATCTTTGATAATCTCTATCAAATTATCAAAATGAATTATATAGGTTTGGGGTATTTTAGAAATATAGATTCCACAACTGCAACAAGTGTGTTACGATATTTCTCAACTCGAGACAGTTAAATTTTTATATTTAAAGCGAGGGGCTTGCCGAGTTATAGTGGTGGAATCTGCTTCTCTTATGATTTTTATCCTTCCTTTTTGAAGAAAGTTGTGTACTTTTTATGTGACGTCATCAGGCATGGTCGCCCTTTTCAATGACGTCCCAATAGGAAAATCAAAAAGAAACCAAGAAAATTTAACTTTACAATTAATCTTCCTCCAATCATTTATCGAGAACAGATTTTTCACTAGTGAGAAGAAATATTTTTCTCACACCGATCAAGAAATGTAAAAATAGCGCAAAAATTCGAGAACAAGATATAGACAACAATAGTCTACAAATGTTTAAATCTCATAAACCGATCAAGACATAGCAGTATAAAAATATTTCATCTGTTCAAACACTTGATTATTGTTGGATCATTGACGGTCACTTCATATATCATTTTATGCAAAAGCAAGCAAATACATGGATTTTATCAAAGTAGAGTGTTTCTGAAAAACAGTTTATATCATTATTAATATAGGCTTTAATAAAGAAATTGTCTTTAGTTCAAAAAGGTTATTATCTTTAATTTCTTTTAAAGATTTTTTTTAAAAGCAAATCTGATAATATTTATTATTCGTTTAAATACTGAAATATTTGTTTAGTTAAATTACTTTTACTAAATGAATATCATCAAGGCAATTTAATATAGGAAATGAATGTAAAGGAGATTTACCAAACCCATATTCGACTTAACTTATTTCATGCATTCTTGTTTTATTCCTTGAATCTCAACTGATGTGTGTCTTGACGTGGGGTATTAGATGTATTAAATGATAGTCCGTTACGCTGCGTTAGCTTAAAGTTGCAATATAGTGCACAAATCAATCGAAACAGGCCATGAAAGAATGAAGAATCTGAATATCAGCTTAAAGTAGATTTAAAAGATCGATTTGAGAACGATTAAGTTTTACTATGCATTTATAAAGAGATATTCAAATGGTCGAAATTAGGAAAATGATAACGCTGAAAATTAAATGTATTTTATATTATCTACGAATAAAGAGAGACATGGGGTTTGCGACATGGAGATAGTAAAAAACATGATATTTTTTTTACTGAAGACACTAACAGATGACAATAAACAATCGTCTACAATATACAGTCCCGTCTGAATAAATGAAATCGTCCTAATCAGTTAAGTAAGCATTTTGATATATTTTTTCAACAATTTGAATTATACTGACAATCTACAGTAAATACTTAATGAAATATATGGTTCAAAGTTGTCTAGCATACCATATTAAGCAACATCACCTTATTGTTTTGAACTGGAAGCCACTACTACGTATAATAAATGTTATCACATTATTGTTATATTATACTAAATATCAAACAAGGTAATGAATTAACTTGATCATAATGCCAAGTTCAAATAAAGTTTTGCATATGATATGATCAACGAATACACAAAAAATAACAAGTATAACAATGAATAATAGATATACCACAAAAAATGTATAATGACAGCGAACAACATGCTTTCATTCTTTTTTTGTCATATTGTTGATTTATTCTGTAAAGGACTATTCATATTTAACAGATAGACCATGTATGTGAGAAGAATGTCTATATATGTAATTTTATAAACTGCTTGTTGTTTGTGGGTGTAGATAATCCCTTTTTCATTGTTGGTTGCAGTTTTAAAAATCAGTACTTTTCTTTATCTATCTTTTTCAATTCGGATGTGGTTAGTACCAAATTTATGTGTTTTATATAAACAAATTCCATACTTGTGTGACAAATTCAATTAATAAATATTATTTCCTACAAAAGCAACTTATGGTAATCCTATATTGTGCAAATTATTCTTTTAACTAGTGACAATATCTCTCTCTTTTTTTATCGTTTCAGAATATGTGTTATTGGCCCATTATACAACTTTTGAGCATATCTACTGTTGTAAAAGGTAATAAAACATGAAGTACATGTTTAAAAATATAGAAAAATTAGTTAAAGTATGTCTTATATTTATTTGCTTCTATCACAAAACAAATAAGTTAATTCTTGTTAATTGTTTTGTCACTAGTTAATGACAGGATTGTCATTTTGTTGGTGCTAATTGTTTTGTCATTGGGTTAATTAAATAACAATATTTTACAAATGCAATGTAAAGATCAAAAGAGTAGGAAGTGCACGTGATGCCAGAAATATAAACATGTCGAAATTTCATTGGACGATACTAGACCATTGAATGAGTAGTATATATGACCTACATATAGCCAATAACTGTTTAGTGTCTTTAAATATCAGATGTATTTGTACGAGGCTAGGAAACAAGGTGTATGCGAGCTTATAGCGAGCTACTACACCTGTTTCGAGCCGAGTACAAACACAGCTGATATTTAAAGACATTAAACAGTTATTGTCTTTATCCTGCAATTCATTCTGTACATTGTTTGTGTTTTGAAAGAAACAAAAACTAAAATAATTAGCATTTATTTTCGATTTGTAATCCCTTGAGGCCCGCGTAGTCATATCAAAATCACACATTACGCTGAAGACGGGTTCGCAAAAAAAGAATCTCGAATAGTTAACAATTCGACATCGCTCAAAGTGAATAATTATCTATTTTAACATACCAACTAATTTCAACAGTAAAAACAAATAACAAAACATTGTCAAATTTGAAACAGAAGTGTACGAGTTGTCCTACGCTTCAGACTTGACATTCACTAAACATGCATGCTGAAATTGACATGGTTGATTTTGTAACACAATCATACACATTCAAGTTCTGAAATCGACAATTGTCATTGTCATTGGAATGCAACTGGAATACACATTCTGATGTCACACAGGTTCAAACAATACCCAGTCCGGCAGTGGGCGGAGCTTTAAAGCGATATCTGTATAGTATACAGATACAGCATAGCGATATCTGTAGGGCTGTATCTGTATAGTTGGACACCCAATTGTAGGATAAAATCATGTAAATTGATACTCAAATAGTGTAAAGTTCCAATTACGGGTTATTTGTTCAGGTTAAAATATATCAATTGCATTTTGATCAATGTATATAAGTGTTATATCTTCTCCTTAGTACTGTCTATTTGACTAACTAATTTTTGATTTCTTTCCGTAGAGATTGGTTCCCATTTTGCTTCTGATTTTGGATATACTTTGGTTTATCACCAAGAACAGAGAAATTATAAGACAGCCAGCGATATTTGTAGAAGTTATGGTGGAACTCTTCCCATTATCAAAAATTATATTATTCCTGAAATCATTGCTGATATTTCATCGTTAAGGTAATAATTCTAATACAAAGGCATATACAAACAAGGAGATATGGTATGATTGCCAATGAGACAACTATACACTAAGGTAATTGCAGGCAATCGTACGGTCTTCAACAATTGAGAAAAACCTATACCGTTAAGTCCACGATAGTCTTTGAATGTGGTCAAATCTTAATATGCTTATTAGTTTTGTTTTTTTTAAATTTTAAATAAGATTGGAAAAATGACGGATTTTTTTTTTTTATTTTTTTTTTTATCAAAACGGGTTTTTCATTGCCAAAGCAATAAGTCAGCATTCTGATCAGAATCAAAGACAGGTATGTAAATAGAAAGGTAGAGACATATCTCATATTAACATTTAAAAAAGAAAAACTATAAAGATAACGGTTGCCCTTCATCTGTCTCATCATTTTAGATACGTATTTCAGTTCGACAGACGGAGTAAAAACCTGTTCACAATGCCTGACTTTTACTTTAAATTATACCATTGGCTTACTTGTAAATTTGAAAAAAGGTCATTGAGAGCCTAATAAGTAGAAAAAACGCAAAATTTTCGATTATTGTTTATCATCTTACAGTAAATTGATTCTCACTAAATCATAATGACTTTTCGTTAAATGAAAGCTATTTATATATGTTTGACTTTGAATAAATATTTTTTTCAAAACGATATGCAGCCAAATCGAGCTCCATTTTATTATTTTATCTGAAAATATCTGTAAAAGTTGTATTCACATAGAGATAATTTCAGTTTCACAGCATAATGTGCAAATGTGTGGGAAGAAACAAGTTATTTATCACCTGTTAAATATTGAAATTTTCTCAAAATCGTTTACAATTTGAAAACATAAAATTACAGCAATTATGATTTGGAATGACAATTAACTTATATAATAAAACCAATGAGAACTATTAAATTATTTACAGAAAAAACACAATTATGCCGATTATATTATCAATTATCTTCGACGGCATCATAAGCGTGTAAAAAATAGATTCGGGTCGTTGGAAAATCTGTTGATACATTAGATCGTGAGAAAATGATATGTATTATCTATTTTTGCCACTAATTGCATTGATTTGAAATACAACTATACTTCATCCTTGTTTAAAAGTGGCATTATATTGTGTTGTCATTGTGAATATACTGTATCATGTAATACTTATGCCAAACTGCTTTAAACAAAAACCACAAAATTCAAATTAAGATACACTATAACTGTAACCCGCCTGCTGTACCTGTGTATTTCAGAAAGTATAAAAAGTTCTTTAATATACATAAAACCAATCATATTTGTTGTATCTCTTATACTCCATAAGGTTCGCATATCCTGCTCGGTAAATGGTACCTGTCAAATTGTACATGGCAAGTTCAAATCAGATAAATCAGTCTCATTAAGTGATTTCATAATACCGGGAAACAAGACATGATTCAAATACATGTAAGTGAAAGCATGCTTTAAGATATATAGTTAACATTACTGTGGTGAAATTATCTTACAGAAATATATCCGTGTGGATTGGTTTGTCAAACATAAATAACACATGGGTGTGGGATGATGGTACAGAACTGACGTCATCACCATGGAAACGAGCGCCTCCATTTGATAGATGTATGTCTGCAAGATTAACAATGGACGCAATTCTGGAACCAAAGTTGTGTGACATTAAGTTACCGTTCTTTTGTCAATACAAAACAGGTGATTTGACTTTCAGTATTTGGTATCTTCATTGGAGTGTAAAAGATACAAAATGAGATTTTTTTTTATAAAAATATAAATCGGTCTCTATGGCTGTTGAACACTAGGTAACATTCTACCTCCCGCCATCACGAATGAAAACTGATTTTTAAGAAGTTCTATAACTGGCTGGTTTCCTCAGGTACGGCGGCTTTGTGAAAAATTGTGCACATCCTGCTACAAGCATGAAACTTGGCATAGACCTTCCTCAACTATTTCTCTTTCATTTCAGATAGGGAGGCATTTGAAAAAAAAGCCTCACTTCCGGTAAAATCCAAAAAGGCGGACATCATACTTAAATTAGCCCAATATCGAAGGCTAGTATGTGAAAAGGTGTTATTGACATGCTACTATCATAATATTTGGTACAAACCTTTGTTTTGTACTAATTTTGGATATATGATATAGATAAGATGTCTTCAAAAACCCTACTTCCGGTAAAATCAAACATGACTGATATAGTACTACAATAAGCTTATTTTTAGGAAGGATAATTGAAATGTGTTTTAAAGTATTGCTACTATCATTATATTGTGCAGGAACATTTCTTTGGTGCTTTTCATGGATACAATGTATAAGACATATGTCTTTAAAACTCTTACTTCCGGTAATATCCAATATGGCGGACGTAGAAATATTGATAATTTTTCATTTTTATATTCAACTTTTTTCAAACTGCAAATAAAATGATTTTTTTGGGGTTGTCATTAAACTTTTGGCTTTAAGTCATCCTCAAAACCACTAATTCTATTCAATTGCATATGATTCAATACAAAATTAACACTTCCGGTAAATAATCAATATGGCGAAAATTACGAAGATAAATACTCAATCCATATATTCGATGTAGAGTTTTGGATAGATTGATTAAAACAAAATAAAATCACTAAAGTTGTTAAACATCTTTAGAATGACTTATTTATGGCCGCATATACATGTTTACTCACAATAGGAGAGCTTATTTTCCAAATTAACAAAGATCGTGGTATTGTTTCCTACACCTATAATGTACAATCTCCTGATAAGATTAAGAGGCCTCACAAAAGAGTTGTTGAAAAGGGTGCCATGGCTGATATTTTCCCCTTCGCCATTCATAAGGGATGGACTAGTTAGAAAAGGAACCAATACCAAGCTTGTTACTCATTCACATCCGTCATGGTATATTGCACGTTTTACTTGCTGAAAAAGACTAGACCGAGTCGTGGGAATAGCCTCAATAAGTATTTCCTCTTCCAAATACACATTTTTTCTTGCTTCGTTAACCCCATCTGATAAGTTTGTTCGATCGTACAACAAAACCACGTATCGTTCTATCAATGACATTGTCAAATCCATATCTGGTGATGTTGGCTGATCAATCATCATTCTAAATGATAGAGTCACATCTTTAAACACCATCCATGTCACCGACGCAGTTCCTTTTCCAGCAAACGTGTAATATCTCAATACCTAGTGTATTTGAAAGGTCATGGATAGATATATATCTGAAGCTTTTCCCACTTCAAAATGCAAGCCAAAGTTTGTCTGTCCCTAGGTCACTGAAAAGAGAAACCGCAATGACAGCAACATCAGTATCGAATGTTCGAGTCATGACTCAGTTAAGTCTGTGTTTCACTGCATCAGACACATGCATCTTGATTCAAGTGTCAGCCTCTTTACGTGAACATGATGCTAAGCTTGAAACATCACCATGTGATGGATAGCACAGAAAATCCTGAGTAATTGTTGCTACAACTACCTTTTCCCTCAAAATCTATCGAGCAAGCTGTTCCGAATGAAAACTTGAAAGTTCTTTCTTATTGTCGTAATTTTGTTTTGAGTCTTGATTCGTCAGTGTATTCCCTTTCCCCTAAATGTAGCTCTGGCTTCTTATACAAATGCTCAGGATATTCTATCTTATCTACCTCGAGATGTATTTCAAGTTTATCACCATGTTCACATTAAGAGGCTGACAATATAATCATGGTGCATGTGTTTGATGCAATGAACCACGAACTTGCACGAGTCATGATTCGAATAGTCGTTATTGTTTCGCTATTCCGTGACAGGGGTAGACGAACTATGGATTGTGTTTGGGAGGGCAAAAAGCTTTGGATAAATATATTTACAAATGCACCTAGCATTCGTGATTACACACACTTATTGTGCTCCGTGTATTTACCAGTTGTGATACGGTTCTCTGATTGCTTGAAAAGGAAAATAAGACTGCGTGGGAGACATTGATGGCATTTGAAGATGTAACTTTGACATAAAGAATGATGATTGATCAGCCTAAATCACCGTGGCTTAACTGTAAAAGCACACAAACTTATCAGATGGGGAAAACATGGTTAACGAATCAAGAAAATAACTATTTGCGCAAAAGGGAAGACTAATTGAGGGTAAAACGTGCAATATACTAAGGCAGGTGTTTAGGGGGACGAGCTTGGAATTGACTATTATGATACCCAGTTCAAGCGCTTATGAATGACGAAGGAACAGAGAGGATAACTTTTAAATAACTCTTTCGAAGGCCTCATCATTTTGTCAGAAGCTTGTACATTGTGGATGTACTTTGGAATGCGGTTTAATGTCAAAACATGCTCCATCCTAAGCATCAGAAACAAAAGCCATAAAATCTATAGTTTAAATGGACACATACTACAACAAGTCAAGCATAACCCATACCTATGCCTACAAATTTCGGAAGACCTCAAATGGATCACCCACATATTAAACGTGGCAAAGAAAGTAAATGCAACACTAGGCTCTCAAAGAAGAAACTTGAAATACTGCCCACAAGATTGCAAAAAACAGCTTACATCTCGCTCGTTCATCAACGATGGAATGTGGAGCCATAGTATGGGACCCCAACATGGTAACAAACATAAATAAGCTAGAAAGGATACAACGTCAAGCAGCAAGATTTATCACCATAGGTTACAAGTCAAGAGAGGACGGGTGTGTCTCCAATATGCTTGCCAAAAAGGAACTACAAGACCTCCAGACAATTGCAAGACGAACAAGCTAGATGTTGATATTTATGTACAAAGTGGTTTAGGGGCTGATTGCCACTATTGAACCAAACGAATTTTCTCCAAAAAGCACGTCCTAAGAGAAGCATAACTGCAAAGAAGTTCGAAGAATACCACGCAACAAATATTGTGGAAAAGCAAGTAAAGAATCACTCTAAGTGTTTTGACATTTCACTCAGCAAAACACCACAATACTCAAACTCATTCTTTGTAAAGACAGTGATCGCGTCGAATCAGCAAGACGACACTGTAGTGCGCACATCAAGCGTATAGAGCGTCAAATCTGCTCTTACTGCGCGCTCGTCAATAAATCGGCGGCACTCTCTCAAACCGTTATATTAAAGCCAGAATTGGTATTGACAACGCATTCATACAGATACAAATACAGAGGATGTCGCGGTCGTTGTTAATGTGGAAAATCGGGTCTCTCGGGCACCGTTTTGTTTACATTTGGTGACTGTGAATAAACATGTATTTTCAGCCAAATAGTAATAATTTGAAAAATGTTTGAGTACTTCAGTAATTTTATTTTGTTTTAACCAATCTATCTAAAACTCTAAATCAAAGATATGTATTGAGGACTCATTTTTGAAATTTCCACCATATTGGGTTTTTTAATACCGGAAGTGTGATTTAAAAATTTACATTAGAAAAAAATTAGTGGTTTTGAGGATAACTAGAAGCCAATAGTTTAATGACAAGCAAAAAAAAACCCAACAAAAAACATTTTTTTTACATTTTGAAAAAAGTTGAATATTAAAATAGAAAATTGATATTTCTATGACCGCCATTCTAAAATTTACCGGAAGTAAGGTTTTTAAAGAGATATGTCTTATACATTGTATCCATGAGAGGCACAAAAGAAAGGTTCCTGCCCAGTGTGATGATAGTAGCAATACATTAAATCACATTTCAATGACACTTCCTAAAACAAAGCTTATTGTAGTACTATACCCCTCATGTTGGATTTTACCGAAAGTAGGGTTTTTGAAGACATCTTATCTATAGCATATATCCAAAAGTAGTACAAAACAAAGGTTGATACCCAATATTATGTTAGTAGCATGATAATAACAGCTTTTCACTTAATAGACTTCGATATAGGCCTGATTTAAGTATGATGTCCGCCATTTTGGATTTGACTGGAAGTGAGACATTTTTTTCAAATGCCTCCCTATCTGAAATGAAAGAGTAATAGTTGAGGAAGATCTATGCCAAATGTCATGCTTGTAGCAGGATGTGCACAATTCGTCTGAAATATGCTTGTACTGTATATACTTCACAAAACTTATATGCAGTTAGGCAACTAGTCGCTCAAAACAGTCAACACCTACCAAACTGTCTTCGATTTTGTGTTTTTTTTTTTGGATACAATCTTTTTTTAAATTGGATTTTTTTTTGTTATTTAGATGAAAAATAAATATTTAATTTCGCTAATGTGTGACGTCGGAAAAATCATTTCAATTATTCATAAGATTTAAGTAATTACTTTCCATGTCATGCAGTTTCCATTAATTATGTAGTCCTTAAAGTGCACCATACTGATTTAAATACAAAATTATAGAATTCAAGCTATTTTCAGATCAAAGAAAATTTATTAAGCATTTGTGTGACCGAAAAGAAAAACTATGTTGACAAAATCAAATGGAAATAAAAAAAGGTTAATTATATTTGTGTAAATAACAAACAAAAAACAACATGCTACTTGTGAGGTCATTGCCAACTTTTCATATTGAGTGTTCATCGTATTTAACCTTGCTCATCATCCGAATTATTAGTTCTACCTTTAATTCATAATTAATAAAATGATGTCTTTAAAACATAATCCCACAGGTAGCTGTTACTTCAGAATCTATAACCAAGCAAGTATTGTTGGACATAACAAATTCAGCTTGACCAGAACGAGTCTAGAGAGATGTAAAGACGTATGCAGTCATGTGACAGAATTTGAATGCTGGTCATTTGAATACAATACAGTAAACCAATTTTGTCAACTGAACGATGTTAATCGATGGACAGCATCGGAGAGCTTTGTATATTTTGACAAAAGCTGGGACTATTATCATAAAACATGTTATACCTGTAAGTTGTATTTAACGAAATATATAGCACCATGCATATTAAGTAAAAATGCCCATGCAATTCTGCAAGGAGAAAACGTGATGAATAACACTGTTTGAATTAGTCATTACAGGTATGAGGGTAACATTTTCAAACCAGTAATATTATACGATATTCAGGTTTTAAACAGGACACGCGTATATGATGTGATATCATTCCGGCTAAGGTTTTGTCGGGTATGTCATAATAAATACTTGTTTCAAACCTGAATGAATGGTTTATCAAATGATTGTATGTATTTTCACCACCTTAAACTCAGCCTTATATTTTCTAATTCTTGAAATATTTATTTATTTGCATTAAAAACAACTTTCTCTCGTTTATGCAATACTTTATTGTACAAAATGTTCAAAAATTAATTTAATATTAGGTCTTTAAGTTAAACATGCACTTCTATTTAATTTTTTTACCGTTTGTAGCATCTCACATTTTTTAACCTTAATGTAGACTAAGATAACGTCCTATAGTGCCGTTCATTTTGATTCGCGTTATTGAAGTTCCAATTGAGAAAGAAGGTCTATTCTGTTTGGTTATCCAATCACAAAACTCGACACATCTGTGAAAAAATGAACAGTGGTTAAATAAGGGGGAAAATAACAACAAAAAAATAACAAATTCTAAGGAAAATTCTAAGCAGAAATACCCTTAACAAGTGACAACTTAAGAATGTACATAGGTGAGGTTTTGGAATTTGTGTCATATGTTTGGACTCCTTGTTGTTATTCCCTAGGATAAAAGGCGGTATGTTTTGCCCAATAACACCTATTTATCTTTTCATATAAGATTTAATAGCTTATAAAAGGTCATATCCTAAAATTTAATCAGATTCTTGATTTTCTTGATTTTCTTTCTTTTCCGAGTCAGCTTTTTACAGCCATATTTTAAAAATCAAATATATAAGAAAAGGAGCTTCGTGACCTACCAATATTGTTTGCTTAGTTTGATCCTAAACCAATGCTCTCCTGAATTATAGTATTGATTTTAAATTCTTGATTTATTCAATATTCAAAGTACATCCTTAAAGGAAAGAATAGAAAGAGGTAAATCGAATGAGTACTTGATTCGTCGTCAGTGTAAGCTAGTCCTGCTTTGCATGCATTACCCAACTGGCGGTTTCCGACACAGACAAAATGTCATAATCGGAAAAGGGATTGGCATCTAAAGATCATAAAACTAGTCATTTGAGACATCGTCATATCGTAGTCTTCAACCAGCTGTGATGGTGACCATAAACGTTCGTAGTGTGGATTTCAATCGTTCTTCCTAATATCACTGTTTGAACAGTAGTTGTGTTGTAATTTACATTAATGTAAAGAAAGTATAAACACTATATACACATATATCTGTTAACATGAACGGGTGTAACGTTTGTACGGATATATGGTAACGCCATACGACGGACTTACAAACATTCGTAATAAAATAATGAATTATTTGAATAATATCTTTAGGTTTCCTGCAGGATATTTATTATCAAACGGTTGTCCCTTGTTCTGATATATACTGAATGTAGATTTTTAAATTGTTACAGCAACTATATTATCCGAGGAGTCAGACCAAACAACTTATATGGTATATCACAGTACTACAATGACAATACCTATGAATACACCAACAGATGGTCATGGTAAGTTATAATATCAGTTTCACATATAATTAAAAAAAAACGGTCTGAAATTCAACATGACATTTTGAATTGCCTTAAGTCGCTTATTGAAAGTCAATATCCTATATTATAAAACATGAGTGTACGTTTTCAAACGTGTTGAGTAAACGCCTGTGGTAAGATTCACATGTCAGCCGATAAACACCGTCATGATTTGTTTAGGCTGTTCGAATCCTACTCCAACATCGTATGATTTATGGTCTTTTATAAATAATTTACCTTACGTCAGATGTTGTAAATGAAATGACATCATTGAACGATGGCGTTAGAATATAGGGATTTAACGAAAAATGCTCGAACCGGAAACTGAAACTGAAAGTTGTCAAAACACAACCAAACGATGTTTATCCTTTCTTCTTGATTGAAGTGAGATGGTCAATTAAATTTATCTAAGTGTGTTCTAAAAACGTGTTCATGATTCTTATCAATATTCCATTTCTCAGTGATTTAAATATCCATAAACATTGATATCAAATATCTCCTAATAGTAAAAAAAAACATAATACAGAAAACAATTATAATGTTCAGTCACCTCGAAAGCGCTCATTCATTTAAGGCCAATTTGAAAAAATGAAGGATCTTGCCGTATACATTATATGGTCACATAACATCTTCTTTTATGTCAAATGCATTCACTAGTTTTAAATT
Source organism: Mytilus edulis (assembly GCF_963676685.1). Taxonomy (NCBI): domain Eukaryota; kingdom Metazoa; phylum Mollusca; class Bivalvia; order Mytilida; family Mytilidae; genus Mytilus; species Mytilus edulis. The sequence goes on along the minus strand of NC_092347.1, from coordinate 33,396,316 downwards.
ATATACATTGTAGAAGTTGACTTGTCATTATTAGAACCAAGACAATATGTGTTATATAACATAAGTTTATCATGGTCTGAGGCTGGGAAGTATTGTAAAGATAATGGAGGTCATCTGGCTAAATTAGATGGTCCATCTAATATACCAGAAACAGGATACCAAAGCATGGTTAACGTGTACGTACTTCTACATTATATTCAATTATTGAAGTAACCCGTATTTCCTTCCAGGTGAGAGTTGTTTTTTGTTTTGTTTCGTGTTGAGGCCTCACAGTGACTTTGAGATGAAGAACAGCAACACAAACCCGCTCCTTCTGTGTTCTTGTGTGTTTTGTTGTGTATTTACTGATTTAGTGTCATGGATAGATACCCCATATCCTTGTGCATTTCTATTATTAAATAATTTCGAGATGTGTCTCCAAATGCAGATGCTGTTGTTCAATCGCAAAATAAATAATGCATTTATTTATTTTCTCTTGTCTTACAGTTCAGTTTCAGTCTATTTATACATTTATACGTTTATGTCAAGTATTAGTTATCTTTTTAGAGAAACACAACGTTGAAATCACATATTTTAAGAGGCATGTGTAGGAAAAAGTCTCTTACAAAGAAATGAATATGTGGTGTTGTACAGTTGACTTAAAAAGAATACTGCTGTATAGTATATCTTTCTTAGTCTATTTAAAAAGAGGCAGAACATACAAATGGTACATCCAAAACTAATAAATTAAGATGACAGTAGTTTACAGATTGTCAAATTCTAGTCAATTGATAAAAAGACATGTCATAAGTAACAAACAAAAATAGGGGAAAGTGTAGCTTCACCAGAACAAACGTACCCGTAAGACGGCGAAAAGAAAAACCAAACGTTCACAAAATGCAAGACTGTGCAACACAAATCACTTCACAAACTACGGTAATTTCATTCGAACCTGAAGGGTGAGTATATCCTACCCCCTATATGTTTTCAACGGAAAAGACTCCGTTATATCACATTTAACCATATGAATAATTTTATCGTCTGTTTCTGTAAACACTGGTAAGTTTATAAGTATGACAGAGTTGCTTCCCTTGAGTAGAACTTTAGTCGGTCAGATCGCTGACTTCAAACTCAAAGTTATCAGTATAACTAGAGAACAAAAATATATTTTCTAGTTAATTTTTTATGTTCAATATTGATTGTTGTAAATTGTTAAACAAACACCAGTAAATATCATGTAACTTTGTTGCAGTTACTTATTTACGTCAAGAGATATGTGCATTGTTAAGTATATATTAGACCATTAGTTTTCTCGATTGAATTATTTCGAATTTTTAATGGAGGGAGTTTTTATAGCCAACTAAATGGTATGGGGTTTTCTCCTTGGTGAAGGCAGTACGGTTGTCTATAAATGCTTATATATTGTCTCCTATGGAATGAAATACTTCCTCATATTTCTTTATCATGTGTATTTTATGACTAATATAACGATAACGTCGTTAATCAACACTTTTTGACAAACATTCAGCTGTAAAAAAATGCATTTTGCAAATTTCCGTGTTACTTACAAAACAAAGCATACATGTTGTGACAAACCTAAAAACAAAAACAAATTTAACCTTTACAAGAAAATATTATTTTGGTAGCATGGTACATTGTACTTTTTAAACCACATTAGATGAATTGTCAAAAGACCAATAAAATATACATATCCAACGTAGTTCTGTATATATTTGGTTGAACGGTTGACTCTTTGTAGAAACGAACCTCATTTAGGGTGAAGTGGAAAACATTGTTATACAGTTTATTTTTGAAGGACTCTGATTTCTAAAATCTACTTTATTAGAACTTTGGTGGATATCTTCCTCATGTATTCACAAACATATCTTAAAATAGAGCATTGACTTAAGGAAAAGATAGAGGTATTAAAAGTGTATACGTTCTTGCGTCTTTCGTGTAGCTGGTTGATTTTGAAATGATGGAATTAATTTATTTAAGATTTTTTTTCCAAAAGTCATTAAAAATATCGTGCTACGTATATATTTATGGTACTTATCAACCTGATTTGATTTTGAAAATAGTTACAGAATTGTCACTTGGTTTTTTGTTTTTTGTTTTTTGTTTTTTGTTTAAATTTCTTTTAACTTTGAATTAAAAATAGAATTGACAGATTGTCTCGATCAGAACAAAAAACTCTTTCTTATTCTATTATGAAAACATTTCCTAGTAAAAGTATTATTTTATTATTTCATTTAAAAATTAATAAAATGTCATGATTAAATTCGACCGTATTTCTTTCACGTAAAAAAATACAAAATGACGAATTTTATTTTTTAGTACAGAAACAGAAAAATAAGAATCGCCTAATTTTATCATATTGTATAACAAACATTTATTGGACCAGAAAGTACTATCCCTTAAGCAATCTTCCGTTTTCCTACTAAGCCGGTCTTGCTCTGTAAAAATCCATTCATCAACCGGGAAAATTCGTAAATAACCATCTGTGATTTAATTCTCTCATTTATTTTCCAGTTATCTAAATGTCATTATTTTTACAGAACAACAGCCATAAAACAAGTTTTAATTATAGATGTAATATAAAAATGCATAATAATGAAATGAGTACATCAATCTTACATCCATCCTAATAATACCTGAGGCTAATCACTACTAATTAACTCCACTGATCCCCTTTTAACTAAAAAAGTATTACATGCCCTACTTCTCATAAATCAATGAGCGAAAGATGTGGACCATTCATAAAAGTACAGTTAGTACTTATTCATTTGTCATGAAGTGCGATGTTTAATTTAATGAAAACAAAGTTGAGGAGATGAAAACACTTCGGTTTAATTTGTTTATTTTCATACATACTTCATGTTTAATTGAACGTAAGGATGGTTAATGACATTTTGATTGCTAATACACATGCTGATATCTGCAATCAGCTTAAGTATATCATGCTAATCAAACCGAAAATGATAGTCAATTTGAAATGAAAATGAAAACAAAATAGCTTAATTACCCTAAGATACTTGAAAAAGTTACATGAGATTTTAATACGAGACACTATCTCTTTGCGTGAATTCACACTTCTTTAAAATAATTAGTGCCAAGGACATATGGATTAGAGTGAAAACACATTTGATTGCCATGTATTATAGTTGTAATATCAACAGTAAAATACAAATATAACAAGGTTTCTGCAACAAAATATAGGTAAAATGTCCTGAATTATAAACTAGCTGATACATTGGTCTTACGTAGTTCTTCTATTTATATCGTATTCCAGTATTAAATAATTAAGAAAAAAACACATGTCTACAGCAATATTGATATTTGTGCTGTTAAATTTTATGTTTTACAGCAAATATACAGTACGAATTTTTGTCAATTACAAATAAATTGACAAGAGTACCATAATCAATATCTTACAAAGAACCGTCTTGAACGTGACGAAAAAAACGTAAAATGGTAAAAAAAAAAAAAAAAAAAAAAAAAAAAGAAAAACGAACACCAACAAAAATTCAAAACGAAAAGTCCTTTATCAATAGGCAAAATCAAAGCTCAAACACACCACACGAATTGAAAACATCTATCAAATTCTTTGTTTTCCAGGTAATTTCTAATGTAGAAAATGGTAGATTAAACATTGTTTTATAGCTAGGTAAACCTCTTAATTGTATGACAGTCGCATCTAATTCCATTAAATGGATAAAAGCGTAATTTCATTGCAGATATATGTTTTGACATATTTTGACATGTGTGTAAGATTATTTTGTCAAGGCTAGATACACAATATCCTGTCGTTTTACATTACATAAATACAGTGTGTTTCTCGTGAATATTTTTTTTTTATAATAGTTATAATGGATTTATTTTAGATAAAACTTTTCTTTTTTGTATTATGACAAAGGTTGTAAAAGAGGAGCCAAAGATAATAGAGGGACATTCAAACTAATAGATCGAAAATAAAATGTCATGGCTAAAAAAGAAAAAGACAAACAAACAAACAAAAGTACAAAAAAAACCACATAGAAAACTAAAGACTAATAAACACGAACATCACCAAAAAAGTGGGAATTTTCTCAGGTGCGTCTGAAGGGTAAACAGATCCTGCTCAACATGAGGCACCCGTAATAAAAACCCGGTTAATCGTCTTATTCGGTAGACCACGTTCGTGAAAAGGGAACGGGATTGTAGTTACGACACTTAGGAACATATCCGAAACCATTTGTGAAATGGATATTTCATAAAGGTCAATCAACTTTTGATTGCGTCCGTAAAATGTACACAGTAATGTTTTTAACTTCAACATTTGGAAACTTGGTTTAATAGTTTTTGTGTTAGCAGCAACCCTGTATCAAGAAAAGCATGATAGGAAACATATAAATGTTTTAATTATGTAAATGTTTTGAATTGATCCCACTTTGTCCTATATAAAAAAAAAAAGAAGAAAACCTGTAAACAGCAACTTGCTTGTAAAAAACTGTTGCTGTCTACAGGTTTTCGCTATACTCTATTTAGCTTCCTTTCATTTTCATCACATACTTAAGTTGCAGAGATGCTGTTTATAGAGTTCGTAAACTAAGACGATCCATATATATTTATTCAACTATTATTTTCAAGGTTATCAATTAAGTAGTGTAGTAATTCTGAATATGACACTAGGAGTCGATATTAAGAATTGAACGATGGACAGTCAGTGCGTGAATTTTTCTTGCTACCTGATTCGAAGATATTACGAGACGTGAATAATCAAAGTTTATTGATTGGTTAGGACAATCCAAACCTAGTTAATGTCCTTCAATCCCGTAGAGTATCGGAATTTTCCTCTCTATTTTAGCAATTAGATTTTGCCTGGTCATTAATCATGCATATTCATGATATTGGTACACAGGTAACTTTTATCTATAAATAGTCGAATCTTCTGGAGTTTCGTAAACAACAACATTAAACGATATATACTACTTCATAACGTATGACCTCACGTGTGTGGTAAAATTTGTTGATTGATGCACGTGGTTATTCTAGTAAATGAATAAATCTACAAAGCGAGAGCACTTTCCATTTTCATCAGCTAAGAGTCGACTAGCCCTTTTTGAAAGGCTAATGCTTGTAATGCTTATATATTGGTTTTATACATGCTCATACTTTTCGTAGACCGCTTGTGTGATTTAATGAGATTTTATGCTGAATGGCATTTAAACCACGGAAACCATGTTGAAATTTCAGTGGAAATTATGTTTCAATAAGGAATTCAGTGAAGGAAAATTATTGATCGGTACTTGGCGTCTTTTTCTATTGAAACTTTGTTATCTGTTTTAAGCTCTTTTACCATCCAACGATAAAGCTCGACGACCCAAAACTAGTTTTTATAGTTTCCGTTTTTTAGTTGTACAAAAGATTTTGGGGCGGTTGTAAAACGAAAAATCACAAAAATACTGAAATCCGAGGGAAATTGTAATTGATAAAAGTTTCGAACAGCGGTATACTACTGTTGCCTTTATTTAAATCTATGAATATATTATGTTTTCGTTTATTGCTGTAGAACAAATAAGTTGTCGGTTTTCTCTTTTGGATAATTACACAGTTCCTTGTTTTTACAAAAGTATTCTGTTTTTCTATGGCATATGGGTGTTGATGCATCTTGTTATCTTCAGTGTCTTTTTACATCAGATCGAAGGGAGAACATCTAATTTGTGATAGCATAACATATATCCAATTTGGATGTTTGTGTAGTCGATCAGACTACACTATTTTATTATGACAATTTTTGGCTAACATTTTTAGAGTCCCACATACTGTGAATTCATTAATATTTATTGGATACCACTTTTCGTGGATTGTATTGGTACAGGAGAATCACGATTTGAAACGTTCAACAAAATACTAATTGTCTAGGGCTATGTATGCAGACTTTGCCAAAACTACGAAATTAAATATCCAGGAATATGCAGTTTTTCCTCAAACCACGAAAATTTGTATCCACGAAAATAAAATGCATCCATCGTATCAAATAATAATAGCGATATCAGACAAACAGGGTATCTTTTGTATTTTAGGAATGAATTGTTTTGGATTGGCCTTAGGCGAACAGAAAACGTTGGATGGCATTGGTATAACAATACTGATTTGGAATGGTCAAATTTCAAGTATAAGCCTAACGAATTTGACTTTATCAAAGTATGCGGTGCTGTGTCATTGTCTAGTGGTTGGTGGTATAATGAGGTTTGCGATGAAAAGAAACGATTTCTTTGTCAGTACCCTAAAGGTTATTTTGTTATTTTTTTTCTTTATGTTTATCAGAAAAAATACTGCGTTAACAATAAATGTGTAAATCATCAATTCGTCTCCACTTTTATTATGAGCTTTTGACTGTTGTCAGATGGTGAAATATTTGTATTAGTCAAAACTGAAGTAAATCTTTTTTGAAGTAATATAACATGCTGAATTTTGCCTTAGCGATTTCAATCGTAAAAATTCTAAGTATGTTTTAAAGATGCAACCGCTTTTACATATTTGTAGTATGAAAACAACTTGCTTTTCAAACTTTTCTATTTGTAGAGTCGTGTGAATTTATCAGAACTGCTAATGCAAGTATCATGGCATACAATGAAGAACTATATGACGATGTATCTGCAAATTATTGCCAAAATAAGTGTATATCTGCCAAGTTTTGTCTCTCCTATGAGTACAATACCAATAGTAGGGTATGCCAAATAAGTCAGGAGAACAGATGGACTGTTGAACAGTATTATCATACAAATTCTGTTCATTGGAACTATTTTCATAGACGCTGTAGTTTTGGTAAGATATAACAACGTGTACTCACTAGTTTTGTTTGTTAAACAATTTCATTTTACAAAAGAGGTGCGAAAGATACCAAAAGGAGAGTCAAACTTATAGATCGAAATAAACCGACAACGCCATGACTAAAAATGAAATGGACAAACAAATAATAGAAATATAAAGACTAAGCAACACGAACCCCACTAAAAATTAAGGGATGATCTCAGTGTTTACTTGTGATGGTTTACTTTTACAAATTGAGACTTGGATGAAAGAGTTGTCTCATTGACACTCATACCATATCTTCGTATATCTATTGTTATATTGGTTGTTAAATTTGGAATATGGTAATTTAGTTGTAAGGTACAACATCAAAGTGATTAACTTTTTATTCCAGGATATAATACGGTCAAAGAAATAACTACCTTAATGTCTACAATAGGTATGTATATTAACAGAATCGGAAGAATAATTAACAATTTAGCCAAGTCAAAAATACAATTAACATGTCAGTATTGTCATTTATAATTATTGCTGATAAGACAAGGTATAAAATAATGATATCACTCAAATATGGAAATAAAGGAAGATGCAGTCTGTCGTACATGTACAAGGTTGATGCATATATATTATAAATGTCAAACTAAACGGAAATGTATTCACTTTGTTTTCTCTTTTTGATTCTTTGTATCTTAGATCTTCACGGATTAGCGTAACACACGGTATGCGTTAGTAAACAGGTAATAAAAGAATAAATATGGATGAAGTATACCTGTCTCAGATTAAACATTAATAGTCAGAATATCATATCCTTTAAATAGGGTGCGTCTTTGTTCGACATTGACAAAGTACGCGTATAACGATTAATCTTATCTCATATACGTTTCTAAGAATATGATTGGTTAAAAGCAACGGCGCGGAAAAAAATTATATTTCATATGGGGGTAGTAAAGTAGTTTATTTCAATACTTTGTACTGACGTATTTCTTTGTTTTTATAGTGTCTAACATTAAAACACAATAATGACCGCTATTTTGGACAATTTTCCTAGTAAGGCTGTTTGTAATTCTCGCACATTGTTGTAAATATCATTGTATGTGACTGTCACACACGTGAGAGGTCTAGATAGCTATAAAACCTGGGTTAATTCATCATTCGTACAGCTAAATGCCTGTGCCAATATGGAATTAACTGACCCAACATATGTCATATAAGGTCACTAGCATACCATTAAACTGATAATGTATACATACTAGCTCGTGTTAAAATAGATTCGTTATCATGACGAAAGTAAACACAGCTTAGTATACGTTATATATTTTGCTGATTGTTCAAGATCACCCGGCACTTTTTCTCAGCCTTGTCCTTTGGTCTTACGATAGAAATTGTCTTATTCTAAATCATTCCACAAAATTTGTTTTTATATTTATCGGTGGAATAGTTTCCAATAATGAAAAGAAATATGCATTTTTTTATACTATTTGTAGAATCTATTACGACTACATTTATTGGTTCAACAAAAATGAGTGAAATCCTCACGACAGATGACACAATGACTACGTTAGATCCAATAGCGGAAAATGAAAGAATGTTTCAAGAATTAAAACAAGAAATGAAAACAATGAGTGACAAAATAAAAAAGAAACAATTAGAAAAAAGTAAAACAAGTGCAGAAGATAACCGTCCTTCTGCAAAAGGTGTTGGAATAGTAGCAGCAGTAATTCTAATTTCAATATTTGGAAGTGTAGTGTTGATGGATATTTCTACTATAGGTGTACAATGTAAAGAGATTTCAAAAAGAGAAGCACGAAAAATCAGGAGGTATAGAAGTCGAAATGATTCATCATTGTATTCACATAACAATAACAATAGGAATCATTTAGGAATAAAGAATATATCGTGTGATCCTTCCACCAAAATAAGTATCAATACTGAAGCAGCTTCTTCAGATTCTATTGACATTTCAGTAATTAGTGATAAATTAGACAAACAGGATGAGTATGGTAAACTGGTCTCGTTACATTGCACAAAAGAAGTGAATGACAATAAATTAGCAGTAACAAATAAATCAAACGAAAGACACGTCTGTAACTTCGAACTCATTGAAGTACTCCCAGACAGCCAAACTATAACAAATGAGACCTTGTCATCAAATCATGTTCGAACAGATAGTTGTTCTAGTGATGGCAAAACACAAATGACTATACAACATACGGAAACTTTATCTTCTGGGGATGTAGATGTACAAATCGAAACAGAAGCCAATGTGGCTCAATCATCAAAATCGTCTGTTATGTTAAACATTGATAAACCTATAATGAAACCTAATGCAGAACTAGAAATGGCTATATGTGAATCGAATGTTTTGAGCACACAAGCAAAAATAGTTTATGAGGAATGCAGTAAATCAAATGAAATCGAAAATGGTATCGTAGACCCTATTGAACATAAAAATAAAGTTATTACATACCTTTAATGTATAAATGTATATGCAAATACTATATCAATTCATATGCAAACAACAAAATGTAAATGTTCTAATTTTTATTTGATACATAAACCAAAGCTAGGACAATCGTGTCTTTACGTTTTATTCCAATCATTTCTATAATAGGAAGTTTTAATTGTTATCACTCTGTCTTTTGTTTTAGTCCTGTAAAGGATAACTTGATTGGATGATAGGTATCTCCTATTTTTACATAATCTGGGTATCCAATTTTAATGGTCAGTCCAAAATCTATCGGCGTATTCGATACCTTCATAGGATGCTTATTCTTTCCAACTGAAAAGAGCAAATGATAAAATTATGTTTTACATGTATATACTATAAAACAATAGACAAAAAAAAACAATCCTTGAAACGTCATCCGTTAGTCCGTCCATATATTGAGTTGCAGGTACAATTTTTGGTTTCAGCAGATAGTTTAACAAGACTTTATGAGCATGTTAACTTGAAACTAAGACCACATGTCCTTTATGATTAGAATATTACGTATGTGTGTGTCAATTTTGTGTAGACTAAGATTGATGTTGAATATCCTAAATAGGAGGCATATGTAACAACAGTATTTTAAAACGTTTAAAGCGCCGGTTTATGCAGAATGCCACAGTTTTTAAACTGTATGTTTCTGACTGTGATAATACTTAATAATTATTATGCAGAAAGCGATGTTCTATTCACACATATGACGAAATTTGACTGGTAAATGAATGTATTGCAATCTTATACATTGTAATGAAATTAATTACTACAATAACGAATATAAATGAGCGTTTATTTTTTTCTGAAATAAAATGCTTATACATTTAACTACAATAATGAATTAGAAATGTATCATGTATTATATTATATTTCAGACGTGACAGACTCGTGTCTGTCGTGCATGTAATGTAAATATATAAAAATATTATATATTAATGTATTGTCACTTTTAATATATGCATGTAGATATGCAGTTCTTTTCAATGAACGCTTGTTATGCATTCTAAACAAATTCCAATGTTCAGCAAACTAGGCTTCATGGAGACTGTTGCAAAACCACGAAATCAAATATCCACAAAATGTAAGTTTTCGCTTATCCAAAAAAATGATACCCATGAAAATAAATTAATCCACAGTTTAGTAATAAATTCCTTAAAATTTAATGTTAAGAGGGAGATATATATTCCATATGTATGCGCTGCTGATATTTGTCCACCTTTGATGGAACATTGTTCGTGTCTTTTGTAGTAATGTTAACTTATAAACTGCCTCTCCGTGTCAATGACTACATGTAAGTCAAGCTATCATGATATTATGATGTTACATTATTGTTTCAGGTAAGGGTGAAGGTTGGTATCTATAATTCAGGAACCTGATGTTCAGTTTTTGTCTTTTGTTGATGTGGTGCATAGTACGTGTTTCTTGTTTCTCGCTTTCCAGATAGATTAGACCACTGGCCCCGTTTGAATGGTTTTACACAAGTCAGTTTTGGGGCTTTAATAGCTTGTTGTTCGGTGGGAGTCAAGGCTCCGTGTTAAATATCGTACTTCGACCTATAATGGTTTTTCCTTTACAAATTGTGACTTGGATGGAGCGTTGTCCCATTGGCACTCATACCACATCTTCTTATATCTAGGAATCACATCTTACTGTTTTTGTCATATATTTCTGATTCAAGTTCAATAGGCTAGATACTATAACAACTATAATTAAAAAAAACTTTATAAGAAAAAGGCCTATTAACTAATATGTCAGACTTAAGATTCTTAAAATTGTCAAGCAGTTGCGCTTAATCAAAACAGTCAGGGTCAAAATCATAAAACGAAAACGCACTGAAAACACAAAATTCCAAAACATGTCAAATCTGACTAGAATCAAATTCATAATAGTGTGGTCGACGGTAACACGTTTGTTAGTAATTATACTGAAAAATTTACCTATAACTTGTTTGTCGTTAGCGATGATTTTATGCTCACTCAGTCTATCGGAAGCCTTCAAGTGGGGATTTAAATAATCACTTGTTACATATTTTAATACATAAAATGAAACTTGTTTTAGATAATTTTTATACCATCACTTACAACAGTTTCACTTTTAAGAATAATAATGTTCAGAGCTGATATCAATAAATAATATAAAAAAAATAAGTTTATTCATTCAATGTAAAAATAAACAACTTTTAAGTTAATTGGGACCCGCGTTATTTCACAAAATATCTTATTGAAACTTCTACGGTGTGATCATTTAGAATGAAATTCAAAACAGTGTGGCTGTGGCCATTGATTGACACATTAAATTCATCCATTGACTGGGACAATTTATGTGAACATTTGTCTTAACGACCACTGTTCACGACGTACCTACGATAGACATTTAAACTATGGGGTCACCAAAGGTTCTCAACACCTTAATAAAGTAATTCGAAAAATTAATCAGAAATAACACGATGTTTTGATTTATATAATTGATTAAATTAAAGGTTATTCCTGATTAATTTTTCGATTTTTTTTATAATAAAAGGCGTTAAGAAACCTTTGGTGACCCCACAGTTTAAATGTCTATCGTAGGTACGTCGTGAACAGTGGTCGTTACAGACAAACGTTCACATAAATTGTCCCAGTCAATGGATGAATTTAATGTGTCAATCAATGGCCACAGCCACACTGTTTTGAATTTCATTCTAAGAATGGTCTACTATTTATTCAATGCTAACCATGTGGACTTTGTTTGTGAAAAGTTACCGATTTTGTTTTATACCATAAATCGATTCGTTCATTCAGATATTTGTCAGTTTGACTTAGCTCTTCAGTCCAACACTCAACTTCTCACGAAATTAGTATTTTTCTTACAAAAATTACATTCATGTGATGTATTCTTTTGAAGGAGAATGAATGTTGCACCTTATTTTATTTTTTGTCGTTTTTTTTTTGTGTTTGTATCATTGAAGTATAAGACGACCTGACTCCCCTTTATTCAAATTTAAAAACATACGAGATGGCATTCATGACACCAATATAACTAAATTAAACTTACAGCAGAAGAAAGATAATGAACATCGCTTTTATAGTCTACTAAATATCGAAGTCACAAAGTAGTCTTTTTAAAAATGATGTAAATTTATAAAGGAAACAACAAACAAAATAGTTCGAATATTTATATTGGAAAAAGTAATTGAAAATCAAACTGTTGAATTTTTCCGAATTTTTAATTTTGGTCGAATTTTTTAAAATCAATAAATCTTGTATTCTTGTTAGAAGTTGCACTGTGTAGTTTATACTCTTATATTTTCAATGCCACATAAATCCAACACAGACACAAAAATGGTAGGCTTAAGAAATAATTGATGCAAACTATACTTTATTGTAGTTTTAACATGGGTAGGCATTATATTCGTGATAATTTTTGCCAGGCGATATAGAAAAACTATTATAAAAAGTGTACTAGTTCAGTGAAAATGTATGTCATGCTTAACTCCTTAACAAATAAATGAAAAAAAAATTAATAACATACAAGACTACCAAAGGCCAGAGACTCGAGCAAAAAAATGCGTCCTGTATGATTTTGTAAAAAAAACAGAAGGTGGAAAACAAAATGGTCTGTCCAATGGAAAAATCGAGGCCAAAAAAGATGAAAGGTGCATAATAGAAACATAGAAGCTGGTTGCAAAAGTTGACGACAAGATCTATTTTATAACTTGAGTATGTATGGCCTAATACTATTAACCTGAAATAAATATATTTATAGCAATTCCCTTGATACGGAAGATCTACATGTTGCCTTGTGCTTTTTTTGCTCTTTGGTTGGGTTGTTGTCACTATGACAATTCAATTCTCATTCTTATCATAGATATAACTGCATGTAAAAATAATAATATGAGGTGCGAAAGACAACCAGACATATTTTTCCAGGTCCCCGTATGGCCTTCAACTATTAACAGATCATTAGCAAAATACACACTTTATAGGATGAAAGCTCAAAGAGGTCTGGGAATGTAAAAACAAACACGAAAGTTGAGTGAGAGAAAAAAAATAGGAATACCGCATGAAAATTGGAAAATGGTCCGCAATATTACTTAAGTCCACTCACTAAGTTGAAATCAAAGACCTGGCGAATTTTAGCCTTTTCCAATGAATGTGAGGTATGTTTAAAAAAAAATATGGTCTGTTTAGACATTTTTAGAATGAAATTCAAAACAGTGTAGCTGTGACCATTGATTGACACATTAAATTCATTCATTGACTGGGACAATCTTAGGTGAACGTTTTTCTGAAACGACCGCTGTTCACGACGTACCTGTCTTTAAAATGTACATAGTGAGCAGTGGTCGTTACATACTAAATTTTCCCAGTCAATGGATGAATTTAATGTGTCAATTAATGGCCACAGCTACACTGTTTTGAATTTCATTCTATGGTAATCTTTGCTTGGGAAATAAACACCTTTTTTGTTTTAGAAAGATGTTGAATAAAGTAAACAGTAGTATACCGCCGTTCGAAAGTCCTAAATCGATTGAGAGAAAACAAATCCGGGTACCAAACTAAAACCGAGTAAAACACATCAACTGTAAGAACATTTTTTTCATAATCGCTTACTTTACTAACATACCCGTGCCAAAGATATTTCATGCTAGCACCGAATTAATAACTTCTATGTAGAGCTTACTCTCGGGGGCAAACCGTAGTCACCAAAAAAATTTCAATGACAGAAAATATTTTTAAAGAAGAACGTGAATTTATGTACTATTTATAGTATACTGCTGTTCAAAAGTCATAAATCGTTAGAGAGAAAACAAATCCCAGTTACAAACTAAAACCGAGGAAAACAAAGGAATACCAAGTACATTGAGTGCAACAAAAACAAACGCCAAAATACATAGAAACGAACTTTATGACAATATTATTCATGCGACAATTCATTAAGACACAGTTTACATATTAGCATTTTTGGTGTATAACAATACGAAGAAAAGATCAGAGAAAATTAACATTGTACATGATGTTCTGATTCTTCATTCTATAAGCCTATAGGTGGAATCTGTTGGTAAATGTAACAATAATTATAACATCAATAAGAAGTAACGTGACTTGAAATAGAATTAATATATGTCAACAATACAAAGGAGTAGGTCCGGTAAGGATCGATTTTGGTCTCAAATTTCAGGTTCATCTGACGAAAGATTTTGACCACTTTTTAAACACTTAAGTGTCTATTTCATTTAAATCAATTAGTGTATGTGAAAGATTTTAACTGAGTTAGTCATTAAAAACGATCCGATTCAAGCTCAAATATGAAAAATCTACCAAATATGCCGAAAAATGTCACTTTTCATATGGTTTTTGTCAAAAATGAAAGTGGCCGCATCCGTGTTCATCCTCAACCTTTATATATGTTATGTATTATCATAAAATACAACTTACATTTCAATATTAAGGATGAACACGAATGCGGCCACTTTCGTTTTACACGAAAACCGTCTAGAATTTAGCTAAAATGCTATAATTGTGAAGATTTCAGTAATTTAACATGACTTAATGGTGCTAATAACCGAAATATGTGCATTGTATTGTCAAAAACAGCCAATATTCATTCTACTGAAAAGTTTACATTGTAACAACTTTGTAAAACTGCTATATTTTGGGGCCAAAAAGGGGTCTTACTGGATCTACTCCTTTAACAGAAAGTATATATATATATTTTTTTTTTATATTTTTGTTATTTTCGATTCATTTTTTTTCATAATTGATGCTCGATTAACACCAGAAAGATGCGATTTGTAGTTAGTTGCATGACATTTTAGACTTAAATATATAAATATAGGTATGGTAAACAACTAACCTGCATGTGAATGTGAATGTGAATGAGACGGTTTTCGATGTACAGCTGCAATAGTGTTAATCATAAGAACTATTGTCAAAATGTACCAAAGTATATGTCCACACATCCTGAAAAAAAAAATATTTGATATTTTTAATTTTACTTCATTCGGTCATCTAATCAATGTTGATTGACATACTTTCAAAATGTATAGCTTTTCAAAACATTTAACACACATATATATAACGAAGACTTCCTAAATTTCAGCGAAAAAAAAAGAGTTTAAAGTTTTTGATATTTTTTTCTTAGTGTCCAATAACTTATTAAAACATGTTAAACTTATAAAGTTTTTTTTTGTATTAACTTACTTGTATTTTTGTTGATGTTTTGTTTCCTCCACAAAATACACGTGTGTAATTTATTGTTCATGCGGAGGCCGGAAGCATCATTAAACCCACACCTTTGTCTATGCTCGTTAAATTAAAACTGCAGTCTATTCTGACAGAGTAATAAACATAACAGTAATATGAGTATAATATATTATCAGCCTTTGTTACGTTACATAACTTTTTATATTCAATTGTTGTCAATGCGCGCTTAATTTATAAAGGCGTGATATTATTGTCTGACCTATGTTTATACATTGACATTATTTAATTTAAAAAATTATCGTTGACAAGCTATATGTATATCATATAGCATAAATTATTCTAAATAAGTGTGGTAATGACATACCTTGTTTATATCCTGTCCTTTGAATGGTTCAATTAAGCCTTAAGCAATGTTCGAGCTTGAAGATGTATTACGTCTATTGTTCTTTGTTTGAAAAGTTATTTCTATGTCCATCCG
Organism: Mytilus edulis; assembly: GCF_963676685.1. Classification (NCBI taxonomy): domain Eukaryota; kingdom Metazoa; phylum Mollusca; class Bivalvia; order Mytilida; family Mytilidae; genus Mytilus; species Mytilus edulis. Next base: position 33,380,400 of record NC_092347.1, on the reverse strand, counting down.
ATAAGGTTGCAGATCAAAAGTAAATATAGTTTTCTTCTTTTATGCACCTAGATTTAAAGGAACATATGTGCGAAGAGTATATTACTTTCAATATTCTACATGTAATGCATTTGTACGAGTAATCTAAATTATTTTGTTAGAAGGAAAACAATGTAGCGACTAATCAGAAGAAAACTTGTGCTGGAATAAAATTGAGAAAGGAAATAGGGAATGTGTCAAAGCGACAACAAGCCGACAATAGAGCAGACAAGAGCCGAAGGCCACAAATGGGTGTTCAATGTAGCGAGAAACTCCCGCACCCGTAAGCGTCCTTCAGCTGGCCTCTTAAAAAATATGTATACTGGTACAGTGATAATTGACGTCATACTAAACTCCGAATTATACACAAGAAACTAAAATTAAAATCATGCAAGACTAACAAAGGCTCCTGACTTGGGACAGGCGCAACATTGCGGCGGGGTTAAACATGTTTATAAGATCTCAACCCTCACCCTATACCTCTAGCCAATGTAGAAAAGTAAACGCATATAACAATACGCACAATAAAATTCATTCAAGAGAAGTCCGAGTCCGGTGTCAGAAGATGTAACAAAAGAAAATAAATAAAATGACAATAATTCATAAATTACAACAGATTACTAGCAGTTAACTGATATACCAGCTCCAGACCTGCCAATAAGAAAATAATTTCGTTTGAAAATAGATGCTGGAATGGGACAAAGCTTTCAAGTTTTTATAACCTTCTTGAATACCTATGTTCATATGTTGCACATTTTCGCAAGATAATTCGGTCCTATATTTTTTACTTTCTGTTCATTTAAAAGTTACATGTTTTTATCTCTCTAAAACACCATTATTTAAACATTTCTAACTGTTGGTTACCAGGCTTATTAACAAAAAAATTATCTTATAAAGCCAGTTATCAACCTGTTTGTGTTATGATACAAGGTAAGGTTTCATAATAATAAACTGTTATTGCTAGTGTTAGTGTTAGGGTAAAAGTTATTTCAATGTCGATATTATAATCATCAACTTCAACATTCATCACAATTTTTCAATTTTTTTGAAACGTTACTGATTACAATGAAAATGATTCGAGCGTATACAAAACATGCATCTGACGCAAAAAGAACATTTCAATCCTGATTTTATCTATGCCTTGATCAAAACAAGACCACCATCAACCTTTAAAGAAATATACCACATCAATAGCATACAAAGTATCTTCAAGATCTGCATGTTGGATTGTTTTTTCTACTGTTCAATGGAATCAAACTATGTTTTCCACTTCTCCTTTAAAATCTTTATTTCTTTAAAGAAATTGAAAAAAAACATCCCTTAGTCCCACTTGTGTACCAAGTCAAGAATATGGCAATTGTTATCAAGTAGACTGTTTCTGATTTTTTTTTTTGGCTTTTGTTTTTGTTGCAGATCAGTGTTTCTGTTGTTCCATTGTTTTCCCGTTATAGTTTGAAACTCGGAATTTGTTTTCGCTTAATCAATTTTTTACTATTGAACAGTGAAATGCTTCTATAATCTTTCATTATCTTCAATCTGTACGTATAACCATACCTTCCTAAACCTGTACGACCTTTTGCTTGGGATCGATCGATATGGTATGAAAGCATGTTATTATGTCTTGATGACAAAGCCGCCAGATACATGATAGACCACTTGGTTATTTAGAAAGGGTATTAGTATAATATCTGCTTTCATGTTATATCTCTAGTTTGAATGATCGATATCTTTGCTTGTGCATGTTCGCAAAACGTTCATTTTCTTTAAAACTGTATATGGAACGTAAATGATTCAAAATATTAAGGTTTTTGTCCCGGTTTTTGAACCTTTGTATTTCATTTGACCTTCCAACTTGTTTGATTAGAGCGCCACTAATCAGGTATTACGTAGTCTATACGTGCGTCTGGTGTATATAATAATAAAACTGGTATATTTGTACTTTTCAAATATTTGGCTTCCACAACTTTTGGTCCTGAGCCGATACATTTACGTGAGAAAAAACGTGCAACAAAAATACGACGGCAAATACACAAGGAGGAAGTCAATTAAAATTGACAAAAAACAAAAGTTTTTTATCAACTGTCGGATGAAAATCAACTGTCATATTCCTGATTTTGTACAGACATTTTCCGAAAAACGTCCTGTCAAACCTTGTTCTATAGATAGCGAGGCCTCCCACTTGTTTATTTTGAAACGTGTTTCGATGTAACAGGTTAATTTATTTATTCTAACAATCATGCATTGTACTATGAAATAACCGAATTATATCCTCCAAATTTAGCGAACTGCATGTTATGATTAAAAAATCTCTTAAATTCATATTATTGGATTGTACATTTTATTGAAAATAAAGAAAGTTACATACAGACACGGGATAAACCATATCATAAATTGTTTTACCAATGGATGTGGTCATACCAAGTCGTTTGGTACGTTTTCTGCATTATCTATAAAAAAATGAATTACTTGTAAACAAAACACACAGGTTTGATTAATGAAAACGCACTAACAATTCAAAATAATCTTGGAAAACAAATTCAATTTTTGTTTGACTCATTTTTAAGTCCTCTTATAAAGGCAGCTTAACCAGCTGATATGAATAGTAAATTGTTGAAATTGTGAAATGAAAAATTAGCACTACCCTTCAGTAAATCCCTTAGACTCCTTATATAACTAATTGTACATACTTTCAAATCTAATTGCCATGTTAATGGCTTTGTTTTGTCAAATGCAGGTCGAAGCATGAATTGCAGTTTTAAATTCTGATTTGAAAACAAAATAACACTACTTTTTTGTATACATTCAACAATACCGATAATATTCAACTCTGGTGGTTAATTTAAAGTTGTTATACATGTTTTGAATGTTACTAATATTGTTCAATGTAAAAGGATTTTAAGTTTTTTTATTTGGACCGAAAACAGTTGAAATGCTTGGATAATCTCGCCTTTTCCCAGTTTCTATGCCTCATTCATCAATAAGACATGAATCTAATACTGTTTATATATTTTGTCTCACATAGTCATATGTGGGCTTCAAACTCCAAGATGACTTTATTATGTCTTGATCAACACCAGACCACCTTGGGCACCTTTCAGTCTGTAAAATAATATACGTGCTCCTAAAGATACTGAGGAACATTTAAACCCAGAAATCGATTTAAACACCTTACAACACCATGGCTCGAACAGAAAAAGGCAAACAACAATACACAAAACATAAACAAAAACAAAATATTGGGCAATAGATTCAGGAAATTGACATCCCTTGCTTGTGGTTTCGCCTTATGCTTAGATATTCTAGATCAAAATAACCTAATTAGACTTTATAGTCATCATTGCAAACTTTATATTATTGCTAAAATAACAACCAGTTTTCAGTTAATACAGAATCAATGAAACACTTTTTATCCCTTCCCGTTTGAAAATTAAATCTGTTCAAGACAGTCAAAAATAACCTGAAGATATATGAGTTGTTAGTGTCTAATCATTAAACATACAGTGGTTCTGGAGCCAGTATGTTAATTGCATATTGGTTTCTTAATTCTTATGTATGTTGCTTAATTTCCCCATCTTGCTATGTTTCTTTTATATGTTCCTATATTATTTCTCCTTGCACTTGTCCAACTATTTTTCTGTGATGCAGTTAGATCATAATATGGTATGATATCATGTTGTTATGTCTTTATAATATATATCAAAATGGTAGACCACTTTGCTATCTGGAATACATACTTCCCATTTCCATTCTCAATTCCCATGACACATTCCCCATTTCCATTCTCAATTTTATTATATTATATTTTAATTTATAAATAGCGAAATCCATTTTAGTGCAAATCGAAAACCTGGTATTATATAATATTCAAAGATCTTATTACAGTGTTTAATCATGTCCTTTTTAATATTCTGTAAAATTTATTTGAAACATTTTTACTTGAGTGATTTAAAGGAGCAATATATGTCAAATTAATGTTCCCTCACTTAAATTCTCATGATTAATTTATAACATATACTTCAACGTATATTCAAGTTACAAAAATCCCAAAATAAACAATAAACAATGCGAGGATTCGTACTTATGTATCATCATTTCGTGCTAATGTTAGATCTGACGCTATCTAATTATCAATGGAGAGAACGAACGCTGCCGATAGTAATATAACGCGATATAAGCATACATGTTAATTTGAATATATAAATAAACTGCCACTCACTTGCAATCGCATAATGATGATATTTCTATGACATTTTTATTTCATGTAACTGTCATTAATTAAAATCATATGTAAATCATCTTTTTTTTGTTTTAGGAGAAAGATTAATTGTGGGCTATACGGTTATTTCAGGTGGCATTTGTTTTGAATTCACTTTTCAATGTTTACATTTTTTTTCCAAACGAATGACCATACCAGCAACCAATTTAGCTAAGGGTAACATTAATGGTTTCATAAATACGGATTAAAGTGAGGTTTGAATATTAAATTGCAAGTCAATTACACATTTCAGATGTTTTGTTCCCCAATGCTCTTCAACTTCGTACTTTATTTGCCCTTTTTAATTTTTTGGGATTCGAGTGTCACTGACGAGTCTTTTGTAGACGAAACGCGCGTCTGGTGTACATACACAATTTAACCCTGGTATCTATATATGGTGAGTTTATGTATAGCTTATTTATGACCAATTTTAACCAAACCGAATGATAACAGCGTAATATTATTTATATTTTCTTCACATAAAAGATCCAATGCTATCAGTTTTAATCAATAAAAATGTTATCTTGAAATTATTACTTTACCTAATTGGTTAAGATTCATTTGGAGTATATATATAATTTGGAATAGTTCAGGAAGGAGACAGGTAATTAAATGACAGTATAGGTATTCTCAACATCTAAATCTGATCGATGAAAATGTTGCTACACATTTTTAGTAAAATTTGAAACAAGCATTATGAATAATTTATTTTACCGAATCCGCATCTCGCGATTGAAATTGTATAAATTATTTATGTATAGGGTTAATTGCATATTATCAGTTTAACATAGTAACCACGAAATCCAAAAAAAACTGTAAAAGCTGGCGCTATTTTTATGATACTGCCAAGCACTACATATATTTTTGGAAAGATTAAACTTGTCAACTTATAAATGTTTGAAACAAAAACAAAACATATTCAAATGTGTGGTCTAATTCGTAGTTATGCATTTTTAGAGTTGAACATTTGTTTATGGTTAGAAACTAAATATTCATATTTACTTATAAATGTTTTTCAGTTTTTTGTAGTTACCTTCTATTCCATTGACAATTTCCTATATTTTTTTTTATAATCAAACAATAAATAAACGCTGTTCTGATGCAGTTGTATTGAACAAGAACTATAGATTTATGTCAAATTGATCATATTGACCATAGAACAAATTTTAGCGGTATACTACTGTTGCCTTTATTTACCATTTATTGTCAAACTTTGAATGGTGGACCAAATGTTATTGAACCACTTTTATTTTAAAGTTTACTGTTATCGTGAGACTTGTTGCTGAAATGGTTTTGATAACGAGGTGTAACAGGAATGTGTGGTGTTAAAAATAGACAATTACTTGGACCTAGTAACTTGCATGACAACATCTCCGCTGTTGGAATAAGACACAAGTCCGATATTTAATCATTTTGGGGTGATATACGTGTAGTTATAATACAAGTAAGGCGGGTGATCATTGATATAAGTTCGACTGCCTGACGCTCACTTAAGTAAAAACTCAAGAAAACTATTTTAAATTAAGGATTTTGTTAGGTTATATTATAACTTCATAATTAGAAACAAGGTCATAATTTGACGACTAAACCATATCATTAGCACTTAATGGATTAACAATAGAAGATCGTGGATGTTAGTACTAATTTAAGTTACCAATGATGGCTTCCACAATGAATATTAATAATCTTACAAACAGAATGTTTAATCAAAATATAGGTAATAACGTTTTAAAATGATTCTGAAAGACTGCGAATGTCAATAAAATTACATGGACGAAAACAAAAAATTCACAAAAATACTGAAAATGACCATACCAAGTCAAGAATATCACTGTTGTTATCCATTCGTTTGATGTGTTTGATCTTTTGATTTTGCCATTTGATTCGGGACTTTTGTGATTTTACTTTATACTGAACTCCCCGTAAATTCAAAACGGAAAGTCCCTAATCAAACGGCAAAATCAAAAGCTCAAACGCATCAAACGAATAGATAAAAACTGTTATATTCCTGACTTAGTACACGGGTATTTTCTTATGTAGAAAATATTGCAAATCCCATGCATTTGACACAATAATTATTAGTTTAAATATATTGTTTAGACGACAATTAATGACAGATTACTTCATCAGTTCAAAATAGTATACAGAATCGAAATTTGTCAAAGAGATAACAACCTGATCAATGAGAAAACAGCACAAAGCCACCAATGGTGGTTCTTTAGCACAGCGAGAAAATTCTGCTTAGTCGAGGGCTTTATATTCACTCAAAATAATACAAATTAACCAAACAAAAAACACACACAAGACTAGAAAAGGCTGGATGTTCCTGACTTGGGATAGGCGCTAACATACGGCTGGATAAAACATGTAAGATCTCAAACCGACCTTTAACTATTATAGATACTATGGTAGCAAGATCTTTGTATATTGTACTAGCATAAAAACATAAATACATTAAAATGTTACAAACTATGGCTGGTGAGCTTAAAATAGAATGGCTTATTGTTTGGATTCATATATAGCAGTGAAAGAGGAAATGGTATACATTTTATTTGTATTGCCATCATACTTAAAATAGGTAATTAGATATACAAATAACATAATTACTGACAGAAAAAATATTCCAGATTGAATAATGGATTACTAATCTTGACCTCTTCTTTCAAAATAAGACTATATATGCAAAATACTGATCTAAAAGTACTGTACATGAAGTCCCTGAAAGCGAGGTCAAACTTGATTACAAATAATGAATAAATCATGCTTCCCTGACTAAAATTTCAATCAGTACACATCCAACGAATTAAGTGTAGAGACATAATAAACAGTCTGTAAAAACATGACCTTGCCTAATGCCTATATACATGGTGTGAATATAAGTGTTCATAACTGTTTAGGAATACAAAATTATTTTGTAAAAGTTCAATGTATTTATATATCATTGTTAGTACTGATAAAATCAGATCGTATTACAGTAATAATTGATAACTTTTTGAAAAGTCTGTTAAATTTACTTGCACAGCATTTTTAGACTCGACTGGTTTAAGCATACTGCTCTTTGTCTATTGTTAGAAAACAACATGTTAACATTTAGATCTGTATCTGTATTTCCCACTTGTGTAATTAGGATGGGTACGTCACAGATTCCTTTCGGCTATTATGTGACGGGTTGGTCTGCGCACAATTAGTTGCGCTTGCTGAGGAGTGCTGATTTAAACTCCTCTGCAGTAGATGTATATCATTTTTGTTTTTGTTTAGTTAACAATTTTATTCCCACACCTCGTTTTATACTAACATTCTGATGCAGCCTCACTGATAAGCTAATATAGAATAGTGGAAAATTTACTAATAAAACACAACATTTCACCATTTAAAAAATAATGTGTCCCAAGTACACACAGATGCCCCGCCCCATCCGCACTATCATTTTTTATGTTCAGTGGACCTTGAAAATGGGATAAAATCTCTAATTTGGCATTGAAATTAAAAAGATCATATCATCGGGAACATGTGTACTAGTTTTCTATTTGATTGGACATCAACTTCATAAAAAACTACCCCGACCAAAAACTGTAACCTGAAGCGGGACAGACGGATGGACAGACGCACAGACGCAGACCAGAAAACATAATGCCCATAAATAGGGCATAAAAATAATGTTGGGAATAGTGACCTTAATGCTACTGAACCAATTAACATATAATGATACTGCAATGCAGCAATGTCATAAAAACAAAATAATATGAGATACAGATTACCTTCAAAAGAGGACGATGTATGTGTAAGGAGCTATCTTAAAATAGTATTACTTATTTTACCATGTGTTGCCAAGAGCAAATTAAAGCAAGTGCAGTAACTGATCTACTCCGTCGTTTTGTCCCTTAAAGAACCTTGGTAAAGCACTAGCGTCAAATTTTACATGTCTTCTGTGAAAAGAAATGTTTTATAGTTGGTGTGCAGCTTTTTAATTCTGAGTTGTAGCGTTAAAGAAATTTTTACATTCAGAAATTTATCGACTTATCTAGTTTTAGATCTTGACTTGTGCCTCCTTTAATTTTCTGATATTCAATGTTTCTGTCGGTCCATTAAAGGATAAACAAAAGGCAACAAAAATTGGTAAAACTCATCATTTAAGGGCAACTAACAATAGTGGATTAACTGAGGATTTTGGTTATTTGACTTATTCATAAATCTCGTCCTACTGATAATTTTTTATTTCAAAGTTTCTGGTTTCAAGATATTAGGGGCAAAACCTCTGATAAAGGGTGAAAATCATCATTCAAGGGCCATAATACAGAGTCCACCAACTATTTCGACAATGTTGACTCAATAGTAAACCTGTCTTGTTTTTTCCCATTGACATTGTTCTGGTATAAATTTGGGCATTGGTTATCTCTTTCGAACTGATTCATATTTTTCAGTGAAGAATGCAAGTAAAATTAGTATTTCCAGAATACAAAAAAATAAGACTGTCAGGTTATTAAGTTGATCTACTACAAAATTGTTATAATGATATTGACTTGATATTAAATAGCAATCTAGATTAAAAGATTTAAAAATATTTCATCAGTCATATCTGTTACATAATAACAGTGACTGCTCAATAACAAAAACTAATATGTAAAGGGAGTTAACTGTTATTGTTCTAACTTGACAGCATAAAAAATAAGATATGGTATAATTGTCACTCAGCAAACTGCCACACTGACGAGTCTTTTGTTGATGGAACGTGCGCCTGGCACAAATACAAAATTGCAATTCTGGTACCTATGATGAGTTGATCTCCACCAGAGAGCAAATGATGCATTTGTCTTTTGCTCATTCATTTATCTCTATAAAAAGCTTCTTATACGAGTATAACTGATATCGTTAATATGTATTTTTTTTATGTTTGCCTGCTCTTGTGTTTTTTACTTTACAGTTTTGATAATGGCTGGAATTAGTCCCTCTTTGAAACAAACTACACATTAGGTGGGTCTGGTTTTTATTTTCATAGTTTCAAAGTGTTATATATTTTTTTATTTGTACATATTTTATGATATATAATTAGTGATTCATAGAGGTTTATGCCATGTTCAGCAATATTTTCAAATATCCTTTTCTTACATATGTAACTAAACTAATGACCCACTATGAAAAGTCTTTAGAGTGTTTTCTTTATCATTTTTTTCACCATTTTGTTTTAACAAATCCTGTTACGTAGCTGAATCACCTGTAAGTTCCTCTTCCACACATTATTTCCCCAATTGTTGTTTTATGAAAATTAGAATGGGAACTCAAACAAGAAAGATTATGGTCAAGAATTTGGATAGGTTTATTATCTCCTATTGTTTTCTCTTCAGGTAATTGACATTTCTACATAAGGGGGTTATGTTTCCTTAATATAGGGTATATATTTTGCTCATTTTTGAAGGCTGTAATGTGACTTTTCATTGTTTCATCTTTTATTCTATAATAAATTCTCTCACTGGAAAACATACCATATCTCTATTCTTTAATGAGGGTCAAAATGAGCTAGAAAAAGTCACTATTCAGTGCCCATTATAAATAGCTGGTGTAGGTGAGGTGAAAAAAGGAAGAAAAAAGCTCTGAATAAAAATATTTATTCACTATCCACAAAAGCATACATAAATAAGTGGACGGAAATTCTTACTTACAAAAGGTAAAACAATGTAATAAAATATTCCATATTTTCACAACTTTTCTGATATAAATAAATGATTCAAAATTAACTTTACCCTGACCTATATTCATATAGTATGAGATCTGTTTTCCTCATGATTTTGAAATATAAAAATAAAGTATTTTTTCAATGAATAAATTAACTGCTCTTTCAAATTTTCCTTATAAATATAACACATTTTATATAAAGTAAGATAAACATATGACAAACATGTCATATCTTAAACAGCTGCAGATAACAATAAATCTACCACGTACATCAATAACAATAGTTCTATAGATATATATCCTTAAAGCAAACATCACTGACCTAAAATTATTAATATTTCATTTCAAGTTTTTACTGTAAACCAACTTATTTTTGCAGATACTTTATATTTTGCATTCAAAAGTCCTTTCATGCCCATTTTGCATCAATTAAGTTTCAAGGTTTTCAAATTTACTTAGTGTAGTTAAACAAGGAAATATCCAAAAAATGCACAATTTATTTTATTTGGTTTTTTTTTTCTACTCGTGAAAATAAATCTCTCTCAAAATTAATTGGTTTACAGTTTGTCATTTTGTCTTTGACAAAAAAATCATACTTAATCTCAAAGAACATTACAGTTTTACATTCATTACCATTGCACATCAATTGAACAAAAAAGGATCTAAAATTGTTTCCCACACAAACAGATCTTCATAATTTTTACAGAAAATCATTTTTCATTTTATATGAAATATCTGATTGGTCACCTTGTTAAAACATTATTTTTTTCCGTGTAAAATATTCTAATCTTCTGTCAATGTCTAAATTTTTTAGTTTTGTACAAAAAATGTAATGTCTGAGTTGTCATATCCTGTCACACAGAAGCCACGCCCACCTTTCTGTATAAACTGTCCTCCCACTAACTGTAAATCTGTTACAGACTCACTATATTTATATTCAATCTGAAATTGTTAAAAAAACAAAGCTAACATGGAACAAATAACAAATGTTTTAAATATCATAATTTATTTTACATCATATTAAAGTACTTCAAAAGAAATTATTGTGAGCATTTATTATTGAAATTATGGATGTATAGATTTAAATGCAGGAATAATTATTACCATTTCTAAAAAATATGCAGATATCTGTATGGATGGTATCAGTAATAAGAGAAGGAAGATGAAGAAGCCTTGGTGGAATGACAACCTTACAGTACTATGGAATGAAGTGTGTGCAGCTGAACGTATTTGGCGTAAAAATCCTAACCGTAACGAAAGGAAAAGTGCACGTCATGTATTTGTGAAGACACGTAAAACTTTTGACAAAAACTGCCAACAAGCGAAAAGACAATACTGGTATCATAGCCAAGAAGAACTTTGTGCCGTCCAAAATGGTAACCCCCGGGAGTTCTGGAAGAAAATAGGAAGAATTGGTGTTGGGAATGAAAGACAGAAGAACATTCCTATGGAAGTGTTACATGATGACGGTTCAATTTGTACTGATACTGATGTAGTTCTAAATAAATGGAAAATTTCTTTTGATAATTTATTGAATTGTAAAGATAAAGATAACTTGCCGAATGAAAGTATAACAAATAATATTTCAGATGATTTTTTAGATTGTGAAATTACTATTGATGAAGTTTTAAATGTATTGATTAAAGCAAAAAATGGCAAAGCGCCAGGTATTGATTTGATACCTATAGAATTATATAGAAATGATATACTTTTATATGTTTTACATAATTTATTTAATAAGTGTTTTAAATTTGGTAAAATCCCATCCATGTGGAGTAAAGGGATAATAACACCTATACCTAAGTGTTCTACAGCAGACACTAGGGATCCTTTGTCATATCGGGGCATTACATTGGCACCATGTAGTTATAAATTATTTTGTAGCATTTTAAATAATAGACTAGTATCTTGGTTAGAAACTAAAAATATTTTACACGATGAGCAAAACGGCTTTCATGGTGGTAGAAGTACTATTGATCATTTGAGTACGCTAACATCGATTATTGAAACCAGAAAATTACGAAAATTATCTACGTTTGCAGTGTTTGTAGATTTTAAAAAGGCATATGACACGGTTAATAGAAATTTATTGTTTAACGATCTTAATGATCTTGGTATAAGTAAACATTTTTTGTGTGTTATTAAAGCTATTTATTCTCAAGTTGAATGTGCTATTAAATTAAATGGGCATATGACTGAATGGTTTAGTGTAAATTCAGGCCTAAAACAAGGCTGTGTTTTGTCGCCAATTTTATTCAATATTTTTATAAACAGCTTAGTTACAAATATTAAAGCATTAGATATTGGTATTGATATTGATGGTGAAAAAGTTGGCATTTTGTTATATGCAGACGACATTGTATTGATTGCAGAGAATGAAAGCGATTTGCAATTACTCTTAGATGTTTTAAAGATATGGTGTAAAAATAAGTCATTAAATGTTAATCATGAGAAAACTAAAATTGTACATTTTAGAAATCCTTCAGTACAGCAGACAACAACATTGTTTTTATTCAATGATAAGCAGATATGTATTGTACAAAGCTATCAATATCTGGGTTTACTATTAACTGAATTTTTAAATTATGATGTAATGGCTAAAGCTGTAGCCAAATCAGCGAACAGGGCATTAAGTTTGATTATTGTAAAGAGTAAGGCCCATGGAGGTTTCCAGTACAGTACATTTACTAAATTATTTGATAGCCTGGTCTGGCCAGTAATAAGTTATGGTGCAGCCATTTGGGGCACCAGAGATTTTTCATGTATAAATGCTGTCCAGAACAGAGCTATCAGGTCTTTTATGGGTGTGGGTAAATATACCCCAAACGATGCAATTCAAGGGGATATGGGCTGGAGACCTCCAAGTGTTAAGCAGTGGACTTGTGTGTTTCGACACTGGGCTAGGTGTAAGATAATGTGCACAGATAGATTAAATTATAGAATATTTAAATGGTGTTATAGAAATGCTCTTAAAAAGATAAGAAATTGGTGTTTTAGGATTATGTCTAAGTTTAAAGAATGTAATTTAGATTTGTATACTGATTTAAATAATGTACTGTGTAAACAAAGTATTATGCAGATAGAAGAATTTTTACTTGATAAGTATATAGAAAACTGGCAAAATAGAATATTAACACAAGATGTTGGTAAAAAATTGCGGACTTATAAATTGTTTAAAGACAGTTATGGAAGTGAATTATATTTATCAAAAAAATTATCTTATAGATATAGAAGTGCTTTTGCTAAATTTAGATGCGGAGTAGCTCCGTTGAGAATTGAAACAGGGCGGTATGAAAATAAAAATGTAGACGAAAGAGTGTGTTTTATGTGTAATGATAACATAGAAGACGAAAAACATGTAATACTATCATGTCCTTTATATGCAGATTTGCGCTTTTGTTTATATAGCGAAGCTATGAAATATAATGTAGATTTTAATGATTTGTCTGATGATGATAAATTTGTTTATTTATTTAAAAACATTAATTGTTATGATATGGTTGCCAAAACCTGCTTTGATATTTTAAGTAGAAGAAATACCTTTTTATATTCTTAAAATGAAATTATTTTAATAATCGTATGTATTTTAACTAGTTTTATATAGAAATTGTTTTATAGTCTCTCATAATTCTTAATAGAATGGTACTTGTAATTTATATTTGTGTATTGTCTGTTTTATAGTGTGTATATACTCTGTATGTACTGTATATTTATGTATTGCAAGTAGTGAGACTTTAATAAAATATTGAATCTGAATCTGAATCTGAATCTGAATCTGTATCTGATATCAGAATGTGATTTCTTATTACTCTGATTCTCAATCAGTTGCATTTATTGCAATTATAAAAACCTAGCAATATTTTTTGAATTTTATAACAGTAACTAAATGAGACTATCAGATCTATACAACTACAAATGTATACATGTATCACAATGTATAAAAAAAATCTCAGATACAAATATTTACCTCCAATCCTGTTTCTACATGTAACGTTCTGAGAAAAATTTCGTACTTAAAAAGAAGTGATATTTGAGGGGTACTAATTCTCACTATTCTTAGGATACAAAAATTGAGATGAATAAATAGTACTCATAAAAAATATTTCTTTCAACAATAAAAATCAATATATATTATAAAGCAAAGAAAATATCTGCAAATGTTCAAAAATAAAATTAAGATCAAAGTAATATTATCTTCCTTTTGTATTGTCAATTCTATATATATTACAGATTTTATCATCCTCCAAATGAGGGCTTTAGATTGGGTTTTCAGAATTGAAATTAATGGGCCAATACTAAAGAAAAATGAGTAAATAAAAAGAATAGAGAAAGATAGGCAAACACAAAATAAAGACAAGACAACAGAGAACAATGTAGAAAAATTTTAAAGTAAAAAAAAAAAGACCTAATATGCAGACCCTCCAAAATGAGGGAATAAATAAAAGACTATTTTACCTCTGGCAAGGTTCCTTCTTTCAACTGCCATACTTTGGCAAAAGTATCTTCACTAACAGATAATATTCTGCCTGTTTCTGGAGCTACATCTATTGCATTCACCCATCTAGCATGGGCATTGACTGTAGCAGCTAACTTGGCTGTCTTTGCACAATAAACTCGTAACTGACCATCACCATATCCTCCAACTATAATATCATTCCATAACACTAGACTACTACATGGTACTCTGAAAATATATATATTATATATACAATTTTTATTTTTTTTTCAATTTAACCATTTCTGAACCCATTGCCAAAAAAAACTTAATGAAGGTGTAGTAACCTATGATTGATTAAGTTAAAAGGTAAAAACCTTAATTTTTTACTACACAGAAAGAGTTTCACCGTTAGCAATTGTTTCTCAAGATGTTTACTGGTTCCAATGGAATAATCTATATATTTTTATATATTTTCATATAAGCCAGTAACTAGCTTTAAATATATTACAATGAGACTAATTAAATTTGAAGATTTTGATTAGAAAAAAGAAATGTTTTATCAATGAAGGTTAAACCATTGAAAAATATGCACTGATACAAGAGTTATCTTTAAACATGTAACAATGTACTGATTAATAAAGTGTAAATCTCAATATGATAAATTGATGTTTCAGCTTAAATATGAAAGATGGTTTCAGCTCTAACAACTAATTGTCTTCTTGTTTTATGCATATTTTCTGCAAAGGACCACAATCTTCTTTTCTAAAAGCTGCTTATGCTCTGATTAGAGTAAAAAATTTCCTTTTGTTGAAAATCAGAAGGTATAGATGGTTGCTCTATAGTAACAAGTACTAGATAAAAAAGAAATCCTCTTTTTTTAACAACAGTTTTTTTTCATAAAATTACATATGTCCAATCTTTTAAATGCTGTTGCTACATTTCTAAATCATTAATTGATTATGCATATGAATTTTTTAACTTATAAATGGAAAATTGCTGATGACAAAAGTGGGTCAAAAGTGACTGCAATTGATTGTTGTGAACAATTCCATTAGGTTCAAAATACCATATCACTAGTTTGGCCATAAGGGAAAGTTACTTCTTCAAACCCATTCCCCAGTAGCATGCAATTCTATTCAATTCATATTTTATCTAAGTCTCATCTCTCAATAATATATGATACAGCATTACATTAAATATCAAAATATATAAATATAAAAAGAGAGCCATTCTGTACAGAATTATAAGAGACTATAACATTAAAAACATGATATAAAGAATTCATCTATTATAAAACATATCGATAAAAACATTATTTACAGTATAAAACATTTCTACGTCTATTTAAAATAAGATTACAGGCTATGGCACAGCTACGAATCATATCATTATCTATAAATAAAAACACTAATTTCCGTTTATCATCAAAAGACATTAAATCACTATTAAAATGTGTTGCTTCATCAAATATTTTTTTTTCTCTAAAATCGTCGTATAAAGGACACGATAAAATAACATGGGTTTCATCTTCTAAAATATTCATACAATTATCACAGACCATCTTTTAAAATTAATTTTTCAAATCTCTCATTTCATATTCTTAGTGGTGCTACACTGAAGATAGGTTGTTCATATTTATGTGAACCATTATATAATTTTACATTAAAACTCACCCCTTCCCAATTACAGACTCTGTCTGTTTCAGTGAACCATTAGCTTGTAATGACCATATAAATATATTGCCTTGTTCATCACTACTGACCAGTTTGTTAGGTCCTGATGTTAGATCACATATTGGATGTTTATGACCTGAAATATAAGTCACAAATTAGTTATACACCAAATGTATGATAAATATTAAAGATAAAATTCTATTCAAAAATTGAAAATGAGTCTCTAGAAATGTTGTCCAACCTATAAATTATCACCAAAAACATAAGTACAATCAGATTATAATTACAAAAATGTTTGGCTGCCTACCAAATATTTGATACACAAAGTTTTAAGAATATAGAACAGAATTTGAAAATATATATTGTTTGCTGGATAAGCTCCCAACTCCGGATGCAGGATTATCTCACTGCATTGAAGACCTATTGGTGGCCTTTGGCTGGTATCTGGTCGGGTTGTTGTTTCCTTGACTTATTCCCCATTTCCATTTTTATGTTATTATGACAAATTATTTTCAGACATATTTTATTTATCAATATCCACAATAACCATGATAACACTTTTAGGTTTTGGAATTGGTCAACAAATTACACCCAGAAGGCACAAAAATTAAATGAATAGGTTACTAAATCTACTGATAAGATTATAAAAATGCATATTAAATGTTAATTTACTTGTACTGACTAATTTTCAAGGTACATAATCTAGGGATATTTGTATGTATAAATTTGAAATAGATCTTCATAAGACATTAAATATTTCTTCTTCTTCAATTTTTTAAATTTGAAAAGCCGAATAATAAAGAATTGCCCTTCCAGAATATTCAAAATGTATTTAATCCCAAGGTTCACTCACCAACTAAACTTTCTTGCAGCAACATATTTGTTCCTTTTGCAGGTACATTAAAAACATGAATTTCTCCAATCTGTGTACCTGTAAATATATTGTACAAATAACTAGAGAGTATACAAGTTGAAATTGCTTCAAATAAATATGAATCTTACTGAAACTATCAACCATGATTTATGTAGTAAATTCTTACAACAAAATCCATAAAAATAGTTGCATCTAAAACCAGGTGCTCAGCAGGGCGCAGCTTTATACGACCGCAGAGGTCGAACCCTGAACAGTTGGGGCAAGTATGGACAAAACATTCAAGTGTGATACAGCTCTGAATTTGGATTGTGATCAAATTTTTGACATTACATGGTTTTTTTTACACAAAACAAATGTCAAGATTTTACAAATCAATTAAAGATTTCTTCTTCAAACTTTTTAAATCTAAAATTAAATAGTTGACACAGCATAGGTTTCTGACACAGAATGAATGTGGTCTAATGAACTTAAAAGGTTTTTTTTGCCTTTGAGCAATTCACTATGCTGTTGAATATTAATAATTAAAATTTTTGCGGCCATATAAAAAATTAAAATTTTTGCGGCCATATAAAAAATAAAAACAGTTCATTTCATTCACCCAACAGATTAAAGATGAACACATTTTCAAATATAAGAAAACTGCTTTGCTGTTTTTATTGTAGATTGTAGATTACCATTTCACTAAAAAGAAACAGAAAAAAATCAGATATTGTAAAGCTATGAATAAATCAAAGTTTTGTATTGGGAAGCCACATACTCATTCCAGTACTGTAAATATATAAAATAAAAGGTGCACAATAGCAGTCAGTACTCGAACCCTGGTAGGGGCCTCAGTGGCCAAGTGGTCTAAGTAGTTCTACTACTGTATTCACTAGCCAGTCAACACTGAGGTTGTGAGTTCAAACCCTGCCATTGCAAGTGCACTCGCAATCTAAATTGACTAGTACTTATATAACTATTGAAGGATAAAAATATAACCTTATTACCAGATTTATTTCACTTGATTGGGCGGGGTTTAAGATACAGTCGAACCTCGTTGTGTCGAAGTCGAAGGGACCAGACGAAAGTATTCAACTCATCCAAGGTTCAACTCATCTGAGGTCGAGTGTGACATCATATATTTGAAATGTATGAAATACCAATATGTGATTTACGTATGAAATACCAATATGTGATTTCTGTAAACTAGATGCATGTTTATTGATCATTATGCTTTTTTCGATATAATAATATATGATTGTGTATTTATGTTCCGTATTAGATTCAACACACAACATTCACAAATAAAATCAATACACAAATATTTACAAAGGTCAGTCACTATAAATTATGGAATCACTCGTGAAAATATTTTCATAACTAATCTTTAAAGAATGTGAACAGTGTTCATAGATTAAAAAGACCGACTCATAATAATTAATAAAATATTTTAATCCTTTTAATTATTGTTCTTATTCTAATGGTTAATTTAATCTCAGCTTGGGTCATTGAAATTTGTTTTGTTTTTATACCAAGTGAAATAGGTTCAGCACATTCAAGTTCCGCTTGGACAATCAACAAAGGTGTTGATTAGCGGTCATCATAAACATGTCATTTTAACTGTTTTACAAACAAGTATGTTTACACAGCTTTAATCACTTATGGAAATGAATAGGTTAAACAAGAATAACTTCCGTTATGAATTTTTTATTTCTTTCGATTTTTTTTAAATTTTGAACTTTGAGACATCGGGGTCAATTTACATCAATTTTACCTCGACTTAAGGTGGCTCGTGGGTACAAAAATTTCAGCAAAAAATTGAACCTTTATTTTTTCATTACAAATTTTATTTAATTCGCTATTAGTTATTACTTTATGATATGGTAAAAAAATCAACCCAAAAAATCGATTCGGATTGGCCCCAGATGACTTTTAAAATGTTTATATCATTGAAAAAGCTCCAAATTATCTCCCTTTGGTGCAAAAATGCCATTTTTTGGCATTAAATTTGAAATATCTTTTTTAACTCATCGGTGACCTATATTTTTCATTATTGTTTTCATATAAGCTGTACATAAACTAAATAATTGAAAATTTAAGCGATTTCTGTAATTAGGTTATTTTTTTATTTCGATATATATCTCTATTTCTCCTATTAGTTCAACAGAAAAAAAGGACATTAACAAAAATGTATGCTTCTTCCGGAGACAGATTGTGAGCTTAAATGAACGGTGAACCCATTTTTTTATTTCATTTTTCTTTTAAGTATATGATAAAGTTCATTCATAAAAAAATATAGCGAAATCCTATATTAGAAAAAAAATTTGATTTATACCCAGGAGCCCCCTTAACGGTAACCGAGAATTCGAATCATCCGAGTTCGACTCTTCAGAGGTTAAAATGCATTGATCAAACAGGAATTATGTCGGGACCGAGAAATTACTTCGACTCATCTGACTTCTCGACACAACTGAGTTCGACACAACGAGGTTCGACTGTATTTGCTTAATTAAGACCAGTTCATCTACAGACAGGAGTTTTGGGATAATCTCATCAATGAAGTGTCCGGGTTATTCGTCCCATATCATACACTCACTTCTTTTGTATATACGTTTAGGGACACTGATAGGTGATTAAAATTCAATAATAATTATAACAGCAATCATCCTTATCACACACATCTTCAAATAGACTGTCGTTATGCAAATTAAAACATA
Organism: Mytilus edulis; assembly: GCF_963676685.1. Lineage (NCBI taxonomy): Eukaryota > Metazoa > Mollusca > Bivalvia > Mytilida > Mytilidae > Mytilus > Mytilus edulis. Next base: position 33,360,776 of record NC_092347.1, on the reverse strand, counting down.
AGCTCCGCCCAATCAGTTGAAATAACATTGGTAATACCAATGTAGGATCAAAACATACATGTAACCTTAATAAAAACACCCTTTATACTCATGATACTATCAGGGGATAAAAAGATAACCTTACCAACACATATACAACTATCTCCAACTCCAGCAATGCCTCTTCCATAATTTGTTTGATCTGAATAATGAAATACATTTATTGAGATCTTGACAATTATATATATATAATTATGTACAATGATAAACAAGTTCTTTAAGATGCTTTTCACTCGTGGTTTTACATGTTACTTTGTATTGAATTGACTTTATATTTGCCGTGTTCTGTAGGGAAGATACAGACACCAATTGTAAATTCTTTGGTATATCCCTACACAAAAATGCAAATTATGTCAAAAGATTATTATGCAACCACAAGACAATTGATTTGACCATTGAATATACATAACTGACAGAATAGGCTAAGGGCCTTATTTGGCATAATTTTTTGTGCCAAATTTAAACTTTTAAATTCAGATTTCTATGTACACTAGAACAATGATGTATAAATTGTATTTCTATTCTAAAGATGTAATGAAACAAAACTAACAACAGGCAAATAAGGTTACATGATGTTAAATAAATTCCATCATATGGTTTTTACAGGAATATTTCATTATATAGCTAAAAGTTCCATAAGCGTACATCATCAGTTCTGCAGAACTACATTGTAAATCACATTATTGAATTGTACTCTCAATATATAAAATCCCTGAAAACTTCTCATTTTACTAACCTTGTGTATCAGAACTGCTAGGATCGCCTAATGCATGCCAATAAATCATGGCAGAGCCATCTGATTCAAACATCTATAAAATTAACAACGGTGTGTCATTTAGGTTGTAACCATTTTATAATGAAATGTGTTTTAAAATATAAATTATACAAAGTATCATAGGTCGAAACAACGATTTGCAACTAATTTCATGATCCAATAATGTGTCAGTCACTAATAATATGCTCAAATAAAAGACAGATAGTAAGTTGCCCATTAACAATGATAATATAGATGCATAGTGCTTTCACTAAGAACTTTGTAGGCTTGTACTTGAGAGTTTCTGGCCATAGGTGATTCCAGTGGTGTGAATTTCTTTTTTGTATCATTGCTTTATCTATATGTAAGTGCACAACTAAAAAAGAGAATAAATCAGAATAATATTAGTTAATACTAATTTCTAAACATTTGCCTCGGATAATATTGTTCTACATTTGATTTTGATTGATTTTCAAACTCACCAAAGGAGTAGGTCCGGTAAGGACTCATTTTGGCCTCAAATTTCAGTTTCATCTGACAAAAGATTTACCACTTTTTAAACACTTAAGTGTCTATTTCACTTGATTCATTTAGTTAATGTGAAAGATTTTAACTGATTTAGTCATTAAAAACGATCCGATTCAAGCTCAAATATGAAAAATCTACCAAATATGCTGAAAAATGTCAATTTACAGATGGTTTTTGTCAAAAATGAAAGTGGCCGCATCCGTGTTCATCCACAACCTTTATATATGTTATGCATTATCATAAAATACAACTTACATTTCAATATTAAGGATGAACACGAATGCGGCCACTTTCGTTTTACACGGAAACCGTCTAAAATTTACCTAAAATGCTAGAATTTTGAAGATTTCAGTAATTTAGCATGACTTAATGGTGCTACAACCCGATATATGTGCATTGTGTGGTCAAAAACAGCCCATATTTATGTAGCAGAAGCATTCAACTGTCCAATAAATAACTAAAAATATACATTTTAACAATTTTGTAAAACTGCTATATTTTGGGGCCAAAAAGGGGTCTTACTGGACCTTCTCCTTTAAAAAGTGTTATTTTAATTTGTTAGTCTGTTTTTTTTTCTTTTGAATTTTTTGTTTACCTTCTTCATATCAGTATTTCATGTATTTCTCTTTTACCTGTTATCTATTGATTACCTTCTCTGTACAGAAATGATATTTTTAGTTGTATGTATATAATGTTTCTTGGCTATAACTATACCATGCAGTTTTATGAAGGAGCTGCTGACTCAAAGAAATATTCCCTGGAATCCCAAAATTTCTTGCAGTCATATACATGAACATTTGTAGATACAAAAACTTCTATAACTTACTTGTATACCCCTTAAAGATGTAAGGACTAGTACTGTTCTGTTTGGTAAACTTATCCATTTTGCCTAAAAATAAAAATACATCAATTACTCAAGATATTCATCTTATACATAACATGTATATGCATATCAAAGAAGTTGTGAAACTATAAAGATTTTCTCCATAAAATTTCAAGATAGTTTTGTTTACAAACTCATACTACATTTCTTATATCTATGTACATGGAAAAACCTTCTGTAACCCCAGAGCCTTTTGGCATCATGATGTTATTTGCCTGATGTTGATACAAATGTATTTGAAATGATTTTCTTATCAATGTAGGGCTTTTTTGTAGGCATACTACATTTTTGGGGTATGAAATTTGAACCCCACGAAAATTAATAATTCTACAGTATATTATTATATAAGATGAACAAATATATACCAAAATGCCTTAGTTTATACATGTATGAATCAAATTTACCTGAAATTTATTTTTTAACTTCCCCCAAAGTTTAATAGCAAATAATTTTTTTCTGTATTAGTGTACAGTCCAGTACAATGTATATCTGCACACCTAAGATATACAGGTTAAACTGATAAAACCAATAATCAGCTAATATTGTGTGAACACAATCATCATGTTCATAACATTCTTTATTACTTAAAATCTTTTGTAAGCATGGTTTCACTATCAAGTTTTTGTGTAAGTATGTCCAAAATTAAGGAAATCACTGTTTTGAGAGTTCTTCAGATGTCTGGCAATTTCAAATTCTTATATGCCTTCTGAAAGACATATACATGTACATTTTTGTGTATGTGTAGTATAATTTGAAACAAACAGACTGCGAAGGACACATAGCAAAATTTATTTCAATCTGATATAAATTTGACGTAAATGAAACAAATTTATCTGATGATGCAATTCTTTTATTATGAAACTGGCTTATTTGGTTAATCATTGGATTGTAGTCATAAAATTCCTATTGAACTTATTAATTTTAACCTTTTCTGTCCCTTTGGAAGACTAAAACAATTACAAGAACAATTCTATTATTGTAACATTGCAGATATGACGAAATCAGGTACAATGTAATGTGCATATCACCTGCTGTGCATGGTGCAGAACAGGGACTCCACTGTATCCCTTTTCCCACATTTTTCAAAATTGAATTCTTTATAAAGCATCAACTCATCATGATCATGTAAATTAACTTAAGATTCAAAATATTTTTGTATTACCCCAATTGCATTCTGTACCCTTGTGATAAAATGAATGCCATTTTGACAGATAACAATTTTGATACACTGGCATCACTCATCACATGGTTTGAATAACAATTATTGATATAATTGGAAATTTAAAAGATAATAGTATAAGTGTCAAGTCCTGTCAATAATCTGTTTCTAATACACCTTACATTCTTATCGCTATTTGCCCGCCATTACCATGATTACTGGACATCACAAGAGTTTTGGTAAATTTGACCTTTATAATACAAAACATCTGACGCCACAATGGAAAAGTGATTGTTGTATTACTTCAATAGTTCAAGCAGGGCAGATTCACTGGTCAACCAAAATAGATTATCAAATTTAATAGCGATTAGGTGTATTGAAACCATAATTTGGTTGAATATAATAGACCACTTTTGAGTTCATCTGTCACTTGAAAAATTCGTCAATTAAATATTATGATACAATGTATGCGTGCCGTTTTGAAGTCATTTACCAGATAGAGGGGATCGCCTGTATCCCTGCACTATTAACATTCATCTAGTGTCTTAGTGATCTTCAAAGTACAGGATAAACTAGAAATAATATTTGTTTTGTAAGTTCTTTATCACAATTTCCTAATGAAAGTAGTTATCAAAGGTACCAGGATTATAAGCAGTGCTGATTGTCAAATATGAAAATTTAGTTTGCCGAATAATTTGTGCAAAATAGCATTATAGTTTTTCTACCAGTTGCTCAACATTGGAATGGAAGTGACAATGCCCCTAAACGCACAGATGATGGTATCTAAAACCAGAGTTTTTGACAGTTTTTGACCAAAATGCACCGAACTCAAATGTTGTCTATACACCTTATCTCTAATACCGCCTGACCCGGCCGCTTGAACTTTTGACGAATACAACAATCACTTTTCCATTGTGGCGTCAGATATTTTGTTTTATGACGTCAAAATTTTACGGGAACCTGTGTGATTTTCAGTAATGGCGGACAAATAGCGATAAGGTGTATTGGCATTGCCTATTGGTCACACTTTAAACATTACATGTTAAAACATGGCATAAATAACTTGCCCAGCCCCACATACTGTACATATATAGAATTTATTATTCTGAATATGAAAAAATTAGTAGGTTCATGCCTGTATAACCATAGGTGTGTTTTGTTGAACGGCTGATGGTTCTTTGCAAACTACTTGACGATTGGTGACGGTAGAGCCATCAAGTGATGAGGAAATTACATTAACTACAGATTTGTGTACGACAGCATAACTCATAGACCCCTTTTCTGGACTTATGAACACTGTAAGATTGTTAGTTAAAGAAGAAGCACTGCTTTTTAAAGGTAATGGTTTTTCTTTTCGATACATTTTTAATCCTGAAGATCTTCCGGTTGCTCAGTACGCTGCGCTTGCGCAATAAATCATTAATAGAAATTAAATTCAGAATAATGTCGGACTTTTTCCGTGAATAAAACTCGGAGCGTCTTTTTATCAGGTTTTTTTTTAATTAAAAGAAGCCATATCTTTATTTAAATTACTTTGACAAGGAATTGCATATTCAAATATCATAATTTCCGTAAATATATACAAGTTCTTGAATTTAGGAATAACTTCCAATATATGTATGTCTCTCATCATTGCCAAATAAATCAAGTTGGGAAAATGGAATTATTATTTTACACAGGGACAGTCTATACTAACTGGTTTACTGACTTAGTATAGACTGTCCCTGATTTACTTAAATTATGTAACGCCCTTTCTAGTTAGGAACAAATGAAAACAACAGTTTATAAATGTTATGCGTCCAATGCGCTTTCATGCCAAGAAGTCCTAGCTAAAAATTCCGGTAGACCTCATACGGCACCCATTAATATTTAAAGATTTGATTTTATTCAACAAATTAATTTATGACCTTTATGTACGTGTCGCTTAGAACACGGCTATATACCAAATGGTCAATATTAAATCATCCATGTAATTTGCTCTATGGGATATTTGCAGAATTTTAACGGAGGCAATTTCTTGGCATGTCTAAATTTACCTCACATGGGCGCAGGACATTTTAGCGATATTTTTTAAACTACATGGGGACATTTTAGCACCGACATTAGAGTCCAATTTAGCGCGAGATTAATCCGTTCACCTGTATTTTCGATAGCCCATTTTAGCGAAAACTTACCTGGTTGAATAATACTCAATTTACTCAATGATTTTATAAGCAAACAAATAATGGTCCAGAGTCGTTCCATGCCCATTATAATGATCAATTCTATGGTTGTCGACCAGCTATTTACGTTTTTCTAATGCAACTACATGAACAGTATTGTACATGGGGTATACCATATCAAGGGCCCATTACATACGTTCTATAGGATATAAATTCCAAGCTAGAACGGACTCTTGACATTTGATTTGGCTTTTTGGACTTAGTTCTGTATGTTATCTAGGATATACATTCCAGACTAGATAGGATTTTAACATTTTATTTGATCTTTTAGACTTTTAGTGCTGTCAGTGTGTTTTAATGGACTTGATATGTTTTGTATTGTGCTGTCTTGAGTCTATCAAAAATGTTCAAGTTTTTAATCATTATACATGTATATTATTTATTATAATGGTTTTAAAAAAATCCGCTAAAATGGGCATTTACAATTTTATTTTCGCTAAAATGGTTTAAAAATCATGCGCTAAAATGGGTTCTACTTTTGCGCTTAAACGCCCGATTGTTTTGTCCTATCAATGCGCTTAAATGTCATCCGCCGCCTCACATGCATAAATAAATAAAAAAATGCATAGAGTTCATCAGGCCGGCCATTCAAAGCCATACTATATTATGAACAGATTACAATATAATATTGAACTTAAATCCTTTGAATGCCCGTTTTCAGATATGTCCCACATGATCAGAACGGAAGCAATTTAAAAAAAAATAATCATTTAAGAATTTTAAATGTATTACAATAGGTTATTTAAAACATATATATACGTATACACACTTCTCTGTTTAAATATATCAAAGATTTTTAAAGCGGAAGTTTAAACAAGCTTATATTTCCATCCAGAAAAAAATATGGATGACAGTGAATTGGATAGAATTCTTAAATCGTGGGATGTTCATTCATTATTAATCAACTCATTCATTATTAATCAACTGTGACAAAATTGATAAACACCTTTATGGAATAATCAACGAATTACTCTGCAATTGTACAAAAGAATACACATCAATCCGAAAACTTAACGAAGCTATACAAGACACTTTTAATGCATTTAATTCAAAGCTTGCAGAATCGGCCGTTGATATGGGACTAGGATACTTTGATGCAACATACTGGTCTGTTGGAAGTAGAGGTGAAGGTTTAGGGCTTTTAGCAAATGACACAGACCTTTTATGTGTATTCAACCGAACTAAGGTATGCCTTCAAATGCCAGACTTTGACCCCGATATCAATACGCTTATTATCGAAACGGATCACTGTCACCCAGGTTATTGTAAACTGAAGCTTCATAGAAATAACCTATTTGTTGCGGTTGACAATTTACCGAAGTCGGAAGTTGTTCGAAAGCACCGTAATATTTACGTTAAAAATAGTTACTTTGTTGGACGATTTCAAGACAAAAATGCTGCATTTCGTGACTGGTATTGGGAAGGACCGGCGTTAAAAGATTACGATACTAAACAAGATTGGGTGATTGCCCTGCAATGCATGAATTCGTCACATTTATATAAAGCATATGTGCAAAGGACTAGACAATGGCCGAAAATTGACATGGTTGAAAATATGAAAAATATACCTTGTTCAGTAGTGTGTGCACACCATGCAGACAGTGATTATCCGTTAGAAGAATTTCGTATATCTTTTGCAAGAGCGGAAAAATATTTGATGAGAAGCGTGTCTCACATTCAAATGGCATGTTATTTTACGTTAAAAGAAGTGGTTAAAAACTGTGTGGAAGACAATCTTTCAGATGATTTTGACGAGGATGAAAATGATATATTCAAAACATATTATATTAAAACAGTTTTCCTATGGTGTTGTGAAAGGACAGACCCTGACATCTGGACGGAAGATAATTTTCTCAGATGCACACTTTGATGCATATCATATCTTCAGCAGTGTTATGAATTACAAATAATCCCTCACCTATTTATACCAGAAAATAATTTAATAGATCATCTATCGACACAAGAATGTCTTAAAGTTGTCAAAATTCTAAACGAATTAACGCAAACAGATTTCCTTAAAAATATGTTTGGCGGTTTTTGTCGTCCGGAGTTCAGCAAATTATTTGACTCAATAATAGTCAGATCTGGAAAAAATCTCAAAAACAAATTAGTGCAACTCATGCGCAGAACATCAAAATCTTCTTATGACATTGAGTACATACGACCTCTACTTGTATCGGATACATTATCTTTTATTTCTGGAACTCTTAGTGTTCGCCATGAGCACGTATTTTGTCCAGTTTTATACAAAATCATATCCAATTTAGAGCATTACATATCCTCAGATTTGATTCAAACATTGTACCCTCTGTTTTTGCGGTTTCTTGGTGACGTTGTACACAGATATCCCAGGGTTATACGAAGTCACTTAAAATCCGCGGAGGAGTGTTTCTTGAAAGGAATGGATGTTGTTTATATCTCCGGAGAATTTAATGATAACGGATTCTCTGGTAAAACTCATTTAGCCAGATTTCATTATCTAAATGGAGATTACTCGAAAGTTTTGGACCTTTTCCCAAACTTTGAAAATGAAATATGTTTGAATCCGTTTACTGATTTGTCAATTTTATTTGTCGTCGATGACCTTTCACGATCTTGGAGGGACACATTTCTATGTGATCTGATCAAAATGTATGCATACGATGAAGGTTCCATTGCCATGCCTATTAGATGTATTGCAGTGTCGTTGTATATGATATGTAACTGTTTAAAAATGTTGTCAAATACCGAAATTACAATTCAAAGAAGTACGACGAGAAAATTAATAAGAGAAACTCGCAAATATGATAAAAAATTGAAATCCATTTGCATTGCCGATATAGACGCAACACTGAAAATTGTCAGGGCCGTAACTACCTATGAGGCAGGGGAGGCAACTGCCTCGCCTGAATTTTCTGCACCATTTTTTTTTAAAGTAATAAAATGAAATATTGACAATATGTACAAGAAGAACTTGAATTTATATCATAAACAACACAGTTTTAACAGTGTTATCATGATACATGATATGTCTGTCATTGTCTGGATTTTTGATTGATAGTGAACCGTTTCAGTATTTGTTTTATTTTTATTTTTTCGTGTGTCTGTCCGTCTGTTATTCAGTATTCGTACGAGAACACATGTGAAACTTTGCTTTCGACAATTTTGAATAAAACCTAACTATTCACATTTATTTAGGGGCTCAATTAAGCAGAGGAAATTCACTTTGTATTGTGATTCTTTTATGATATCGGAAATTCGTTACCGGCTGAATCAGCTGTTGGATCATTTTTTTAACATCTCCCGATCATACTAGAACATTATGGTCAATGCCTTAGTTACTTAGTTAAACACTCCCATTCGTTGTAGCAGGGACTTTCTATACTAAGTATATACTAGTATAGAAAGTCCCTGGTTGTAGTTTATACATGTCTGTTCAGCTTTCAACAATATTGAAATTCAAGGTCCTCGATAAAAAAAATATCTTGCGTTCTATGATCTTGCTTTATATGATTTTTTAACTTACCAGTTCGATTTCTTACAAAAATATCTTTAAATACAGATAATAATTGTTTGCATAAAAATTGCTTCTAGGACCCAGCAATACTGATGTTTCTTAAAGAAAGGAAATCGAAGAAAAACGGGTACTGAATTTTTACGGCCACCGATTTTATTAAGAAAAAAATCCGCGGTCACATTGTATTTAATGTTAATAATTATAGGTTAAAGTACGGCATTCAAGACGTAGCCCTTGCCAGTCAACCCGAACAGCATTCTCAGATTGTTTTTGCATAAAATTGCTTCCAGGTTCAAGCAATACTGATGTTTCTTAAAGTAAGGAAATTGAAGGAAAACGGGTAATTTTTAGCCATTTTACTGAGAGAGAAAAAAAAATCGGCGGGTCTAGGGGGCCTCAATTGGCGGCCCCCAAACCCCTGCCTCCCCTGAATTCGAACCCTAGTTACGGCCCTGATTGTTAAGCAATCAAAGTGTATCTTATTGGAACTGTAAAATGGCTCTATATCAAGACCTAACAATATACATTAAAAAGACTTGTAACCAAAAGTTCATTACGTTATATATAAAGGAAGTTCAAATAACTGTTCATCCCCAGGAAATAATGAAACGGAGTCCCGTAGTGCTACCTTATTATTGACTCTGAACGGAATGGTCTGTATTGTCTATATACTCGCCACGTATAATAATATTTTTTTTTATGGTCAATAGAAAAATCACAATAAATTGCAGAATACTGAACTCCAAGGCAAATTACAAAGAGAAAGTTATTAATCAAATGGCAAAATCAAAAGCTCAAACACATTAAACCAATGAAAAACAACTGTCATATTCCTGACTTGGTACAGGTATTTTCTTATATAGAAACATGGTGGATTAAACCTGGTTTAATAGCTAGCTAAACCGCTCACTTGTATGAAAGTTGCATAAAAAATAATTACTTTGACAAGAATGTGTAAACAAAAAACCCCAGAAATAATGGATAAAAATGTCAAAAATAGTACAGAAGTCAACATTGTGTTGTAATCTAAATCTTCATAAAAAAAATAATATTCAAACAAACATTAATCATGGCACAATAACACAATGACGGGATGTATAAGTGGAGATCCATGTCATATGTATCAAAGAAACACAAAAAGGCATAAAGGCAAAGCATATTAGCAAAACAAAGATAAGAACCCAAACATTATCATAGAATACAGATTTTTAAACGTACGGCTGCATTTTTACGGACTACGCTTTCATTTCATCATAACACTTTCATCTAACCAATCAAAAATATTCCAGCTGTATTTTTTTCAGGAGAAAATTTCGTGTTGGAAACAACTGTCATCATTGTAATGGAACTGACTTTAAATCAGCTTTTTCTGTTCAGTTTTTATTTACAGCATATCAATAAACATTGTGCCGTTGAATGTTGAAAACTATAGAGTTGTCTCGCTTTGTGTAGAGTGTACGAACATTCGCAAGGAAGAGTTTTACGTTGTATACTGAACGTAATTGCCTGTATTGTCTTCCAAATATAACAAAACAATATAAAAACTTATATGAAAATATGTAAGAATGTGAAAAAAATGAACTGTACATCATCCTTTTTATTTATTAACCAGAAGTTCACACACGTTTTTAAATTGATTCGATTAATTAGTTAGTGGAGGTTTAGTAATACAGTCTTTTTGGCCTGTTTTTATTATAATTTATAATGTCAGATATAACTGGGTTTATTCAAGATGAATTACTTTAACTGAAATAGTTCTTAGAAGTATCCTCTAAATTCATCCTCTTATTGGTCAAAAGTATCACACGTTCATTAATCAATTTCTTCTCATTGTCTCATGCAATATATTTGTCCATTCACATTGTAACGTGTTTAACGAAAGGATTTATGTACGACATTCATTCATGATATGTACTTGATCATGATTTATTTTTCTACTACAGGTAGCAGGGGCGAATGTATCGATTTTCAAAAGGGGTTCCAACCATGTTTCCATCCAAAAGCATTGATCGGCAAAAAAAGGGGGAGGTTTCAGCACACGGAACCGCCACTGGGTATCCTGACATCTGCATTTTTTTTTTACTAACTATGACAATATCAGTCAGATAAATATATAATGTAGATACATGTACATTATATCAATAATTAACTGATACAGTTTTACATGGTATATTATGTCGCTATAATCAATCTTATTTCGTTTTTATTAATACACATTGTAACAAGAAGATATATATAAGAAAAGAGACACCATTTTTTTTATCATCAGTATTATGAACAATTAGCAATCATAGTTGTTTGTTTTATACTTTAATAACCTTTTTAGTCGTTAGTTACTTAAAACGCTTGTTTGACTCCATGTGTTTAATGAATTTTCCCTAGCGACCTTTTATGATTCAAATTTCTAGCAATTGTACTGTATTCCTGTCACGTATTGGTTTAATTTTTGCTTTTTAACATTGCAAAGAGGGCAGCCGGTTTAGCTAGCCATTAAAGCATCAACCCACCATTTTGTTTTTTTAACACATCCTGTATCAAGTCAGGTATAAGGCAGTTGTTATCTCATAATTGTTATATGTAGATTTCATTGGCGTTTGTTTTTGTTGCACTTCTGTTGTTTCGTGAATATTCTGTTAAAGTTCGTGCGTTTTCTTGGTTTTAGTTTGTAACACGGATTTGTGTTTTCTCCATCGTTATATCACGTTTGAACAGTGGTATACTATTGTTGCCTTAATTAAAAAAAACTAATTTCAAATTTGTATAGGTATAAAGAATTCAGCATATCATTTGCTGAATTAAGGTCCATGGTAGGCTTAATGACAATGACATTAGTTACACAATGCAACTAAACATTTTATTCAGATAAAGGTTGTATAGAAGAAGATATATATATATATATATATATACTAACATTGTTGGGTTGAAGTTTAGACGAGTTGTATATATACATGTATATATATATATATATATATATATATATATATGAAAGGCAGGATCATGCAGACCAACAAATGCGGTAACAATAACCATTGTCTGCACTAATTATACATATCTTCTAACATCTAGACATTTATTAATATATAATTAACTAAATATTTCAGTGCCGACACATTTTCACTAGTAAATAACCAGATACATTTTGCATCATTCGGGAGGTCTCAAAATGATGACATATATTACTGTTTACCCAATGCCCTGTCACTCAATAACCAGTATTTCACTGAGTGCTTGCATTTCATATCTTAAAGAGAATCTATCACAACTAGAGAGACTTTTTTATATCATTATATTTCCACGACATTGACGCAGATTGACGAATCTAAGACAAAATATCAAATATCTTTATGATTTCAACTTTTCAGTTATCAGCGGACTTCATTTACAGAGTTGTCCCCCAGAAAATAAAATACTCCAACAGATTTATAAAGAAAACGAGGTTTACTGTCACCATCACGAATTGATGTGTTTGAGCAATTTATTTTGCCATTTGATAAGGTACTATCCGATTTGAGTTTTCCTTTGAGTTCGTTTTTTTGTTATTTTTATTTTACTTTCTGCTTTGATACATCTATAGTTGCAATATGTCATAATGTCTGTATATTACTTCAATTTGTTTTGGTTGGTCTGGTCTCTTATCCTGTTGACGCAGTCAGTTTCGCTTCTTTCAGAGTTTAACGATTCTCCCGTGTTTTTTTTTTTTATGTTCTCCTTGATATGTATTTTCTTAAAGGAGATATGAGATCTAAACATCGGTAAATTACTGTTGCTTCTTATTGACCTCCACCGTTGTGTCCATACCACACAGCAGAAAATGTAGTAAATATGTTGTGAGCGACTTAATTATACTAGGTAATATAAACATGAATCACTAAGCGTTTTTTTTTATACTAAAATAAGCACTCACATTGCATGCAAGCTTACATTTGTGATTATACAATTGGTGGAGGAACAAACGGAGACAATAAGTTTAGAACGGCATAATTTTATAATAACAGATTGAGTATTTTGAGGTTGTTTCAGTGACAATGAACATTGCAATTTCCTTAACACGATCAATTTGGTTTATTCTTTTTGGTTTTAGTGTTTGTTTTTCTGATAACTATTGTAACGTTATTACAAAGTTTATCACATTTCCTATACTAGAACTTATTTGTCTTGTTTGCTCAGTAGAATTTTTTATTTACCTTTTAAATTTGTAAATAACACTTTTTTTCAAAAGATTTTTACAATGTTTTAAATGACACCACAACCAACTTCCATTATAATAGGAGAGTCGACACATGGCGAGATTTGTTTACTTATGCACAAATAAATTTGAAACATCCTGCGACCCGGGTTTGATTGAAAGTAGTCAACCAATCCTATGTATGAAGATGAATGGAGGTAGAAGCTGCAGTATAAACGCCTAATACAAATTGAACTAAAAAAAAAAATAATTTGATTAAAATTGTCGGTTTACTGTAGACGGAAAGTATAAAACATACATTTACCAATATCACAACGAACGCGCTGACAAGTAATAAAACCCTAATCAAGTGTTTTATCTGTCTGAAAAGATGATAAAATAGTATTCAACTGTTGAATTCAGCTCATCAGAAATGGGACTTCCTTATGTGAAGTAAACTCCAGTCTATATTCGGAACGTATTCAACAAAAACAAAATGGTCTTATTTGACCATAGATACTGTTGAGCAGAGTTCTAATTCATCAAATACAGTGCAGAATATTAGATTTTCGATTATCATATAAGTGAGAGAATAATTTAGATATCTATAAAACCAGGTTTAATTCACCATTGTCTACATACGAAAATGCCTGTACCAATTAAGTCAGGAATACACAGTTGTTACTATTCGTTTGATGTGTTTGAGCTTTTGATTTTGCCATTCGATTAGGGACTTTCCGCTTTGAATTTTTCTCGGATTCAGTATTTTTGTGATTTTACTTTTCACATACTAGTATCCAGAACAATGCTATCTTTGTAGTACATAGTGTATGTGAAGACAAATCAAGTAAAGTTCAGAATATTTTTAAATAGGTCACATAAAATTCGAGCCAATTAAAAGTAGAAACACTGGTATATAGTTACACTATACCAAGTTGAGAGGGATGATCTTTTTCAGAAGTTTAACAAAACCTATGACATCGAGTTTATCTAGACATATCCAGTGCCGACTATCATTGATATTTCTTAGATATATATTATTATCGCTTATTCCCGCCATAAATTAGCATTGAAATCCCCATCAAGTTTAAGTATAAGTTTTTCATTGCCTTGTTATTCTTCGGGTTTTTTTTATTGGAAATTGTACCAGTCTCGACATGCATCAGTTGCAATATTTAATCTTCCTCATATTATAGGTTAGTAGTACACGATTTCGAAAATCAAAATACGTCGAACTAATTTTCAAAGCAATACCGTATGTTATATAGATACAGTTTTACATCTGTTTGCTGTTTATTATATTGATATTTTAAAGTTTAGTGGGTTTTTTTTGGAACTGAATATATAGTACGGTGTATATACATATATAAGTGATTCTATGCACCTTAGTTATTTTTCGGTATTCGGCAGATCGAGATTAAAAATGGAAGGGTTTCGCGGTTAACCTAAAGCTTAGCCCACCACATGATCATTTGCCTGTCAGACATCGAGGTCGATATATTATCCTAAGTTCATATCATAATTTTCTTTTTGATATATAATTGTTCGGTCTTCGGGAATTTGATGCTCATGGCATATAAAAAAGGGACGAAAGATACCAAAGGGACAGTCAAACTCATAAATCTAAAACAAACTGATAATTGATAGTCTCTTCTACAGCTAGTCACGACTTGTTTACTATCATGGGTTGGCATATTGTAAAGATACTCATGCATCCATTGCCCAAGTATAGTTATATTGTATGTTTTCTGCATGATGTATTCGATATAACTTCATGAGGACGAAGAAGCAACAACTATATATTCAAAATATTCCATAGAATTTTATATATTTCGGAATAAATAAAAACTATCGTTGATGTAAACACTAAGACGGTCCCTACTCTTGATCTTTGACGTCATTTATTGTATCATCAACCCGGTGTGTAGGATAATATACACAACCTTACTGAGAAGTTTAAATCATCATAGATATCATGCATTGCCAAACTCTTAGCTATTCCCAACGTTATTACCGATTAGTAATGACCGAAATTGAAGAAATAATAAGGAACACAAATGAAAATTTTCCTTACAAAATAAAAAATCTAAGAGGAAATTAAATGTCTAAATAGTAATGTAGTTAGTTTTTAATCTTGAACTTTGATTGGCGCTGGATTAGGTTGTACCACCAACCTTACATAAAATAATTTTAGAAGAAAATCTCTGAATGTCAGTGTTAAACATTAAAGGTTGATGGGTCAGTATTTTGATTTGTAGGATAAAAACTAATCTCATCCTATCATCTCAAAGCACACAGAAACTCAATTTGTCAAAAATCTACCTAAGATTTTGATCTCTATTGAGATATTTAAAGGATAACGATACTTTAATTAATGTTTATTGGAACAGTTTAAAGCTGTGAAGATAATGTGGGTGGCCAATCATTGCTTAATTTACCTATCTCATTTAAACAGTTGCTTGTAATACAAAGGAACTTTGCATGAAATTGCAAAAACGAAAGGTCAAAACTAGTTAGATAAAATGTGCCGATGTTACAACTCAAATAGATAAATTATGTAATCTGAATATAGTCCAGTATACAAGAAACAGCTTGAGTGCTGTGCATTCATGTTACTTCATAAGCACGTGTGTTTTTGGTTAGTGAAAAGGGTCACTCGATTGATGATCCAAGATTTTGAATGGTAATCACCATTTGAAGCAACAAAGAATATCTATCATATTGAGAACATGGAAAATATTTATTTCCCATATACCTTAAAGCCCTTACTCAACAGTAATCACATTGATTGTAAAATTGGATTTATAGAGAGTGATTACCCAGTAACTTTTCCTTGAATAAATAAAACATGGGAACCCATCGTGCCGTTATCATGGCAATGAAGCTATTTCTATATGCTCATTGTTGAAGACTTGAACGGTGATCTATAGTTTTTAACTTTTAATATGACTGGTGTCGGGTGTAGAGCTGTCTTAATGGCATTTATACTGCAGCTTAATTTTTTTTAATATCTCTAAGTCTGAAACTTGTGAGCATAAAACTGATCATAGATACCAAGTTTATAATTCTGTACGCGAAACGCGCGTTTCGTCTACAAAAAACTCGTCCGTAACGCTCTAGTGAAAAAAATTAAAAGACCAAATCCAGTGCGAGGTGGAAGAGCATCTTCCGAAAGGTTTTGCTAATACAGCTAAGTTAATCTATTTATGGGGTAGACATTCCTGATAAATAGAAAAAATAGCATTAACATTGAAGAATTTTTAATGCAGGACAGTATTGGCATAACTTTTTTTTCATATATGTAATGTAGATATAACAATAGAAAGTTACTTGGCTTAAGTGTTATGAAGAGAGACAAAATCGTTTTTGTTTGAAATTAAACGTTACTAAGAGGAGTACAACCAGATCAAGTACTAGTATCAGCTCTGGTTACAAAAACAATGTCATCTACATGGGTAACGCTCAATACAATCAAGAATCCTCAAAGTTTCCCATACATTAAGTGATTTAAGTTGATTTCATGTCACATACAGTTTTAATCGAAGAGGATAAAATTGTATCAATAATATTATAATTTACCAGATAAGTGTCGACGTTCAGATGTCTTTGGCCAAATCACTTTGATAGTCGTAAATTGTATTTAGATTTGGAATTTCCTTGGAATTAAGTGATGATAGACCCACTATTAAATGACATGATATTGATTGTGGAGCGTCTTAATCGATTGTAGATAGGATACAAATGTTTTTATCACTGTAATTTGCGGTGGAAATTAAAAGTCATTTGCTAATCCAACAGTGGTGTTTAGTCGTGGCAGACTAAGACGGGAAACAACCTCCTGCATTGTAAAATCAAAGAATAAGGCTTCTTCATGGAGATCCCTGGATTATTAGCGATATCATATTTTAATGGTTCAATATTTGGTCAAAAAGCCAGGTCAATGTAAACAAAAGTAGACCAATCTCCACAGATAAAAGTGAATAAAAAACAACGTCTTAAAAAATGGACGTAAAAGATAAAGAGGGTTAAAAAAATATACCGAATTGGATATTTTTCACGTTAACATTTTTTATTGCTACTTTAATCGTTAACTTTGCTTAACACTTTAAAGTAACCCATTTTTCTGTAAAAAAAAATTAATTGTTATTTACAAAAGGTAAATGAAACATTCTACTGAACATACGATACAAATAAGTGCTAATATAGGAAAAGAACTTCTTAATTATAGGTTATATTAGAGACAGAAAAACAAACGCAACACTCACAATGAATAAACAAAATCGTGTTTTTTGTTAATGAAAACAAGCTCAACGTACTCAACCTGCTATTTTCAAATAATGTCCTCCTAAACTCATTTGTTAAAGATCCAAAGTTTCAAACCAAACTAGATGCTACGATCAAGGTAAGAGTCTGCACAATATAAATATCAATTTTACAAAAATAATAACTTATTTTGTTTATGACTCGTTAACGATGCTAGAATCAAAATAGTTAAAAAGGCCAAACCAAATTTCGGATATATTTCGAAAGTTTGATATAGTCAGAGCACACAAAGTAGACAGGAAAATTTGTGACAGAGTGAATAGTAATAAAGTAAAACAGAGACGTGGTATACAGAGGTCACAAGTCCTGATAAAAACAGAAAAAAATATTAAGAGAAAACAAACAGAATCACGTGACTGTAAACAGACCGACAATTGCGTGGTAAAGATAAGCATCAAAGCCTAAACTTTTTTGGAATGACCCTGGTATGAGTATATTTCTGTTGGAAATTGGCCGTAAATTTTCGGCGGACTTGTTTATAAAAGTGAGAGGTTTAGCTAGCTATAAAACCAGGTTTTATCCACCATTTTATCTACATAAGGAAATTCCTGTACTAAGTCCGGAATATGACAGTTGTTTACCATTCGTTTGATGTGTTTGACGTTTCGTCCACGAGCGTAT
Organism: Mytilus edulis; assembly: GCF_963676685.1. Lineage (NCBI taxonomy): Eukaryota > Metazoa > Mollusca > Bivalvia > Mytilida > Mytilidae > Mytilus > Mytilus edulis. The sequence continues at coordinate 33,342,586 of NC_092347.1, read as the reverse complement.
CACCCGCCAAGTAGTCAGCACTTCGGTATTGACATGAATATCAATTATGTGGTCATTTTCATAAATTTACCGTTTGTAAAAGTACGAATTATTCAATATACTAAGGATGTTCTTATCCCAGGCATAGATTACTTCTACGGTATTTGGTAACACGTTTTTGACTTTTTAGTCCTCAATGCTCTTCAACTTTATACTTGTTTGGCTTTCTAACTAGGTTGATCTGAACCTCATTGATGATCATTGTATGTAGACGAACGCGCGTCTGGATATCAAATTATAAGCCTGGTACGTTTGATAACTATTTGAGTTTTAGATTTTGACATTCTATAAGAAACTATCCTATTTAAATTTTCCTTGGAGTTCGATATTTTCATTATTCTACTCTTAACTGTAAGAGATGGTAAAAAAACCTTTGAGGTTCTCAACAAGTAATATCCTGAACGTAATTTTTATATGGTCGAATATCGGTGAAGAAAAATTCCGTTTGAAATCCGTCCCTGTGTATTTGATATTTCTTGTTTTCTCGTAAAAATAACAGACATTCTTTTATAGCGATGGTACAAAAAATATCAATTATAAAAAAAAATATTTGTTCCATTGTGTTATCACAACAATGCCCTTGCTTCCTATGGATGAATAGAGCATTTTAATTACCACCACAACTTTTTGTCTTAAGGATTTTGTCTGATATATATTACCCTCGAAGCAGCTGTGCACTTGTTAAAATAGTTTAACCGTTTAAGGTAGAAAGTGAATCAATATTCCAAACAATTATCTCTCTGTAACCGCCAGTCATTTTAAACGCAGTTAGCTTTGATTGTTCATGAAAAACATATTTTATTCTTCCCATCAATAATCGTAACTTGTCAAGAGTAGTTAACAGTTATTAACAATCGTTTTCAATTACTTATCGTGTGTATTCATGATGTTTCTTTGATTTTCCCACGGGGAACTTTTGCGGATCATAAGCTGAAATCGCTCATTAAAGGAATCATTACTTCGTGATCGGAGCAAAATCATTTTAAAGCTGCAAATTGCTTCTTGCATGCTATAAATGAATCATCTTTGGCAATTATAAGTTCTGTATCAGTGGACATTTTGGAATCAGTGATACTAATTAGCGTTTTAGACGCTAATAGCCTGACAGCGTAGGGGAGCGATAAGAAAATAATTTGACGTCGTACAAATTATTTGTTTTATAAATGTCTGTCAAATGAACAAATTAATCACGTATTGATTATTTAAATGATCTTAAGACATGTTTTGCAGCAGTGCTTAATGATAGTTGTTCCCTGATGCTTTGCAATTTGTAACTTTCAAGGGTCACGGTATGACCAATTCAAAATACGGGTAAACATAAACCGATGGATTTTAACTAAAACAAATATCATGCTAAGAGTAAACGATCATCTGAATGACAGAAGGAGAATAATATTAAAGTTCAGGGGTGATTACGACACACATGATGCAGTATTGTAGAAGCAAAACTAATGTTGTTGCATAAAATCGTAAAGAAATGTCGCTACCCTCGCTGATATTTTTAGTTATGTGTCTTCACATAATCTTTGTTTTGAAACTGGACGTTATGTTGGTACTAATAGAAATAAAAGAAATTGTATTTTTGTGATTTAGGAGTAATAGAGAATGCATTTCATTTCATCCTTCAATGTAGTAGATATACTGATTTGCGAAAAAAGGATATTTAAAAAAATATTACTGGTCTAGGCTATCAACTTTTGAATTAATAGAATTATTGTCAGGTGAAAACACAAAACAGCTTTGTAACTTAGGAAGTATATACATTTCTCTTTTAAATTAAGGAACAGTTTATTGTAAATTTTTGTATTGATGAAACTTCTGACGTCACCTATCGTTTATAATGCATATTGTTTATAGTGTTTGTAATATGCCATATGTATACACTGTACATGTACTTGAGTATACTGATGAGCCGTAAGTCTCAAAGTTGATAAAGAATTTGAATTTGAATTTAAGTATGTCAATTTAGGCTTCTTTCACAAAAACTGTGGTCCGCACTATAGGTGTGGACACACAAAACAGTGACATTTACAAACACAATCGTACGTGTACATATTGTTAATCGGACTTATCTTCAAAAGAAGAAACTATCTTCTAGAAATGTAATAATATATATCTATGTTTTTATATGTAATATATTTTGTATAACACGTTTGATTGTGTTTGTTTCTGATTTATTTATCTGTTTGTTTTGATATCGTTTTGTTTCTTGGTGTACATTATACAACATAGTTTCGGGGGAAATCAGCGAAATTATAAAAAGAACTCCTTAATAGTCAACGATCGTATAAACAATAAATTCAAGCTTCATAGTTACTGTGAAACGTTCTCTAAGAACGGCGTGACCTAGTTGAGGATATTATTAAAAGATCTGTAAAAGTGTTCAAAATTTCTATTTTAAGTTTTTCCACATTACATATTTCTTTCGTGTTTTATAAAGACTAACATCTAGAAATTGACAATAAGGTTGGATTGAGAACGAAACATTCAGACAAGTAAAATGGTTGCAATTTTCCGATTGTGACCCTTACATTTGTGTGAAGTACATTGCATTAGGTCTGCATATGAAATGTATATATGCAGTTAATACGATATTCCAAGACGGATTTCTTTTGAAGATTGTGCTTGTTGAATGAGGTCTACTGGATAGAGGCATACACTGTGCCTTCCAACAGGAAACGCACATACATACCCATTAAACAAGTGTTACATTGATTTTCTTCTCAATAGACATCTCCCCGTTCGATCGGATGTGATTGCGTATTTATACATCCAAACAAACTGTTCCTTTAGCATGTGATTTACTGTGGGATTGGAAATATCTTTATATACCAAAGGCAATATTTGGGGTCAGATATAGTAGGGGTAAAATATATCTGATAAACGGGTAATATTCAAACGTCTTAGCTTCCTTAAGAGAATAAATGATAAACTTTTAATAGATAAGCTAGTGAAGATTTATAAACACCATGTGCAATACATGTCTACATCACAAAAATACAAACGACAAATAAAACGCATCAAATACATTAAGCTACGTAATACATTGATATAATATTAAACGTATATATATAAGATTTCAAAATATTGAACGTGATGTAAATGAAAAGGAAAATAAATGTAACTTTTTTGCATCTATAAATCACACCAAGCCTTCGTTTTCAGAAATTTAATTAAATCCATGTGATGAAATCCAATTGCTTGTTAATATGAGTTTACCAATATATTTCACTTTAAATCGCAATAGGAATTAAAGTATATGTATCATTGACTTCTAAAGAGGAAACAATTAATGACTGCAACAAATTGCCATGGCGGATTCAGCTATTAGACAGCAAAATAAGTAACAATATAAAAGTACATTACGCAATACAGAAATGTGCATATAAGTTCAAAATATCATAGTTCGAACAAATGCATTTAAACATTTGTTGGCATGAAAAGCGTTGACGATGATAAACAAAATTTCTTGGTTGTTAATTTTTCTTTTCTAAGAAATTTTAAAACGATTATGCACAGTATATCAGTGAAAATCTATCCCACATATCAAACCGTCTATGCTGATTAATTTTTTGTTGTACTTATATTATCCGGTATGCATATCGAAATAAAGATGTGTTAATTTATGGTCGCCAATGAGACAACTATATATCCATTATAAACCAAACTGAAGGGACAAAGGAGTTTACTGGTCATTGTACACCATTCAACTGTGTTCAAACCCATACCGTGTAGTAAGCTACAATGGGCCATAGGATAACGAAATGTGAACCCCCCCCCCCCCCCCAAAAAAAAAAAACCAATACGTATGTTTAGCATTTTTGCAAAGAGGAGTTTCATTTTATAACAAGTGTTGTTTTTTTTTGCAGTTTGTAATACTCAGAGAAAAACCCCCTAAAAACATTCAGTTTGGAGTCAAATATTTTATACAAAATAGAGTATCAAAACCAAAAAGGAGCTGCCCATGAAAACAAAACCAAGTAAGATAGATAAACAATTCCCTGCCATGATTTACTCCACATAGAAAACGGGACAACTGGGACGCTATAGCTTGCAACAAGCATCCGATTAATCTGTTAAGCGGTATTGTAGTGTTCTTCAAACTATAATGAAATTATCGTTAAGGACGTCTGGAATTTACTTGATGGAACCAGGATGACACTTAGGTACACGGAAAATATTTGTTTTCGGATACACCTTATACATACGTATATTGACAGTATATATGAATGTTCTAAAATCATATAGTACAGTTCTATCTCGACCATTGCATGGAGTTGTTTACATGTTACATGTAGCGGTACTTGATACCAAACTAATGCAAATAAATATTGTTCTCTTGCAGCAATTAATACAATTGTTGTTCACTTGGCCATTAATTACTATATTGGCGACTAAAACAGATCTGAACACTTCCAGATTTGTAATAATAAAGAAATTCCAGAATTAATTACAATTGTCTGAATCATTGTTGCCTTTATTATTAATACGTTTCTATGCAATATGCTATTACAACAAACCAACTATCCAAGATAAATTGCCTATTATCGGAAACTAAAAACCGCTGAATAAATTAATAAGAACCACTAAATGTTTGATCGAGTATAATTGACCACTTATCAAACCTTATGCGGGTAACACGGTGGTTACACGCACAATTCCTTGTAATTAAAGAAATCTCTCGTAACAACTCTAGAAATTAATTGAATCTTTTATAAAGACAAAAACGCATTTATCTTCCACTGTAAATTGACATCAATGCAAACATTGTCGTACAATATCTTTAACCAAAGTTCTTAAACGTGGTGAATATGATTCAATATCAAGCTTTTAAGTATGTTCGATCATTTTTAATAGAAACGTTTATGTCATGGCATTTTCTCTGCAAGAAAAGTCAAAATCAAAAATTTTCTGGTAAAAATTGTATTTCTACCACAATAACTGTACTTTTACCACAATAAATATTGAAAAATAAAAACCTACATCTTTACATTACGCATGTTAGAAACAAAATATAATAGCTATTAGTATACCTCATTAAAATAAAGCAACGCCTACCTGCTTTGAAAATTCATTTACAAATCTATGTTTTAGAATTTATACGTATACATGCTAATGAATGTGGAAAAGGAGAAAACGTTTGCAAATAAGAATAGCCCATAACGTTTCAAAAACTGTGTTTTCATCTTACTCTAAATGCATTAGAAATTTGAAAATAATCTTTTTTAAGTATTCATATTTCTTTGATATTTGAATATCAATTCTAAATTAAATATTCACGTGAAAATAATGTTAGGTGTTGTGAAAGATAATGCAAAGAAAACATTGTTTTTTTTTATTGGTTTGTAATTTGATGACACGAAGAGTTAAACCTGACACGGATTTCTTCTTTTTTGTACGTCGGCTACATTTTAAAGAAAAAAGATGTATACAAAAAATAATCATCTAAGATAGTTGTTTCACATATTTTTTTCAAAAGTTGCAGTTTTGCTTCGTGGGAATAAAATTGGATTTTCACAATTTATGACTCTATATCGAGCTGCCTGTGATAAAATCCAATTTCATGTGAAAATCACTAAAATTACAAAGGGAAAGACAATAGTGTTCAAAAGAGCTACAATTAAAAGCTGATGAAAATAAATGTTTCATCATCAATCAATCAAGAAATCACGTTTTATCTTCAACTAAAAATGCTTTTCAAAATACTTAAATAATGCACTAAAATTACATTTAAGGATCTACAGTGTATCCCTATAAAAACTACCGACCTGCTGTTTTCATCGCAAATCTATCTCTTCCTCTATTGTTTATTAGTTATATATGAGAGAAAAGAACACAGTCAATCATGCGTTAATGAACATGACTTTTTTTTTTATATCAAACTTAAATACCCAATCCAAGTAAAAAAATTCTACATTCACAGTTAACTGAAGCACTTTCATTTAACTATTCAGAAATGAATTTGAATATGTATCATGACCGTTTACTTTTTTAGCTATTTTTAAAAACCTAAGGCCACTAGTACTTTTAGGTCTTTTACGGTGCAGTGAATACAAAATTTTAAAAAATTCTCAAAAATTCATTTTCATCTGTATCATGTATGTAAAATTATTTCATATTTTTCTACACCTGATTCATCCCTCTGTTTGGGAAAGTATGTTCAGTTGATACTGTATTTTTTGTCCAATCACACTGTTTAGATACATTTACCTAAGTACACAAAAGAGCAGCCTAAATTCTGGAATGCAAATACTACCGTGCCACCTATACTGACCTGCAATATATAAGCAATAGTTGCCGTTTACTTTGTCAGATCTGTATCATTCGGAAGTTCCGGTATTATATTTAAATACTTTTTTTTTTTTTTTTTTTTTAAATTTGTGACCTTAGCAATGCATTGGATAATTGGACAAAAGACACCAAAAGGGCATTTAAACATCTTAAGTCGAAAAAAAAGCGCAAACACTCTGACAAGAAAACAAACGAAAAAGAAAAAAAGATAAATAATAGCTCTCCAATCTCTAACAAAAACCATATATGTTCCATATGGTCATATGACTATTTACGTGGCTCGGAATTTGTACATCCAGTTTTCAGCGTTTTGGTTCTCTGCGTTCCCGGAAGGAGGTAGGTTCAAACTTTGGCTACGATTCTGACGCATAATGTGTTTATAGTGTTGTCTTCATTCTCTTCACAAATATATTTATGCAAGTTTTCTTATTATATTCTCTATTTGTATTTTATCGGGGAAGTGTATACAGTTTGTCAATAATCTGTATGGACTATCAACTACAAACACTTTTTATTTGGTCTCTGTCAGATTTATTTGTTATACTGTGTGTACTATCTACTATACACATATTAACTTTGATGGCGGCTTTGTCAGATCTATTTGTATTTTTGATGGATGTTTTGTTCAGTTGTGTTGTATTTTTACAGTTTTGTTTACTGGATTCTAATTCATGACCACATAAACCTGTTCTATTAACACTTATCATACAAGTAGAAGGTTAAGCTTGCTACAATGTCAGGTTCGCCCACTAGATTCTTCGGAAATGCCACCTGGGAATATGCCATTGGTGTTTTTTTCGTTCCATATATTGTTTGATATAGTCTAGCGTGTAGGGTTTATTTTTTTGTCAGGTTTTATGGATTTTCCTTTATTCAAGAAGAAGATTTTTGTAAAAGTTAACGGACGATAACGGACGACGGACGTGAAGTGATAAGAAAAGATCACTTGGCCCTTTGAGCGAGGTGAGCTAAAAATGGATAACCAACTAGTGGAAAATAGTTATTGATCTACTTATATTTTTGTGGTTTCAATATGTATACAAAATTGGTGGTGCTGTCATTTTCAAACATTGATAAATACCATTTGATTTTTATGGGGGGGGGCTAGGATGAAAAATTTTGTCCTGCATTTTTTTTATCTGTTATCTCTGTCCTGCCTTTTTATTTTTCACTCTGTTCGGTCCTGCCTTTTTTTTTTTAGTTTATCCTGACTTTTTTTTACCCAAATTGTCGTCCTGACTTTTTTTTGTAAGTGTCTCATCCTGCCTTTTTTTTTACTCAAAACTCCTGTCCTGCCTATTTTTTTTCAAATTTCATCCTAGCCCCCCCCCCCCCCCCCCCCCCCCCCCATAACAATCAAATGGTAGCTCCCTTATTCTGAACATTTCAATTATTTGAGACGAGAGAAGAATACGATTAAATTGTCAGAATAGTGTTAAAAATATAAATACCTGCAGTTAATTAAATATTAGTCTCCTGCCGATTAATGCCTTGTTTTTGTTTGGTATTGATGCTCTTTGGATATTTATTTCACTTGTCTTTAAACAACTTTTAAATTAGCTCTGAGCCTATATAATGCAGACACACATCGTATTACAATTCAAGATTTTACTGGATGTCAAAACATGAAGTGAAATAAACAACCATAATTTTCTTTCACCGAAGATTGGTAAAAGAGCTAACAGGATCAGCAGGCAAAAAAAAAAGGTTATAACAGAACTTTTTTTTCCCCATTATACTTGTACGTACATTCTAGTAACCGTTTCCATGCGATGGATACAGTTCCAAGTACTGGTCTACAGTAAATGTAGTTGTCTCTTAAAGTTATCTGGCCAAAATACAGATAATTCTGTGGAATGTTGAAAAATCGTGTATTTAAATACGCATATTTTAATTTAAGATCACGCTCGATTAATTGGTAATCAGAATCAGAAATAGTTTATCTTTTTGAAAAGTATATCAGTAAAAACTTGAGCACCTGAGTAATTTTTCTTCTACACTGTCAGAAACCGTGACAAGTAAGATAACTAAGACTAATAAAATAAAATCTTATTATCTTTATTACTAGATATTTATATATTGCTTACGAAAAAATTGAACTGAAACAACAGACGACACTTAGCCCCGCACGTGGTCAAGATGGGATACTATGAAAACATAAAGAGTATCATAGGCTGAAGTGAGCGGAAATCCTGGAACTGCACCATCGTATTTCTTAATTGCCGATCCATTATTCAATAAATATAACATATAAACACAGCTATTTAGATAAATAAGTAATACTATTACCGTAAAAACTAGACCGATTTTGTTTAAGTTATCTGATTGATACTAATTATCAGATAATGGAAGCTAGAATAACTGTAGACACGCATAATTTGCTTTATATTGGCAAACCTGAAAAGCACCATGTCTATGTAATCAGCTATTTTCAGAAAGGTTTTATGGTCGTCAATATCCCAGGAACTCTTCTGTAATGGAAAACACTTTTCGTGGTCATATCCGGTTTAAGTGTCGAACATGATCATCACGCGAAATTTTTGTATCCAAATCATTTAGAAAATTTAAACACTTGTCTCGAATCTAAATTGCTACAGACACAATAAGAAATTAAACGAATGATCAATGCCAAAGCACTTTCCTTAATCAGATGGAGCGATGTAAACGGAAACGAATGCCTTTATTGCCGTGGTATTAATATGAAGATTTCATGTAGTCAAAAATACTTAATTATCAAGAGGAAAATTGTTTTAAGTGAAGACTAAAACAATGATATTACCTCTAATGAAGCCGTAATCTTTCTTATGACCTATTTAGCGAATTAAAAGCTCACAAATGACTGTTTATCACGTAAGAAATTAACAATTGACGCATTCTGCTTAATATTATTTAAGGTTATATGGCACTTATAGATGCTCATTCGAACACTTTCAAAGATTAAAAGAAAGTTAATGTTTTAAGGATTTTTATTATTTAATTGAAACCGCAATTAGTTTAAAATTGAGCGTGTAATAAAATTGTTTTAAAGGGCTTCAGTCACGGGTGTTTGGCTGTTTCTACAGTTTTACAGCTCAGAATCATTTTGATTTTATACAAACACGAACACACCTTTGAGATTAATTGTTTGATAGCTTATACATTTAAGGTGCAAGTCGCTAATTATTTTGTGGTGCTATAATGCACTACCGGAATCTATATATCACTTTTATGACTTCTGAGATAATGCTGAACGTACTTGTAGCAAAACCGATATCGTAAAATTGGTGATATATGTAGCAGTTCTTAGTTATGCACCAATAACACACGAATCGGCAAAAATAAATTAAAAATGAAATGATAACGTCGACAACAATAACTATTCTAGATATGTACATGTACCTTCTGTTTTAAAACAGAATGATCAATATCATTAAACAGAGCTGGGTGGTGAATTATGATAGTTAAAATAGAAAATATATGTAAAACTATACCATGACATTCCTTGCAAAATTGTTCACTTTGGGAAAAAAGGCATAAGGTCCCCACGAAAAAGTTAATCGTTAATTAATACATTTCCTTATAAATCCTAGCTTTAAGCCTTGACAGTCTATCTGTGCTATTTTCCTCAAAATCTGAATATAAAGCAGACTTAATAGTCTATACGTTTACTTTACATCAAGTGTAATCGTATATAAGCTGATCCTTATTTCCTAAAGAATAGATTTTAAATGACATGACAATAGACTGCATCTATGTTTCAGAGTCAAACGCTGAAAGGTTCGTTAAGCGTTTACTTCTGGACATCCAGTGGTTGCCGTTGATTTGTTATATATTTGTTTTTCGCTCATTTTTTTGTACATAAATAAGGCCGTTATTTTTCTCATTTGAATTGTTTTGCATTTTTCATTTCTGGGCCTTTTATAGCTAACTATGAGGTATGGGCTTTGCTCATTGTTGAAGTCCCTACGGTTATCTATAGTTGTTAATTTCTGTGTCATTTGGTCTGTTATGGAGAGTTGTCTCATTGGCAATCACACCATACCTTCTTTTTTTTTTTTTATATCCACAGGATTTATATAACAGTATAAAGTTAGTCTTATCATTTTATTAACTATGCTAAAGATTGATTATATTAATATTATACAAAACAATATTCACTTGTCACTTTATTCACTCACAATCTGCTTTACACATGCAGGTTTTCCGATTTTCACGCTGCCTTTAAGAGTTAGACCAAATATTAGTAAATTGGAGTCATGCTATAATGTTACGAGGTAGACCATGTATATGCAACTCTTCGTGATAGTGTCGTCCAAGATAGAAAACATTCATACCACATAAACCTATCCCAATATAAAAAAAATAGTTCTGAATATACATATCATAGTTGCCTCTGTACTTTAAGCGCCCTTCTCTCTATTTGTATCTGTGGGCATTTTGAATAATGCGTGCAATCATTCTTGTATTTTCTTGTTAATTCGACCTGTTGATACTTTTTATAATGTATTTTTGTTATTTTATATTAATATGGATCTGGTCTATTTACCAGCTTTGATTATAGGAATATCTATTAATTTTCACTTCTTCGTACTACATTTGTATGAACTTTAAGATTATTCTCCTTAAATCTTTACTGGGCAGTTTTAGCCAGCTCTAATTGTATAGTTTTATTGTTGATATTCACCCCAATTTGTATCTATTGTTAAATTATGTATTTATATGACAGAACTTTCTTGGTATTCCTAATTATTGGAAGAATTTTATACACATAAGTAGAATACCTAAAACGACAAAGTTATTTTTCATTTACCTTTAGATATTATTAAAACCGTTTTTTTTTCAAAAGTGATTATTTTCGAAGGGTTAAATATTTAGCAGTGGTGTCTTGCCATGGCTTTGTTTGGACTTGTTTGTTTGCTTTTTGGCCTTGAATGTTTGTCCCTAATATTTTATTAACTGTCCATTTGCATTCAGGCATCGCAGATCAAATTTATTCGTTCATACTGTGTTAATTTACGTTTTTTTGATTGAGTTAAGCCTTCCAATTGGTATTTTATCGTGTGGTTTTCTATGTTGTGATGTTATGCTATTGTTTCAGAAAGGGGAGAAGGTTTGGTACCATTAAAACGTTTTATCCCGCTGCCAATGGATGCACCTGTCCTAAGTCAGGAATCTGATGTACAGTAGTTATCGTTTGTTAACGTAATTTATACGTGTTTCTCGTTTCTCGTTTTTATATAGATAAGACTGTTGGTTTTCCCGTTTGAATGGTTTTACACTAGTAATTTTGGGGCCCTTTATAGCTTTTTGTTCGGTGTGAGCCAAGGCTCCGTGTTGAAGGAGTACCTTGGCCTATAATGGTTTACTTTTTTTAATTGTTATTTGGATGGAGAGTTGTCTCATTGGCACTCACACCACATCTTCCTATATCTAATCAGTTTAATATACATGATCAACACCTTGTTCTTTAGATTAACGGTTTAGTTGTAATGGGGGTTTTTTGAAAATGAATTTTTTTTTTGGTATTTTCATAAGCTTATGTATTCGATGTTTTCGCCATCTAGAAGAGGCTTGCTAATGCCTAGCCTGTTGCAGTTTCGTTAAAAAAAAATAAAAATGAAAAACACATTGTTGAACAAAAGTGTATAATTACTGAATGCATCTAATTTTGTAAAAAATTTAAAAAAAAACAAAAAAACAAACAAAGAAGATGTGGTATGATTGCCAATGAGACAACTCTACACAAGAGATCAAAATGACACAGAAATTAACAATTATAGGTCATGAACAAAGCCCATACCGCATAGTCAGCTATAAAAGACCCCGAAATGACAATGTAAAACAATTTAAAGGAGAAAACTAACGGCCTTATTTATGAAATCCTAAAACCGAACATATGTTTTGACCGATGAGAGTCAAATATATTTTTGTGCGTTGTAAATCACACCACCATCGAAAGTACCTAATTATTACCATTTCACCATTATAAAGCATATCAATAATGTAATGGGTTGCGAATTAAAACTAGTCGAATTTGCATTTTGTTTTATAATATATATATACCTTTACTATTAGCGCTGAATAACATTTTGAATAACATTTTTATTATATGGAACATTATAACTTCAGGTTGGAATACAAATATAGCCTTTGTATGAGGTCGATACATATAGAATAACCATACATTGTCTCGAAATATCAATGTTATTTGTACAAGGCTTAGAAACAGGTAGAAAGCGAGGCTGTGCCGAACATTTCTAACTGTTTCGAGCCGAGTACAAATAACCGATTGATATTTCGAGACAATGTATGGTTATTCTTTATATACTGCAACTCTTATAAGTGTTCTAAATGAAGTAGAATGAAATTCAAAACAGTGTGGCTGTGGCCATTGATTGACACATTAAATTCATCCATTGACACATTAAATTCATCCATTGACTGGGACAATTTACGTGAACGTTTGTCTGTAACGACCACTGTTCACGACGTACCTACGATAGACATTTAAACTGTGGGGTCACCAAAGGTTTCTTAACGCCTTTAATTATAAAATAATTCGAAAAATTAATCAGGAATAACCTTTATGTTTTGATTTATATAATTGATATGAATCAAAACATCGTGTTATTTCTGATTAATTTTTCGAATTACTTTATAAAGGTGTTGAGAACCTTTGGTGACCCCATAGTTTAAGTGTCTTTAAAAAGTACACAGTGAGCAGTGGTCGTTAAATACAAACGTTCACCTAAATTGTCCCAGTCAATGGATGAATTTAATGTGTCAATCAATGGCCACAGCCACACTGTTTTGAATTTCATTCTATTTAGGGTAAAACCCATCATTTTTTAATTTGAAGCGGACGACGTAAAAATTATTTCCGCGAACCTGTATGTTTTATTGACGTCATAAATAAAACTCTACGGAAACGCATTGTCAACGTCATAAACAAGGTGATATACGGTCAGTGACTGTATATCACATATGAATATACAGTCAATGCAATTTGACTGCTCAAATAGGACAGCTGCAGTATATTATCAGATTATTACATGGCATTTTTCATATCGCATGTATTATCAGCCCTAGGTTCAATATCAGCCCAAGAGCCGCATGGCTCGAGGGCTGATATTGACCGAGGGCTGATAATACATGCGATATGAAAAATGACATGTTATGATCTTTTTATCATATGCTTCAACAATGGAGGAAAATAACAGATCATATATTGATCCTTTTACGTGGTTCCCAAATAGAAGTTCAAAGATTGAAAAGTTCCCGGACGTCGGACCCAACTTTAGTACATTCGATATCAAATCTTTCTACCATATGCCTCAACAGAGGAGAAAACATTTTTAATATGGACGACTCGACAAACCCCTAAAAAAACCCCAACACTATACATAGTGAACACTGTTTGGAAAAGTCAACCTTTTCAAAGTAACTTTCTAAATTATGTTTAAAACTTATAAAGAATGCATTTATTTAATAATTTGTTTGTTTGTTTTTTTATTTTTATTTTTTTTTTTTTTTTATTATTTTACACAATATACTTTTCAGTATCTAAATAATTGTTTTGTACACTATTTTGTACTGTTTTTCACTGAAAACGTAGCATTGAGGTGTATTTTCCGGAATTTGCCGAGTATCACCGGAATGCCATGTGATAACGTTACGGAAAGGCATGTGATAACAATCGAAGCATGTGATAAACTTTTCATATCAGCCCGCTAAGCACCAATTAAAAAAATATGGAATTTACGTTAATTTAATGCTATTATCATACAGTAAAAATCATATGTTATTTAGTCTAAGATATACTTAGACTAAATAACATATAAATTTTACCGTATGATAATAGTATTAAATTGACGTAAATTCCATATTTTTCGAATTGGTGCTTAGCGGGCTGATATGAAAAGTTTTTCACATGCTTCGATTGTTATCACATGCCTTTCCGTAACGTTATCACGTGGTATTCCGGTTATACTCGGCCAATTCCGAAATACACCTCAATGCTACGTTTTCGGTGAAAAACATTACATAGTTGTGTACAAAACAATTATTTGAATACTGGAAAGTATATTGTTTAAAATAATAAAAAAATGATTAAAAAAAAGAAAGAAATTATTTCATAAATGCATTTTTTAAGTTTTTCTGAAACATAATTTAGAAAGTTTCCTTAAAAGTTGACTTTTCCAAGCAATGATCACTATGTTTATTGTTGAATTATTTTTTTGTCGATTCGTCCATATTAAAATGTTTTTTTTTCTCTCTCTCTCTGTTGAGGCATATGAAAGAAAGATTTCATATTGAATGTATCAAATTTTGGGTCCAACGTCCGTGAACTTTTTTACTCTTTAAACTTCGGGAACCACGTTTAAGGATCAATATATGAATCTGATATTTTTCTCTACTGCTGAAGCATATGATAAAAAGATCATAACATGTCATTTTTCACATCGCATGTATTATCAGCCCTCGAGCCATGCGGCTCTTGGGCTGACATTGAACCTAGGGCTGATAATACATGCGATATGAAAAATGACATGTAATAATCTGATAATATTGACCTGAAAGAAGTATATTGACTGAGGACGAAGTCCGAGGTCGATATACTTCTTTGGGTCGATATATCCTGTATTGACCTCATACAAAGGCTATATTTGTTATATTATTAATTTCCGACCATGTTTGTATCAAAATCGTCATTTAGGTTTGTTGGAACTTTATAGATATTACATTGCCTCCTTGACAATAACAACATATTAGTTGTTATTTCATTTACTTTTTTTTGGGACATCTTATGTATTTGAAGATTTTTTTCGTCAAATAATCGATCACAGATATCATTTGTTTCAAAACGTTCAACAATATCCTGAAATTCATTACATGACGTCACAAAGTATATCGGTTTTTAGATATTCTAAAAATAACCGTGCAATATGCTTTTTGCCGGTCAATATGCTTTTTGCTATCCGCCGTTTTCTCTCTACCTTCGAAAATATAGTTTAACATGTGACTATCCATAAACGAATCAAATTTGTTAAAATATACGAATTAATAATATTAAGAAATAGTGCATGAAGAATATTTAATAATCAGTTTCCAGTAGGATTTTGCAATTTTAAGAAATTAACCTTGCATGTTTAACAAATGAGGAAATTTGCCTTATCTTTTTGCATCGAAGAATATCCGGCGAAAACAATATATTTTTGTAAATATGGCTTTACCAGCTGAATAACATTTTGATTTTATGGAACTTTATTAATTTAGTTAGAGAAAAAATATCAAGAAAATAATAAAGAATGTTTAATACTCATTTTCCAGTAGGTTTTTGCAAGTTTAAGATATGGACTTTGCAAGTTAAACATATGCAGGGGAAATTGGCTGCATGTTTTTGCATCGAAGAACATCCGCCAAAAACAATAGTACCTTTTAGTATCTTATCAAATTTTTGTTCAAAAATCACATTGCTAGTTTTTAATAAAGATTGATTTTTATTTATTAGTGTGAAATGAATTGCTTCTTTTACAAATGGATATTCACGCATGTGGCGAAAATGTATAGATTTAAATCGACAAAGAAAAGCACGTTTTTACTAAGTTTTTATGCAAAGTAGCCCTTTAATTTATTACACAATACTTTGAAGCAAGTATAATGTTATCTTATATGCATATAGAATGAAATTCAAAACAGTGTGGCTGTGGCCATTGATTGACACATTAAATTCATCCATTGACTGGGACAATTTACGTGAACGTTTGTCTGTAACGACCACTGTTCACGACGTACCTACGATAGACATTTAAACTGTGGGGTCACCAAAGGTTTCTTAACGCCTTTAATTATAAAATAATTCGAAAAATTAATCAGGTATAACCTTTATGTTTTGATTTATATAATTGATATAAATCAAAACATCGTGTTATTTCTGATTAATTTTTCGAATAACTTTATTAAGGTGTTGAGTACCTTTAGTGACCCCATAGTTTAAGTGTCTTTAAAAAGTACACAGTGAGCAGTGGTCGTTACATACAAACGTTCACCTAAATTGTCCCAGTCAATGGATGAATTTAATGTGTCAATCAATGGCCACAGCCACACTGTTTTGAATTTCATTCTAAATTCTCTGTTTTCATATTTAAATGGAATCAATGGATTAACTAAAACATCGGTACATTACTAGTATGTAGGACTCGGAAGTGCGATGGTCTGCGCAGAAGTGCGATGGTTCGCAGATGTTTATGATAAATTTCAGTTCAAATTTGTTTATCGTTACTTTTGTTGGAAAGTATTAAATGGAGAAAAAAAAACAGTTTGTTTTTTCCTGAAAATTATTTTTAATATAATTACTTCATTTTCAAAATGTTTCCTTTTAGCTGTCCCGAAATGACGACTGTTTGGATTCGTTATTTGTTTCATATAAATTGGGTTAGGTTTTTTTTAATGATGATACTAGGTATTTGCAAAATACATCAAATAGCATATGCAAGCAGAAAGATGCTCTTTATGTACACGCACACGACATGAATTTGAACAAATCCGTTCTCTTTATTACAGCACACTCAGCCATTTTAGAATGCGGGACAGTACTAACAGTCATTGGGAATGGTCAACTGTACAAAGTGTTGAAGAGCGCTAATGTTTAAACACATCAAATGTTGTATAAATCATAATTCAACATAAAGTTGAAATCAACAAGAATCATTGCAACTACGGTCATTGTGATGATATTAATAAGTGTTACAATTTATTTACAATTCTATAATCAAAGAAGAAAAACAACTATAAAGTACAGATATTTTTCATTTTTGCTAAAGGAAATTGTCTATATGCCTTATTGTGTTTCTTTGATACATATGACTTAGCTCTGTACTTAAACATCCCGTAATTTTGTTTTTGTTCTCTGATAATTGTTGTATAACTGTTTTTCATTTTTGATAATTGTGCTGTGTTTACATGCAAGTTTGTATTTCTTTGATACATATGACGTGGCTCTGTTCTTGAACATCTCTTCATTGTGTTATTGTTCTATGATAAATGTTGTATAATTGTTTTTCACTTTTGCTATTTGTGCTGTGTTTATATGCCTTTTTGTATTTCTTGGATACACATAATGTGGCTCTGCACTTATACATCACGTCATTGTGTTATTGTTCTATGATAATTGTTGTATTCTTGTCTTTCATTTTTCAAACGTGCTTTGTCTTTATGCCTTTTTGTGTTTCCTTGATACATATGACGTAGCTCTGTATACTTATGTATCCCGTCATTGTGTTACTAACGTAACGGTACCCAAATTGCACCGAGTACCCAAATTGCACCTTTTTATCAAAAATAGCAGCCAAAATCTAACAAGATTTCCTAGAGACTAAAAAAATGGTATTTTTATGATTTGATACTATGCACGTCTTTCAACATAGGTAAAAATATTTAGATATACACAAAACGTTCACAATATTTATCAACAGATGAAGTGTTTACTAAAAAAGCAAAATGTACTGAAACGTCGCCATGCGACGTCATCAAAACGTCATCTTTTTAAAATTAACAAATACAATACGTTTCAAGTATCCATTTCTTAAAAAATGAAGAGTAAGCATGGACAAATATCCAATTGTTCAAAATATTTGTAAAAAATAAACAAAAGCTCTGTTATTCGACTTTTGACGATGCGAATTTAAGCATGGATGCAATTTGGGTACTCCTCATTACAGAATCTGGGATGGTTTGGAGGTAAGTTCAGACCAATTTTTCTATGATTCCTTATGGATTGAAAATCAAATTGGTGTACCTTTATAATAAAGAAGGATACAGCTACAAAATAAACACAAAATGGAAATTTTTGTCTTGATCATAAAAAAACTTAGTTGAAAAAACTGTCAAAATAGGTGCAATTTGGGTACCGTCACGTTACATGCTATAATTGTAATTGTTTGTAGTTTTGTTATACATTTTTGCTAATGTGCTTTGTCTATGTGCTATTTTGTGCTTCTTTTTCCCATATTTGTTTGTTTTTATAGTAATTTAGATTACAACGCAATGTTGACTGCTGTAACCCTATTTTTGACATTTTTACCTTTAACTAGTACAGTATGTCTGTTTGTTTTGTTCGCACATCGTTGTCACAATAATAAAATTTGATGCGACTGTCATAAAAGGGAGAGGTTAAGCTAGCTGTAAAACCAGGTTTAATTCACGATTTTCTACACAAGAAATGCCTGTAACAAGTCAGGAATATGACAGTTGTTATCCATTCGTTTGATGTGTTTAAGCTTTTGATTTTGCCATTTGATTAGGAACTTTCTGTTTTGAATTTTTGTCGGAGTTCAGTTTTTTTTGTGTTTTTTTACTTTTTATGAAGCCAAAATCTAGGAAAATGATCAAAAACATTTTCCTACAACAAAAAAAAGATCCTTAAAATGGTTAAAAAACTGTGTTCCACCGACTGTAGAATTTATTTGTCTTAATGAAGTAAGTGTAGCTACTACGCGTTTTACAATAAACAAACAATTGGGAATAATAGTTTTGTTGTTGCTTGAAACACAATTGTGACAAAACATATTTTCCTAAGAAAACAATAGTTATAACATTTTAGCAATACCAGAGTATGAATCATATATCTTCGAATTAACGGTTATCATAATTTGTTGACTGTTTTGAAGATTTATTGAACAATTTGTACTTACCAACAACAACACCAAGGATGACAATTTTGGGGCAGAAACTGACTATCCTTCCGAAGCACCTGAGTTTTGTTTGTAAAGGATGTTTAATATCCTTTTCTATGGTTTTCAAGATTGTATTTTGGTATTTAATATATTTTTTATGTTTTTGTCTCTACCGGTCACAGTGCAAGTACTCCTGTATCGGTGCTTTGTGTCTGTTGTTGTAAATTAAATATTAGTTGTTTTTGTACCTCGTTTTTAATGGTTTATATCACCATATTTGGTTTTCGTAAACTGTTTTGTTACGATTAAAGCCTTTTGTTTTTTTCAATTGTTTAACATTGTTCATGTCGGGGCTTTTGAAGCCAACTATACGGTACGGGTTTTATCATTGTTGAAGGACGTGCATGCTAAGCTATCAATGGTATCATATGCATGTTCAAATTTAAATCGATGATCAAAAATGATAAGCTAACATTGGTATGTATATTCACATTTAAATCGATGAACGAAAATGATAAGCTAACATTGGTATGAATATTCACATTCAAATCAATGCACGAAAATGGTAAGCTAATATTGGTATGGATATTCATATTTATATCGATCATCGAACTTTAACAATTGAAAGTATTGTAGGTATGTGTTGCAATTAAACACGGACTCTTCAAAACAACATCCGTGAGTTCTTAATTTGATTTTGACCTTTTTGAATTATAAGCCTGTATCTTTGGTGAGTTTTAAGAACCTTTGTGCCTTTTAACACCTAGAAAATGCACAGTACCAATTGTATGTGCAAAACGTTTGTTTTTATTTTAGTCTTGCATTTTCATCAGAAGTTAAGAGCAAATTAAGCTCTTCGTGACTCCAATCTTTTGTTCCAAACCATATTTTAATGGATTCCATATGGCAATACCACTAATATATAACATTAAGCTTAACACGATGTACCAGTATTGTGTTGCACGTGTGACAAAATGTCAATCTTGATTTGTAATCCAGGGATGTATATTTTTAAATGCTGTACTTGGTCTTGATTTCAGGCAATAACTGTAAAAATTCCGCTCATCTACATTTCTATTTACATTAATCGTATTTTATTGTTCTTCCCTATGAAGAAGTGCGTGTGGGGTATATAAAAAAGTGGGCGTCAGTCCTGATATTCAGCACTTTTAGGTGAACAATTCGTTCAAGCTTTGTCTGAAACTTATATCGAATATGTATATCAGCAATGCATTGGCTGAGTAGTTTGAAAATCAGTGTTGATTGATCAATTTTTAAAGCAGTTAGTCCCCTTTGAAGTATAAATTATATTGAAAATTGAAATCTAAACGATCTGTTAAAGTCAAGCATACTTTTTTGTAAGACTTTATAATCAAAGATTTGTACCTACAATGTCCTGGTCGAATTCAAAACCCAGTGCTGATCAATCATTTTTACAGGAGTTATATTTATATACGCCCGTCAAAATTTTGACGGGACGTATTATGGTATACAAATGTCCGGTGTCCGTCCGTCTGTCTGTCTGTCCGTCCGTCTGTCTGTCTGTCTGTCTGTCTGTCCGTCTGTCCGGCGTAAACATGTCGCACCGTAACTTGAGAACGACTTATCTAAATTTCATGAAACTTAATATAGTTGTTTCTTATGATGGTCAAATGATCTGTATACTTTTTGGTGAAAATAAGATTTAAACTTTTTGAGTTACGGCACTTTGTAACTAAAACAGGGGTGTATTTTTTTTCACATGTCGCATCGTATCTCAAAAACGCTTCTTGATTATTGCTTTAAACTTTACACACTTCTTAGTTATATTAATCTTAATATCTGTATACTTTTTGGTGATGATTCAAAATTTCATTTTTTAGTTTTTGAGTATTTTGTAAAAAAGGGGGAGGGTTTTTTTACATGTCGCGCCATATCTCAAAAACAATTTATGATTATTGCTTAAAACTTTACACACTTCTTTTTTATATTAATCTTAAGATCTGTATACTTTTTGGTGATGATTCAAATTTCATTTTTGAGTTATTGAATATTTTGTAAAAAAGGGGGAGGGTGTTTTTACATGTCGTGCCGTATCTCAAAAACGATTTATGATTATTGCTTAAAACTTTACACACTTCTTTGTTATATTAATCTAAAGATCTGTATACTTTTTGGTTTGATTCAAAATTTTATTTTAGTGATATTTGTAAAAAAAAAAACAGGGTGGGGGGTTTCACATGTTCCGCCGTGTCTCAAAAACAATAAATGGTTATTGCTTAAAACTTCCTCAGAAACTATTTATGATTATTGCATAAAACTTCCACACAAGACGTCGGGCGTATCATGCGCTCATGGCGCACCTGTT
Organism: Mytilus edulis; assembly: GCF_963676685.1. Classification (NCBI taxonomy): domain Eukaryota; kingdom Metazoa; phylum Mollusca; class Bivalvia; order Mytilida; family Mytilidae; genus Mytilus; species Mytilus edulis. Next base: position 33,321,256 of record NC_092347.1, on the reverse strand, counting down.
TATTTACATGTATGAGCCTTCGAAATATTCTCTATGGAAAATTGTATAGTTAGTCCCCTGAAGTGTACATTTCTTGTCAAGATTTTAAATTTTAAATACAGGTTTATATTAAAATGTATAAGACAAATTTGAAAATTCGTGTCAGTCAACTACTTTCAAAGTAGAATATATATATATTGGATATAACGAATTATATTAGAATTAAAAACCAATTGTTCAGAAAACAATTGAAGGTCTTTCCACACAAAACAATGTATTTTCATATGAAAGAAGTAGAATTAAGTTTAAAATGTCATGTCAATCATCGTATGACAGCTCATTGTACGCTGATTCCAAAAATATATGGTTTCTATACAATATTTTTAAATACTAGTATGGAGAATAATTAGTTACTTCCGGTTTGAAACATGTTATATATGTTATGATGGTATGATACTAAACCCCTAACGGGAAGGATTATGCCTGATGTTCATATGATGAAATCATAATCTTTCAGTCAGTTTAATTGAAGTCTGGAGCTGGCATGTCAGTTAACTGCTAGTAGTCTGTTGTTATTTATGTATTATTGTCATTTTGTTTATTTTCTTTGGTTACATCTTCTGACATCAGACTCGGACTTCTCTCGAACTGAATTTTAATGTGCGTATTGTTATGCGTTTACTTTTCTACATTGGCTAGAGGTATAGGGGGAGGGTTGAGATCTCACAAACATGTTTAACCCCGCCGCATTTTTGCGCCTGTCCCAAGTCAGGAGCCTCTGGCCTTTGTTAGTCTTGTATTATTTTAATTTTAGTTTCTTGTGTACAATTTGGAAATTAGTATGGCGTTCATTATCACTGAACTAGTATATATTTGTTTAGGGGCCAGGTGAAAGACACCTCCGGGTGCGGGAATTTTTCGCTACATTGAAGACCTGTTGGTGAACTTCTGCTGTTTTTTTCTTTCTATGGTCGGGTTGTTGTCTCTTTGGCACATTCCCAATTTCCATTCTCAATTTTAACTCAGATTATATTTGAATATTTACTTGACACTGATTCCAAAAATATCTGGTTCTGTATACTTTTATACTAATAAAGTACAAAAAATAGCTACTTCCGGTGTCGTAACTAACAATTTAATAAAAAAAAAATTGTTGATGTCTTATACGGTTTTTGGAAATAAGTGAAAATAAGCCAAATTCAAATTTGGAATATGACCTTGACCTTTGACGTTGCCCTATTTTTTATTTTTTGTACCAAGGACCTCAAATCAAAAGATCCTAGGTCTCTATCACCTATGGTTTATAAGATAGAAATGCATATCACTTATATTAAATGCATAAGGGGAAATAACTCTCATATTGAGCATTCATATTGCTTCGGTCAAAATAGGACAAATCATGCGAAAGATATAACGAGCAGTTTTATAAAATAAATTTGTCGCTTTCTTTTACAGTTACGGAGGAGATGTAGGCACAAGGAAAACAGTGTTCGGGGAGATAACTCTTACAAAGAAAATTGTTCGTCTTAGCAGGGTGAAAATTAAAAGCTCATGATTTATACGATACCATATGAGAAATATCTAAGCGTCATATTGCGAAACAAAAATTTCAGAATGTGGCGGAATTTTTTTTTAATAATAATCAGAAGAAATACAATAGGTCTTTCCACAGGAAAGTGGAAAGACCTAATTAAATTTTGACAGTAATGTCATCTGATGGTGATACAACCTCTATTTGAAGTTTGACATGACTTTTGTTCAAACCATCATATAGGGTCATGTATATTTGCCTTATATATCACAAAATGCATCAGAACAAAACAGTGTTATCTTCAGTTACCTTTATTATAAAGGATTTAAACAAGATACACATGGAATGAACATGAATAACGACGTTGACAGATCAGAAAAATCTCAGTAAATGTGTTCTCCGACTGTTTCTTTTAGGAGGCCACCCTTATGATACATCTATATATTTTTACACATATGGCTCCCATACTCAAGAGTACATACAGGTGTGACAAGGGATATACATACACGTGCGTATGTGAAGAAGAATGTATACAAAAATGTGTTTTCCATATTTTTATTTACATTCCACCCGTGTCATCCTGAACGTCTAAGTCATTTTCACTCGAAGAGTGCGACATCTGGGTTTTAGAAATGCCTAATAATGTTTCAGCCATGTTCTCATTTGAATAAACGTCAGGCTTTGTTAGGAATTTTTCATTCATTACTTCACTAATTGCAGGATCAATTTCGGATTTAACTTCCGTTTGCGTGTCTTTATTATCAATTTCGAATGCCAGTGAAATTTTTTCCTCACTTTTATTTTTCTTGGCTGTCGACATATTGTTGTGTTTTTTCGATACATCCGTGCTTTTCTCCACATTTAGTTTAAGTTCTGCAGCTTCAGCGTTAGAAATATTTTCCTGTTTCTTCCATTTTGTCCTTCTATTTTGAAACCATATCTTTACCTAAAACAAAACAAACACGTTGAAATATCGTTTTATAGATAATTAGGATCTGTGTTGTTGTGACTCGTGTAAGAGTGTCATAAGTAAAATTAACGAGAATTCAATGACGTCTTAATATCGCTTCCTCTTGTATTCGATGCATAAACCATGCATCCATGTCATTCACGATGAATCGGTGATATCCGATATCGCCAACTTGTGCAGAAACAATTCAAAACAATTAAGTGATTATTGCAAAAACTTTCATCTTCATAATTGTGAAGTTTTATTAAGTTTACTGATTTACGAAATCGGCAATGAAAATTATGCATCAAAAGAAATGCATTGAAATCTACAATTTTCATTTGGACAAAATCAAACTCGTTTGTTTTTCCTCATATATATTTACATGCATGGGTTTAAAAAATATACCATAACAATATTATATTTAAACTAGAGGCTATAAAGAGCATGTGTCGCTCGCCTTCGTCTTCAACAATTACCACTTTTCTTTTAATAAAAAAAAATTCATCAGTATAGGGCAATATATTTATCTTTATTTATCGCTAACTGACAATTTAAGTCAAACTCATGTTGACATAATTATAATTTGATTCGTCGATTTTGTACTCCTGATCTTTCTTTTTTTTTTTTTTTTTATAGATTTTTATGCCCCACCTACGATAGTAGAGGGGCATTATGTTTTCTGGTCTGTGCGTCCGTTCGTTCGTCCGTTCGTTTGTCCGTCCGTCTGTCCGTCCGTTCGTTCGTCCGTCCGTCTGTTCGTTCGGCCGTCTGTCCCGCTTCAGGTTAAAGTTTTTGGTCAAGGTAGTTTTTGATGAAGCTGAAGTCCAATCAACTTGAAACTTAGTACAATGTTCCTTATGATATGATCTTTCTAATTTTAAAGACAAATTAAACTTTTGACCCCAATTTCACGGTCCACTGAACATAGAAAATGAAAGTGCGAGTTTCAGGTTAAAGTTTTTGGTCAAGGTAGTTTTTGATGAAGTTGAAGTCCAATCAACTTGAAACTTAGTAGAAATGTTCCCTATGATATGATCTTTCTAATTTTAATGCCTAATTATATTTTTTACCCATTTTCACGGTCCATTGCACATGGAAAATGATAGTGCGAGTGGGACATCCGTGTACTTTGGACACATTCTTGTTTCTCTATATTTTTCGAAGATAATTGGCAAATTTTTTTATTATTAAAACCAAATCATCTTTAAAGGGCAATAACGAGTCGACCGAAAAGTATTGCAATGTGGATTATTTGTAGATCTTGTCTTGATGATCATGTGTGCAATCTAAAGTTTCCATTTTTTATAATAATCGAAATATTAAATAGGCAAAATGCAAAAATCACATGGGAAAATCATCATTATTAAAGGACAATAGTTTCAATAAGGAGTCGACTGAAAATTTTGGTCACGTTAACTTAGATCTTGCTTGGTACATCATTTTGGCTATTTATAGTTTCTGTCTTTCTATTACAGTTTTTAAGATATTAGACAAAAACACAAACAAATGGTAAAAATAATCACCTTAATCAAAATACATTACATGTTGGGGAGTAATACAACAGATATGCCGTAACTGCAAAATATTTCAAACGAGTTATCTTCCTTAGTAAAACTATGGTATTCAAATCGGATTTTGTTTCGGTCTTCATAGATGTTTTTAAATATTTGTGTGTTTGGTTCCAAACGCTCGTCCATAAATGGATGTATTATTAACACTGATCATAAATACGTTTGTAGCAATTTCATACCGCAGATTAACGAGAAAGTGCCGTAGATGTGTCGTTCTTCCGCCTGCAGAAGTGTGTTTCCGTCAAAGTTATTAAAGCTATCAACATAAAACCCAAAAGGGTCTGCATGATAATAATGTCCAACATCAATTGTGATAAATATGTAACATTGTCATATAAACACATAATGATCTAAAATTGTTATCAATTCTGAGAAATCATGTAATCAGCTTTTCTCACTTAATTTCATGTCATTATTGTATCAATATTTAATTTGACAAATTCCACAATCTTTTTTAACCATAAAGTACTCCCATAAAATACCTCACACAAGCAGTAAACGGCGATCGTTAATGGTAAATTAATGAGCTTTTATAACAGCGCCACACTTATAATTTTGACACTTTACGTAAAAGTGTGCCCTTTTCCGGAAACATCCTACTTAAATGAAATTTAAATTAGTTAAAAATTGTTCAGATGAAACAAAAACTTACACCTGTCGTTAGCTAAATTAAAACATTGACAAATGTATTATAAAATGTTATAATATCTAAATTGATTCTTGCGTGAAGAATTATGGTTTAAAAAAACATCATCGCTCTAATGATTTCCATTATAGATACTTTACTCCTAATCGTTTTTCTAATAATTGTTAGTTTGCACGTGTCAAGCTTAACTTTAGACAATGACGTTCACGTATCGTGTCTAAGAAATGTCTTAAATGATCTTTAGATTTGAGATATGACTTAATATGAGCAGTGTTTTTATATAAACATACTGTGGCTTTGAAAAACATGCATATTTGATCAGATATTTACGTTCTGGACCTGAAGCTATTATGGTGATCGTGTGAATTTAATTTCTCAAATGTTACAGGTTAAATATTTGTAGTTACAATTTTAGTGATGTTCATACGCAGAGAGGGATACTGTACAAAAGACACAAAAAATACAGCATCATCTTATCTAAAGAAATCTGCTTAAGATGATCAAGTGTAGAAAAATATTTAAACCGATTTTGAATAGGTGAAAATAGATATTTCTCAAGATTTTGAATTATTTGCCTGTGAAAAAAACGCAACGAACTTTCATGGCCATAGTTATATAAATTAAACAGAATATGACACGGTCACCACGCACACTTGGATACTGTAATATAGAAGTTTTTGTTTCTAAATACTATAACGAAATAAAAGGGCTTCTTCGTAGATTCTGAGTTTTGCTTTAAAGTGGTACAAATTCTAAAAAGAGTACAATTATATATGTAGCCAAGAACCATCTTGAATACCTAATTTGGAAAAGTGAGATAACCTTTCTATCGGTTCACTTTCTCACTTTAATGGATGAATTTATCTTGCATCACATTTTCACACATGACTGCTTTTGCATGCTATTACCAATTGAAAGTTAATGAATGTTTCCCGGTGGTCTTAAAAAGCAAATTTCAAACGCCCAAAATGTAAATACAGCCTTCTCGTCACTTCATTGATTTTAATCGAGAAATAAAATAAAACCGAGGATAATGATTTAAACCTTTAATCGTCAGATCGGCGATAAATGGACGATTGCAAAACGAACTTTTATACCGAACGCGCAAGTTCAGAATAATAATTAATATTGGAAGTTTCACAATATTTCTATATATAATGAGTTAATTTTTTTTAAATTCAGTAATCATAAATAAAGTAAATCCCAATTGAAAACACGTTTTGCAGATATTCAAAATCATCAAAAATAAATTCGAATCAAATATGAAATGTTACATTTTCATTAATAGATTCTTTTAAAATATTCAATAACGTAAAATATTTGATCAAAGTATTGTACAAATAAATGAATGAATTTACAAATGAACGACGATTACCATTTTCTTCAAATATATATGGCCGTGAAAGGAACGGTAACTCAGAAAATTTCGAATTTCCCATTTTCTTTTCCGTATGTATTTAAAAAATGTTCACTTATAAATGAGAAGTGACAATTCAAATTTTCTTCCTCCTAAGATAACGAGTTTGATATTTTTCATGGTTTTAAAGTTTGTTTTAATTTTACAAGAATTGTTGTAAAAAACCTATAAATTTATTGCTGACAAACTTATTCTAATATTTAAATTCCTAACAAAAGAAAACTTTAAAAGATATAAGTGTAGAACAACGTCCAAATCTACATATCACCGATTTCCAATTTAAATAAAGATATTGCAAGGTCAATAGCCATTTTGCTATTTCTGATTTTTATATACGAAAAATTAATTAAAACTGCATAAAGTGCCTTATGTAAGAATGATTCTTTAAAAGTAATGCTGAGATCTAAAAAGTACATAGTTTTAAGAGAATACATGCTGGTATTTTTTGTGATTTATTGCTGTTTAATAGTTTGATTTTTTTTTTAAAATAACCTAAAGTAAAGCAAGATCCATTCATGACACACAATCAGTACATGCACACCAAAAACACACCAATAGCAAGGACATGTAGCGCTTTTATTGCTGTTCTTCATCTCAAAATTACAGTTCAACCACGTTTTTTAAATTTAGATTTTTCTAAATCTTTAATTTTTAGATTAAACTTCTATCTGTCTTTATCGTCTTTCATCCCCCATTTTTTACAACCCATACTTTAAGTGTCGGTTAACTTTTAATACTAATGTGACAATTAATCTAAAAAGTTTTTCATGTTTCAAAGTCAGCAAAGAGAGGTATTGACATATGAAAACATTCTACATAGAAAAGGGAAAACAAAAGCAAGTATACTTTAAGTTGGACTCTTTCTTGAAGACAATGAACTAAAGCCTCTGTATGACCTCTCTGGTGACCTTTTTAGATACTCTAAAAATGAAGTATCAAAAATTTCAGGAGAGAATACAGGAGAAGACATGCATGTAGCCCTTACAAGAACAGTTTTACTATCTGTTTAAGTACCTGTGTTTCTGTTACATTCAACATTGTAGCCATTTCTGCTCTCTCTGCTGAAGACAAATACTTTTTCTGTTCAAATTGTTTTTCAAGTTCAAAAATTTGTCTCCCGGTAAATGTCGTTCTGGCTTTCTTTTTCTTATGGTTTGGATCACTGCAGTTATCATCGGATGATCTCTTTCGGGAATCCTCGGGGTCAGATTCCTCTGAAAATAATTTAAAAGATATTTCAATAATAAAGTTAAATTTTGTGAAACTAAATTAAAAGATTTTTTCATTTTTCTGTAATTGAAAGTCAAATGTGGGTGCAATGACATAAGGAACTTTACCCTCCTGTAATTATTGGTCTCTTCCGTTCTTTGTTGTAAATTACAGGGTGAAGAACACAAATATGCAATATGATTATTTCCAATTTGAGCGACAGTATTTGATAAGATTGCTTTATTTGCATCCAACTAATATCCCTATTTGGTTTTGTTCAGAATTATCTTACTATTTGACAATTCCTATTTTCCCTTCACTCTTCCACACATAAACGTTATGTGTAACTAAATTTTAAAGTTTTATTATTTTTTTAATTGAAATTCAAATATGTATTCGATGACATAAGGAACTTGACCTTCCTGTAATTATTGGTCTCTTCCGTTCATTGTTGTAGACTTGCATCAACTTACAAAGTGAAGAACACCAATATCATGAATATCTCGAAATTGAACTTCGGTGTTTGATGATGTTGTTCTATTTTAAATTATTTAGCACACGCATAAAACATTATATTCTTATGAAATTTGATGAACAAAAATTGGTTATATTTTTGTAATTAGTCAGTGTATTAATAATATATATAGTACAGTCATGAATATATACGCTTTTAGATTCACTTATTGAATATCTCATTGAATACGTTAAAAACGAAAATTCGGGGAAAATTATGTTTTGCTCATTAACGGACAAATTGAATGGAAAAAAAATATTCATAAAAATAATGCATATCAATTACTGTGAATTGTTTAACATCTATAAAAGAGACAGAGTAATGTTCAGAGAGTATTGGTTCCTTCCTCTTTTTTTTATATAAGATCTATAAATAATTGTTTTTCTTTTATATAAAAAAAACAAAACCAACATTGGAGAATGATTAAAAAATATCTGATGTTTTAAAAACGATATCCAAGTCTGTAAATCATGACGAAGCAATACCACAGATATGTGAAGGCTACCCATTTTTTATACCACAATGTACTTGGACAAGACTTCTTACACGGACAAAACAATCAAACTATTAATTAAAAACATCAATACTGACATTTGTTGTGCGTTAATAGTTAATGACCATTTATGATTATTTATCAGTTGTAGGACTATTTGTTGTCTGTTTGTTTGTTTGTTTTTTTTTTTATTTTCTGATATTTTCTATAAATTATACATTATCTATATTTACACATAATTTTATATACTTTCAGTATTTCAACGAGAAATAAAAAATAAATCTGCATATTTTAAACAATATCTTATCACTTGTCCTATATTTTGCATAGAAACTTCAAATAATTTACAAGTACAATAATAATTCGTTATAATACAATGTGACACCACTCTATTTATTTTTGCTTATCGAAATGTGAAGATATAATAAATAAGACGATTTTAACTTGAATGCAATCTATATTAATATTACATAAAAATGATAAGAGAAATGTGACTTTACCTTTAATTTCCTTCTTAATGTCACACGTGCTTGTTCTCAAGAAGCACCCTTCACATTTACATGTATAGCTTCTTATTAAGTCATTTTCTTTAACACTTTCTTTCTTGAGATTTTCCTTTTCACTGTTTTCACTGATTCCAAGTATATCCGATATGAAATGTCTCCTACTTTTTCTGGGTGGTTCATAGATATGGGGGTGCCATGTTCTAGGTGTGGTGAACAGCATGCTACCCTGGTGCAATAACCCCGTCGATGAAACAAAGGCGTGCAGTCTATGGTTCATTCCACATTCCATAATTATACAGAAGAAAATAAAATAAAATCGATAGTTTTTTCACCTCTTTGAAGATATAACAAAGTGTTTAAAATTTTCTCTCTCCTTAAAGAAGGTAATTTGTTAAAATTTAAACTGCAGTTGTTAAGTGTTATTAAAAACAAAACGATGGTTAGTGGTATAACAACTCGAGCTGATATAAATCTATTAGCAAGTTAATGAGGCTATAAGTTGATGCCGGTCTGGGGGAGGTGCCTAGCGTACATAATAATGTACTGTAATTACTAACATTTAGTTGGAATTATTGGTAAATTCGTTGTTATATTATACTGTCACTTACAAAATTAATGATCATAAAACATTACCGATAAACTCCCGATCATAAGGCTAGGTGTCAAAAGTAAGCCTATAAGATTTCCAATATTGACCGATTATATGGCGTTTAATTGTTTTAGTTATCTAGAACCATATTGCTTCTGATAGTAGAACAGATCACTTTACAAATTACAAGCAATTTTCTTTTTTCAAGATTATTTAATTTTCACTTCACGCGTGTTAGTTCAAAGGTCTTGTAAAAAGAAAAGTAGATTTTAGACGATTATAAGCTAATTTGATCCATTTAGCAATAAAATATAAGAAGGTTGTAGATATTTGTTTTCTGGATATAGATATAAATTTGAAATTATTGATAAAGCTGTAATTAAGCTGATGAATTATTTTGACTAGAAATCTATTTTCCACTTTCTTTCTTGAAATAGATAATTTTTGAAAGATACATTTCGCGCCTAAAATATATGTATATATATATATATATAATTATTTTATTTATTTTTTTTTGTTTATCTATTTATTTATATTTATTTGTTTATATTTTCTTATCTATTCATTTATTTTTTACTTATTTATTTATTTTTATTTGTTATACAAAAAGTTTATAGCAAAGTCATATTTTGCTTCTTGTTTTAAAGCCTGAACATATTTATTCCAAGTTAAATTATATCACAGATGGAAAAATGGAATTAGCAAAAAATCGCTTAAAAATGTAAAAACATCTATAGTTAGAAATCAATTAATTATCAGTCTATTGCTTGATCATTCCATTAAAATATTCATTTATTTTTTTCTTCGTAAAAAATACAATATTTGTTGATAGGAGTCGTTTTATAACCGTTACAAGCTGAATAGTTTTACACAAGGGAATCGTATATGTTCTGACATTTATGTGCCTTAAAGGGGTATATAATTCTACATGACGGACTCGTCGCTATTAAATGCCTCATGGTTCTTGTTGAATACAGAGAGCCTGTGACAACTGATGTCCACGTTATTGCAAAAATTACGATTTAAATGTAAACAGATATGCGGTGTGAAACCAAGACATGTGTTTCTGATTCAATCCTTAATTAATAGAACAATTCGTTTTGCTTAGAATGTATAATGATTCCACGTAATAGTGGCAGGCCAGCAGGTTTAATTAAGTTGACACGTTGATCGCTTTGGGACGTGGATTGCTATCTTAAAGATGTTCTAGACATAACTAATGGGGCAATTTGTCGTTAGAGAGAAGCAATTATTGAAATATTGAAATACAACTGAGATTTTACAAGACGCAATCTCTTCATTATTTGTATTACCCTTAATTATGTATTTTATATTGAAGAGAATGATGATCACAAATTAAAATAATTGAAAGAAACGTGAAAACAGTCTCTTTGAAAACGTTTTACGTAATGCAATATTCTTTGTTTCATATTTCTCTTCAAGTCTTTTTTTCGATCGCTTCAGGGATGAGCGGGAAACAGTGATTGATTGATAGATACGGGCCGATCACCTCACTAAAGAAAACAGATCCGGTAATGCCCTTTTTTTTTAGAGACCGACACTCTACCATTTCTGCATGGCTTCCAAATTCTATGAGCGTCATAAATATCTAGTTTTGACCATATTGTTGGTAAAACGTATTCAATTTGAACTTTATAATACGCGCACATTTATGAATATAAATAATACAAGGGCTAAAACACTGACGAGGCGATTTATTGGTTCTGAGATTTTTTGATGCCGACTATATATCCGTGTACTGTAATAATGATTTTTTTTTAAATGCAATCAAATTAAAATTTTTAAATTTCCAATAGGAATTTTCGTGCACAAATCAACTTCATCAAAAGCAAAATATTTTGAAGTATGAAGTAGAAATGTGACGAATTAAAAGACACTGTTTAGCCCTCTCGTTGGGTTGAAAGCCATTAACTTTTCTAATTTGTTTGATATCTTGTAATTTTACTCGCATTTTTATTAAAAAGTCTTAAATAGATTGCTGTCAGCGATTTGTAATCTTTATTTTAATACGAAGCTATGTTTACTTTAAACGATTTTCTTTTCTCTTTTAGAGAATCAATAGTAACAACATGGCACGGTAAAGATCGGAAAGTCCCCTATGTGTTCCATGTCGATTAGTTGTATCCATGATGGCACTGATGCTCAAATTAATTGCTGCAGCAATCAGACAGGGTGATTAAGTATCAATTGACACACCATACAGCTCGAACTGACTTAAATTATAAGCATGCCAAAGGTTTCCCATCAGAGATTTTGGCACCATATCATTATATAATGATCGGTACTAATTACACGAGAAATGACAAAGATTAACTCCGTTATATGCTTATCTATTAGTGTACCTAAGTAGCACTTACACTTGCTATCAAGAACGTATCTATCTCTTAATTGTCGAATTATCTAGCTACTTGTTTTGTGCATTTGCCACAGTGTTTTGTATCGATAGAGGACGCAAAATAAGTCATAGATCTTAAAACTGAAAAATTAAATAAGGTTGTCAACAAATTCTCGATGTACATTTGCCACAGTGCATGTTTTTTATTGATAGAGGAAACAAACATTCGTATAACTGAAAAACTGTTATTTCAAGGTTGTCCACCAATTCTTTCAAAATCTTTCGGATTATCTAGCGTCGTGTTTTATACATTTGCCACGGTGTTTTGTATTGATAGAGGACGCAAAATTCGTATAACTGAAAAAATGTAATTTCAAGGTTGTCACAGTGACACATTCTTTCAAAATCTTTCGAATTATCTAGCTACATGTTTTGTACATTATCCACAGTATTGCTATCGATAGAGGACGCAACTTCAAAATTAAACCGAAAACAGTAATTTTAAACGGTTGTCACTGAACAAATTATTTCTAATCAACACACCATAAACGAATGATTCATTTATTATACCTTTATAGTTTATAGCTCTCCATCCTTTTAATAAGCGTATGTAACAATGTTTTACTAAATTTTATCATCGGCATAAGGACAGCATTCGTAAATATAGCTCAACATGCAGACTTCTTATACGTTCAGGTATTTCACATCCATTGTTTTATGGAAATATTTTTTATAAAGCACAAAAATGTCAGTACTCACCTCAGAAACTACCAAAACCTTTAAATAGACTTATCAAGAAGGGATATAGTTACGATACTGTTGTCAGGTCATTAAAGATTGCATATTTTGGCGTTAATATTGATTCACTTATAGGGTCTTTGCATCGGAACTAAAAACATTTATTCAAAAACCAGTTGTTGGCATGACGCGGGTTATGTTCTTCTCATATATGTTATGATGGTATGATACTAAACTCCTAACAGGAAGGATTGTGTCTGATATTCATATGAGGAAATCATAATCTTTCAATCAGTTTAATTGAAGTCTGGAGCTGGCATGTCAGTTAACTGCTAGTAGTCTGTTGTTATTTATGTATTATTGTCATTTTGTTTATTTTCTTTGGTTACATCTTCTGACATCCGTCTCGGATTTCTCTTGAACTGAATTTTAATGTGCGTATTGTTATGCGTTTACTATTTGACATTGGCTAGAGGTATAGGGGGAGGGTTGAGATCTCATAAACATGTTTAACCCCGCCGCATTTTTGCGCCTGTCCCAAGTCAGGAGCCTCTGACCTTTGTTAGTCTTGTATTATTTTTAATTTTAGTTTCTTGTGTACAATTTTGAGTTTATATATATAGTATGACGTTCATTATCACTGAACTAGTATATATATTTGTTTAGGGGCCAGCTGAAGGACGCCTCCGGGTGCGGGAATTTCTCGCTACAATGAAGACCTGTTGGTGACCTTCTGCTGTTGTCTTTTCTATGGTCGGCCGGGTTGTTGTCTCTTTGACATTTCCCCATTTCCATTCTCAATTTTATTATATATTTGCCTCGAGCATCACTGAAGAGAGAATGGTTGTCGAAATGTGCATCTGGTGCAGAAAAATTGGTACCGTTTGTTTATTGAAAAATACTTTTACATTTCAAAATACTATTCAAAACTAGCGACCAAAAATGGCGAACGTGTTAGCAGAAAAAATTAAAAAAAGTAAAACTGACCTCAAAAATGTTCTTCTATTTTAGAGATTCTGAAGAACTATTTAAATTTTGTTTTAGAAAATACAACATGTAGAGGAAAGATAGTATGTCGCTTTGAATTTGTAAATTAAAAGCATCGAAACGCTTAGAATGAAATTCATAACAGTGTAGCTATTGCCATTCATTGACTGGGGAAAATTAGGTGAACGTTCGTCTGTAATGCCCACTGCTCACGACGTACTTATCATAGAAATTTAAACTGTGAGGTCACCAAAGGTTCTAAACGCCTAAATAAAATAATTAAAAATACTAATCAGGAATAACCTTTGTAATTTGAAAATAAATAAAAATGGCCTTCAACACGGAGTCTTGGCTCACACCGAACAGCAAGCTATAAAGGTTGAATACTTAAAATTCTTTACTTGATTTTTTGTTATGGTTTGACCATCAATTTTCCTAATATGATATCGCACGTTATTTTTTTTACTTAATTGGCTTTAAAAGTTACAATGCATGATGTCGTCTGTTTATGTAGTTCATATGTGTTTTTCGTTTCTCGTTGGTTTTCCCGTTTGAATGGTTTTACACTAGTAGTTTTGGGGCCCTCTATAACTTGCTGTTCGGTGTGAGCCAAGGCTCCGTGTTGCAGGTCGTACCTTGACCTATAATAGTTTACTTTTATGAATTATTACTTGGGAGGAGAGTTGTCTCATTGGCACTCATACCACATCTTCCTATATCTATCTATATCTATACATTTTTTTTTCAACAAAAGAATACATCACAAGAATATAAGTTTTGTAAGAAACGTGAGAACTTGTGTTGGACTTGAAGATAAGGCAAAGTGACAAATATCTGAAAGAATGAATCGTTTTATGGTATTAAACAAAGAAATCAAATGATTTTTTAATTATCCAGAACTCTTCACAAACAAAACCCACATGTATACGCATTGAATAAATAGTAGGCCATTCTTAAATGATCACACCGTAGAAGTAGTTGTGCTCTTAATCAATGAGATATTTTGTGAATTAACCCCATCAACTTAATAGTTTTTTTTACAATGGGTAAACCTAATTTTTTATTATTATTAAATAATATCATCTCTGAACATTATTATTCTTATAAATGACACGGTTGTATGTGATGATTATAATAAATATTTAAAACAAATTCCTTTCAAGCTTTGTAAAAAGAAAGTTTCATTTTATGTATCGGAATGTGTAACAAGTGAATATTTCAATCCCCACTGGAAGGCCTCTGACAGACTGGGTGAGCATAAAATCATAGCCGTTGACAAACAAGTTACAACCTACAAACGTTTTACTGTCGACCACACTGTTATGCAATTAATTCTAAGATGCCACTGCTAGTTTTGTGCTTTATAAACTTGATACATTATGATAATCGAGAAGCCAAATGATGAGTAGCATCTGATGTCTAACATGACAAGATAAGAGACACTTACCAATCCGAAATACCCAAACACCTTATGTTTCAGCAAACAAATTTCAAAAATGATTTACCGTGACGAAGGGTGTCACCATAGCGAAGCAGGAACTGCATTTTAGTCCAGAGCAAATGAGTTCATTCACTTATTGGCTAGGTTCGTGTTGCTGAATGTTTATTGACTTCGTGGACGTTTTGTTTTTGTATTGTTTTTTTAACTTTTGTCTTTGGTGTTCTTCAACTTTCGTGTTTTCACTATCATCCTTTGTATTTTCTTCTCTCTTTTATAATGTATCCTCCCATCTTAAACATGTTGTAAACAATAACTATATTCATTTTTATTAATATTGCTTTACCAGATTGATGATTTTGTAAATATTAGAGCACGTCATACCCAAGAGTGGAGTTTGAAACAGAACGGCGCTGTCTCAATAAGAGGATATGTTGAGTAAACGACAATGATACAGCAACCTAACAACACAAAAAGACATCTCAATTATATTTGCATCAAATAAATCTCATACTAAAACTTTCATAAACAAGCATTTAATCTAACATGACAAAGGTTTCCGAATGATAAAATTCTTGGATATACCACAGCAAGAAAATTATACCCTTAACATATAAGCAGTAAAATATAGTATAGATCTCAATAAAATAAGGTCATGGTAAAATCTCATCTTTTCCTTCGAAATATCGTAATAAAAACTGTTGGAAAATATCCTAGCAGCCAATATTATGGCAATATTCAACGATTTATGATGTCGAATGTTTTCATATTAAAGTAGCTTTACATACAGATATACATGTCAATATGCTAGTTTTCTACTTATTTGTCACTGCCGGTGTTATATAGCAATGGTTTCACCATGCCAGTTTGTCTCCCGGGAAAAAAATAGCATGATCTACCACCCTCCTCCCCGAGAAAATTGCACTGTCCTTGCGGGAAGTCGGCAATACCTATACACAAAGCCACTCCCCCCGCCCCACGACCATATTTCCCCTGCAATACATAACAATCAAACTATTTTTTTCCGTATTTCAATTATAAATGATTGATCTCTTTAACGCTAAAATATTTTTTTTTTCTATTGTGTTCGCTTCGTCGAGACACGTCTCAGTTAAAAGTCTAAAGCCTCACACCTTAACGGATAGCTCGAACGGATGCCTAAAGCCTCGGTCACACCTTACCGGATAGCTCGAACGGACGCCTAACGGATAACTTTTTTTCAATCCGTTCATGTCCGTAAGACGTCCGTTCTTATCCGTTAGACGTCCGTCCATATCCATTGCATGTCCGTTTAGTGTACGTTTTATCCGTCGACGTCCGTTCTGTCCGGTGGAAAATTGTGAGCATGTTCAAAACTTTCAACGTCTGTTAGGCGTCCGTTTTGTACGATACTCGTCCGTTTCGTTTCCGTTTTGTATCCGTTACGTGTCCTTTATGCATCCGTTGAAGGTCTGGAGAATAAATTCACCAACGGACTTCTACCGGACGTTTAACGGATAAAATGGATGTTGAACGAATGAGAAACGTACTTCTACCGGACGTATAACGGATAAAACGGATGAAGAACGGATTTGAAACGGATAAATGCTAATTGAAAATTTTGCGTCAGAAATGCCAATTATTGGTATGTCAGATTTCTTAAGGTTCATGAATTCTTATTATTCATAATCAATCTTATGGAGTAAGGGCACGTCTTCACAATCAAGCAGCTATTATTCAGGCCAGACACTGCCCTTTGGTGGCATTTTGAAGAACAAACCAAAACCAGTTACACAGAAACATTTGAATATTTATGCGATTTACATGTATTATTATTGAAACCTTTGATTTTTCCGTATATCTTGTTCATCCGTTTTATCCGGTACGCTTCCGTTAGGTGTCCGTTTTATGCGGTACTCGCCCGTTGGATGTACGTTTGACATCCGTTTTGTCCGGTACGTTTCCGTTTCTCGTACGTTGCATATCCGGTGTGTGTCCGTTTTGTATTCGTTACACGTCCGTTTTATTCGGTCAGTACATCTACGGACACCCAAGGATAACAATTTTGTCAACGGAAAACTTTTATTTTCATCCGTTAGCCGTGCGTTCGTGCTATCCGGTAAGGTGTGACCGAGGCTTAACGGATAACTTTTTTTTTCAATCCGTTCATGTCCGTTAGACGTCCGTTCTTATCCGTTAGACGTCCGTCCATATCCGTTGCATGTCCGTTTAGTGTACGTTTTATCCGTCGACGTCCGTTCTGTCCGGTTGAAAATTGTGAGCATGTTCAAAACTTTGAACGGACGTCCAACGGATGAAATGTCCGTTGAACGTCCGGTAGGCGTCCGTTTTGTACGGTACTCGTCCGTTTCGTTTCCGTTTTGTATCCGTTACGTGTCCGTTATGCATCCGTTGAAGGTCTGGAGAATAAATTCACCAACGGACTTCTACCGGACGTTTAACGGATAAAACGGATGTTGAACGAATGAGAAACGGACTTCTACCGGACGTATAACGGATAAAATGGATGAAGAACGGATTTGAAACGGATAAATGCTAATTGAAAATTTTGCGTCAGAAATGCCAATTATTGGTATGTCAGATTTCTTAAGGTTCATGAATTCTTATTATTCATAATCAATCTTATGGAGTAAGGGCACGTCTTCACAACCAAGCAGCTATTATTCAGGCCAGACACTGCCCTTTGGTGGCATTTTGAAGAACAAACCAAAACCAGTTACACAGAAATATTTGAATATTTATGCGATTTACATGTATTATTATTGAAACCTTTGATTTTTCCGTATATCTTGTTCATCTGTTTTATCCGGTACGCTTCCGTTAGGTGTCCGTTTTATGCGGTACTCGCCCGTTGGATGTACGTTCGACATCCGTTTTGTCCGGTACGTTTCCGTTTCTCGTACGTTGCATATCCGGTGTGTGTCCGTTATGCATTCGTTACACGTCCGTTTTATTCGGTCAGTACATCAACGGACACCCAAGGATAACAATTTTGTCAACGGAAAACTTTTATTTTCATCCGTTAGCCGTCCGTCCGTGCTATCCGGTAAGGTGTGACCGAGGCTTAACGGATAACTTTTTTTTTCAATCCGTTCATGTCCGTTAGACGTCCGTTCTTATCCGTTAGACGTCCGTCCATATCCGTTGCATGTCCGTTTAGTGTACGTTTTATCCGTCGACGTCCGTTCTGTCCGGTTGAAAATTGTGAGCATGTTCAAAACTTTGAACGGACGTCCAACGGATGAAATGTCCGTTGAACGTCCGGTAGGCGTCCGTTTTGTACGGTACTCGTCCGTTTCGTTTCCGTTTTGTATCCGTTACGTGTCCGTTACGTGTCCGTTATACATCCGTTGGAGGTCTGGCAGATAAATCCACCAACGGATTTCTAACGGACATCTAACGGATAAAACGGATGTTGAACGAATGTGAAACGGACTTCTACCGGACGTATAACGGATAAAACGGATGATGAACGGATCTGAAACGGATAAATGCCAATTGAAAATTTGCGTCAGAAATGCCATGGCAATTAGATTTCTTAAGGTTTATGAATTCTTATTATTCATAATCAATCTTAGAGTAAGGGCACGTCTTCACAATCTTGCAGCTCTTATTCAGGCAAGACATTGCCCTTTGGCGGCATTTTGAAGAACAAACCAAAACCAGTTGCACAGAAACGTTTTGAATATTTATCCGATTTACATGTATTATTATTGTCGCCTTTAATTTTTATACGCCCGTCGTCTTTTAGACGGGACGTATTATGGTATACCGTTGTCCGTCCGTCTGTCCGTCCGTCGTCCACACTTCGGACAATAACTCAAAAACGCTTTCACCAATTTCCATGAAACTTAAGTGAATTGTTTATATCTATTGACGTAAGCTCCCTTTCGTTTTTTTTTTAATTTCAGATTTTAAGTTTTGGATTTATGGGGCTTTATTCATAAAAAAGGGGGGATTGTCAACACCTCGGACAATAACTCAAAAAGGCTTTCACCAATGTCCATGAAACTTTGGTGAATTGTTTATATCTATTGATGTAAGCTCCCTTTCAATTTTTATAAATTTCAGATTTTTAGTTTTGGATTTATGGGGCTTTATTCATAAAAAAAGGGGGATTTTCAACACTTCGGACAATAACTCAAAAAGGCTTTCACCAATGTCCATGAAACTTTGGTGAATTGTTTATATCTATTGATGTAAGCTCCCTTTCAATTTTTATAAATTTCAGATTTTACATTTCCGTGTTATGAATTTTTATGCTTAAAAAAGGGGGGATTTTCCAATTTTGGGACAATAACTAACACTTTCACAAAATTTTATGCATCTTTAATAAATTGTTTATATCTTTTGACATAAGCTCCTTTTCCATTTTTATAAATTTTAGATTTTACGTTTTCTTAAGTAATGAATTTTTATACTTAAAAAAGGGGGATTTTATGAAACTTTGGTGAATATATTAATGTAACATCCCTTTTGATTTGTATATATATTTCTAGTTGATCATATAAATTCATTTAAAGCATAAAAGACAAGTTAAAAGAGCAACGGGCGTATCATGCGCTAAAGCGCAGCCCTTTATTCCGTATATCTTGTTCATCCGTTTTATCCGGTACGCTTCCGTTAGGTGTCTGTTTTATGCGGTACTTGTCCGTTGGATGTACGTTCGACATCCGTTCTGTCCGTTACGTTTCCGTTTCTCGTATGTTGCATATCCTTTGTGTGCGTCCGTTATGCATTCGTTACGCGTCCGTTTTATTTGGTCAGTACATCAACGGACTCCCAACGGATAACAACGGATAACAATTTTGTCAACGGACAACTTTTATTTTCATCCGTTCGTGCTATCCGGTAAGGTGTGACAGAGGCTTAAAGGACCAGATAGCGGGTGTGGAATACCTTAACTAATTTTGGTACATTCGAAAAAAACACCCATTTCTATTCATATAAAGGTTGGGTCTACAAATCAAACCTATTCGAATAGCTGACATGATAATCTCATTTAGTTTCCATGGCTTCATTCAGCCATGGTACGTTGATTCCGCCATTCCATTCACTTGCGTGTGATTTGTGACATGAAACGGATATGGAGCCATGGAACGGAGACGCAGGAAATATCTCAATGCAAAGCGCAAACAGGACATTACGTACTGATTTCTGTACATCTAATGCGATGGTACCCCCTCGATAAACATTTCTATATCCGGGCGGTCTTGCAAACATATAAAGAAATCATATCCAAGGCTTATGACGCGGAATCAGGGTCTTAATCATCGATTTTAGCATATGATAAAATCATAATTATAATCATTTTAGCATATGCTTAACCGAATTAAGCCAATCTAATTAAAAACCGATCTCTCATCGCTCCTGTTTCTGATATGTCGCGTGGGAGATCTAACGAAACCGGCTTTGAGGTCACATGTGAGTGAACTAAAAGCTATGAATTTATAAAGATGCAAATGAGTTGACGACCTATTAATAAGCCAATCAAAAAAGTTTATGAATTATTTTGACTGACGATTTCGTCGTAAATAAAATGAGTTACATCCCTTTGCCTTACGTTAAACTTCAAAGATCGTGGAAGACTCAATTTCATTGGTCGAAAAAGACACACCTACGAGGTCACTCACATGTGACCTCAAAGCGGGTTTCGTTAGATCTCCCACGCGACATATCAGAAACAGGAGCGATGAGAGATCGGTTTTTAATTAGATTGGAATTAAGCATACCCTAAAATAATTTAAGCTTATGCTGATTTCGATATTATGACCCTCATTCTGTGTCGTAAAAGGTATACATCATATATGTTTCAAACATTTCTACAACTGTTACCATCCGCCAAAATTCCTTCTTTATGTGGGGTTATTTCCCTACTGACGTCGCCGACGCAACTAAAAGAGTGAGGAAATGAGTTCGGGACAATATATAAAATGGTCCGCCATTCAAGCTTAAGCTTTCAATTGCACAAAGTTAGTGAGCGATAAGTGGCCACAACAGGGGTCCAGTTTAGGACAAGCTATAGGTAACTGGAAATCTACCCCGGAGGGGTACATGGTCGTTCTTCCGTCTGTCCCGACAGTGTAACACATTTTTCTTTACACTTGTCAAAACTTATATAGCTGAATGGCACCAAATTTATGTTTTTTGCCATACCGTGCGATACGTTTTCTGTTCCTTCGATGACCTAGTGCTTGTTTGCAACAAACTTATTATCTTCGTAACCCAACACAGAAATTGCCGCTTAAGTTTCCTCGATAACTAAGTTTCTGAATCAGCTGCATATAGTTCTGCTAAATAGTGTTCAACGTTTTCAGTTCTTCCGATGTTCTTCTTCCTGTTTGCCGAAGTCTACAACAGTGAACAGGAACATAATTATAGTTCACTAGCAATAGGTTTTTACGGAAGCCGGTTGGTGTCAGGGTGGAGTTTTATATCTAAGTCGTTATAACGACTTAGCTAACTTGTTATAACAACTAAGCCATCTCGTTTAAACAACTTAGCTAAATTGTTAAAACGACTTAGCTAACTGGTTTAAACCACGTAACTAACTTGTTAAAACAACTTAGCTTACTCGTTTAAACAACTTAGCAAACTTGTTATAACGAGTTAAATTATTTAAGTTGTTATAACAAGTTAGCTAAGTTGTTATAACAAGTTAGCTAAGTCGTTTAAACAAGTTAGTTAAGTTGTTTAAACGATTAAGCTAAGTTGTTTAAACAAGTTAGCTAAGTCGTTTAAACAAGTTAGCTAACATGTTTAACCTCGCCACATTATTGATGTATGTGCCTGTCCCAAGTCAGGAGCCTGTAATTCAGTGGTTGTCGTTTGTTTATATGTTACATATTTGTTTTATTGTTCATTTTTTCTACATAAATAAGGCCGTTAGTTTTCTCGTTTGAATTGTTTTACATTGTCTTATCGGGGCCTTTTATAGCTGATTATGCGGTATGGGCTTTGCTCATTGTTGATGGCCGTACGGTTACCTATAGTTGTTAATGTCTGTGTCATTTTGGTCTTTTTGTGGATAGTTGTCTCATTGGCAATCATACCACATCTTCTTTTTTATATTAGTTGTTTAAACGAGATAGCTAAGTTGTTTAAACGATTTAGCTAAGTCGTTATAACGAGTTAGCTAAGTTGTTATATCGAGTTAAATTAGCTAAGTCGTTATAACAAGTTAGCTCAGTTGTTTAAACAAGTTAGATAAGTCGTTTTAACGAGTTAGCTAAGTTGTTTAAACGAGTTAGCTAAGTTGTTTAAACAAGTAAGCTAAGTCGTTAAAACAAGTTAGCTAAGTTGTTATAACGAGATAAATATGCTAAGTCGTTACAACAACTTAGTCGTTATAACGACTTTTAAAAATATAAAACTCCACCCTGACACTAACCGGCTTCCATAGGTTTTAGTACAACTCTCTATGTAACGTTATTATTTTTTATGCTTAAATGTATGTTAAATATTTATCAATGTTTCTTAAAAATGACTACTGATCAATAAACCCTCTCCTATAGTATTCATAAGATCTCGATAAACAATTTATTTGATTATTCATCAAAATACGTAGCTACAACAAATCACTTTTTCGAAAAACTTTAAACTACCAAATACAAAAAGGGGGAGAGGTGATCCGGTCAACAGGTACCTGTGAAAAATTGGTAGGACACGAAAACTAAATTGATGTTAATATCTTGTACCGAGGACAACCAGGTACCTCCTATGGAATTATTTGAAACAAAATTAATGACATTTTAAATATCTGTGTAATATATTTATATTAATTTTCATAATAGACATATATTTCCTTATGAAGTTTTCTTGTTATCTGAGATACGAGTTTTCATGTCAAGCATTCCAATTCAAACACTACAAATAAGATATGACAAGAATAGAAACAACAAATGTAATTTATACTGTTGTTAGTACGAGGGCGTTAGCCTGAATGGGTGTATCTAAAAAAAATTTACTTGAATGATATCTGCAATGTCTCGAAGATTATAATGTAGAAATACAGAAACGTTAAATAGCAAAATTGAAAATCTGGTCAAGATCTACAAATTTTTCAACATCTTCGAAATCTTCTGGGTTTTTTTAGTTATTGCCTTATAATGTCGATTTTCCCGATTTTTCTGTGTTTTCGTTATTTGAGTTACTGCCCTTCAATGATAATTTCTATATATGATATGATATATGTTTTGGGGCATTTTTGTCTATTACCTTGATTACTTAAGTAGAATTTCTAATCAGAAAAAAACACGATCAGCTGGAAAAGATCTACGAATACATGAATTGAAATTGTCAGATATAAAAAGATGTGGTACAAAATGTATGAGTGTCAATGAGACAACTCTCCATCGAAGTCGCAACTTGTAAAAGTAAAACAATCGCCCGGTAAAGGTCAAAGTAAGACCTTTAACACGGAGCCTTGGATCTCACCGAACAGCAAGCTATAAAGGTCCCCAAAACAACTTTTCTTTATAGAGTTATTTCCCTTTACTGATTGTCAACGATGCACATGAGAGACACAGGTTCTTAAGAGCCTCTAGTTATAGACGTAATAAATGTTATATGTACTTTCAAATATTGAACAACTGAAAAAATATTAAGCATTACAGGATTGCAGAGGATGTCAATTTTGTTTGAGTATCAATGTTTAATCTATTGCATTTAATGTCGTCCGTTACAAATACAGAGAACCAATAAAATTTGCATTACTTTTGCAACACTTAAATGATTTGAAGTATCGTAAGGAAGGAAAATTATTTTGTTATCTTGATCTTGTAATTTCAATGATCATTTTATTATTCCAGACTTTGCCTCTCGTAAGCTTTAATATTGCAATAATGAGCGATAATTAAATTGTTTGGTTTCATTTAGTATTTAGCAAACAATCCATGTGATATTTGTCGCAGGTCAATTAAATGCCTATATTATATATTTTGTTTTGTAGAACGATTAGCATCCTGTACAAAATCTACAAAGAGCACTTGCAAATTGTAAAAGTAAAAGCTCAAGTCAATTGTTGACAATGAAATCATAAGACGAAACATCATATATTTAATTCCAAAGACAACCTTTTGCTCCAGAATATAATTAAAGAGCATTTGAGAAATGCACTGACATTTTTAATACGTTTAACAATGAAGAAAAAATCAATTCGTTTTCATTACCCTATTTAAAACCATTGAGAATTTGCCATAATTGCTCGTAGATGTCTTTTTTATTTAGCCTCATTATCGTTATTTAGTTAATGACAACGTTTCACAACTACCGCCCATCTGTACGTCATTTCGGTGGATAATCTCATAAGCGATGTCATGATCAGCACACAGTAATTACACCGTAGGAACATTCTAAACAGACACCACTGGGAGTTGTGATAGCATTGTTACAGTTTATCTTTAATTACCAACGTTTACTTGGTCTTCAATTGCCCTCAGAGAATAAAAAATGCAGAAAATCCCTTAGCTATCTAGTAATAGCTGCAGTACGTTAATGAGACGGAAACACACCTAATTATTGGTTACTAATCTTTGGTGATAGGTTTTTCATGCTAATCAGCTAACAGTTCCCTAGAGTTAACCATTTTTTCTACCGAGAAATAAGATATGAGCGTTTCAAATAAGTATTATCATCTGTTTTAATTGTTTACTACTTGTACACGAAGATACTATGGTATATACCGAGAAACATCTGTTAAATGGTTTTGGTTTTTGTCAGCTTAATTGTTCGAAGATGGTAACGTGATGGGAACGAAAACACAGACCAAAATAAACTGTACATTGCTTCATCTTGGGTCAGTAAGAGAAAGAGATACAATGCATTGTTACAAGTATGCAAAACATGCAGCAGTTAGTAAGATATTCTCTGACTCTGGTGTGGTAGCAGTGTTTTATATTCACTCCAAATAATCCACTTCTGAACAATATTAAAGATCGTGCATCGATATTTATTAAAGAAAAAGAAGACAGAGACGGAGATAAAGGTCTACGACAAATCCACATAAAACACTTAATTGCCGTTAAATTGAATGCATTCGGTTCAAATTATCGTAATGTTTGAAAGATGACAATATTTTACCAACGGATATTTTTTTTCATTAAATGATCAGCTGCAGTTTAATTCTGAGTTCACACGTAATTCGAATTCGATTCGCATTAACTAATTCGAATTAGTTTAATTCGCATTCGAAACATTTTACTTTTAATTCGTATTAACAAATGTACTCATCCTTCGGATTCGTTTGTTTAAATATGTTAACTCGTAAAAACCATGGTATATATAGTACTTAGCCAATTCGAATCAATTCGAATTGAAAAAGAAGAGTGTGTGAACGCGATAAGCGAATACTTTACGTTATCAACTTGTTATAGACTGTTTGTGCTGATGCTGCAAAACAAATTACCAATCAATCAATCAAATTATAGAGGCCTATGTGAAAGTAGGATTTCATTCGCATTATGTAATAAAAAATGGTATCGTTACCCAAATTTTTTTCCTACACGATTGTAAATCACGGTGGGTATGGTTGTCCTGCGAGAGAACGTTCTGTGCTGGTGATTTGGTCCTGTCAGGTGCTGGTGGGTCTTGATTCTGTGCTGGTGGGTTTGTTTACATTGTATCAGAACGGCAATAAAACGACTGTTTTGTTGCTTAATTTTTCTCTGATGCGTCATAAGTACCATGCAAAGTATATTACAACAATATTATATTGCAAAAGTCGTGCCAGTTCGTTAAACGGAATAGTCCTGACGCTGTGCTGGTGATAAGAAAAACGGTCCTGGTTCTGTGCTCCAATGTCCTGGTTCTGTGCCTTTATATTTTAGTTAAAAGTGGCATATATTCAAGATCATTGATGCTGTACTGTTATTGACTAATTAACTGTTGTCAACTTTCTTGAAATTGACATTGTTATGAATCTGTTTACTGTTATTATGAGAGAAAAAAATACCCCTATTTTTTATTTTTTTTTAAATTAACTGTAATCTTATTTATTTGCCTGTTAATGGAACCCTTCTTTCCCCCTTTTAAGATAAAAAAAATATGTTTACGATTTTCGGGATTACGATCATTTTGCAAGTTCACCAAAATACGTTGTAATTTATACAATACTTATATAAAGTAGATGATGTGGTATGTTTGTTGTCAATGGACAAATTACCACAAGAAACCAAAGGAAGTATGTGTTAACCTTCATTCTAACATGACGTCCTTCAAACGCTTTGAGTACACACCCGTGGTAAAATATGAATATATTGCCAGTGCTGTTCCGATTGTACTCCCACGTCATATGCTTTTTTATGAATGAGATAACCGACGTCATAGAACAATGACGTTAGAATGTAAGCATTTTACGGGAAAATACACGCTTGTGAATCCGAAAATCATCACAAGGAAACATACACAAATGATGCTAAAATGTGGCAAAAGCCCTTTATTGTACATCATATAAGACATATAAATAAATTATCATTCAAATTCATCCAAAACTGTCTAAATACATTATTTTAAATAGTTTAAGCATGTCACTAATGCAGTTTGCTCCGTTCTTTTACGCTAGTTTATTAGTGCGTTTATTTATGGGAACGGCAAATATTTGCCTACACCTAGAGCGCTTCGATCCAAAAGAATTGCCGTATGTGTCCTATCAGAATCGAAATAATTCATGGGGGGCTTGAATATATCTAGATTTTACCACGGGTTGTCCCTTTATGCCGATATTTTACCCCTCGCTATCGCTCAGGGGTAAAATATTTGTCATAAAGGGCCAACCCGTGGTAAAATCACGATATATTCAAGCCCCCATGAATTATTTCTTAAACAATAACCCATAAAATAAAAATGTAAAAGGTTTTGCATAAAAATGGAGAGCAAACATATAGAACAAAAGACTTTTTGAGCGTGTGAATCATATGTCTTTAGCAGCTTGAAACACATTTGTTTGTGAACAATTTAGTGCTGACTATAGGAATGACAATAGTATTGCGGGTTTGTTTGTTTGGGTTGGTTTTTTTTTGGGGGGGGGATAAGTTAGAGCGAGGTTACAGTGACATTTTTAAGCTTGGAATAGTTTCCCGTAAGATTTAAAAGTTGTATTTTAAAAGAAAAATGTATCCTATAGCTATCAAGAATCACTTGCCGTATCTGTAAGATTTTCGCAACATAATTTTTTTGTCTGAACGGTTATCAGGTATTTTTATTTTTATTATTATCAGGACCCACCAGCACAGTATCAGGACATGAATAAATTGAGAAAATGCTAAATTTTGATAAATTGCAATGTTTTTTTCACAAAATAGTTTTGTCGTGTGGATTACTGTGTTGAAAACGGACTCTATGATCATTTTTGTTTTATTTTTTCAG
This sequence comes from Mytilus edulis, assembly GCF_963676685.1. NCBI lineage: Eukaryota > Metazoa > Mollusca > Bivalvia > Mytilida > Mytilidae > Mytilus > Mytilus edulis. The sequence continues at coordinate 33,293,967 of NC_092347.1, read as the reverse complement.
TGCTAGATTTTCTGAAAATGAGCATTTTTGTGTTACGCTTACTGAAATAGTTTAGAGAGTCAACTTTTTAATGGTTTACATATGAACCCATAAGAAACAAAATTGAAAAATCTCGACTGTTTTCTTCCATTTTTTATGAGTGAAAACGTCAAAAGTCATCATTTTCGTCTTTGTTTACATTTTTTCATTGATCACCAGCACCCGTCAGGACCGAATAACCAGCACAGAACGTTCTCTCGCAGGACAACCATACCCACCGTGGTAAATACATGAAGCCTACCAAGTTAAGGAAGCTTCATTCTAATCTTTTCCCATAGCTTTACAAATTCATTCATAGAAGGTTATGCGTGTACTTTTGTTCTTAAATCATTGCGTATTTCTTTGAAATATAAATTCGCTGATCTAAATTAAAATGAAATTATATATGTTTCTGCATTTTAATTCAAAATAAATGTTTCTTTCGGGCATTATGCAAGATCATGTGTTCCTGTTATGTTTATGAATGTGCTCCCTCCGTTATATCTACTTAAAAATACCGACTCCTGTAAGTTACAGTGAGGGACGGGGAAATGTGATACCTGGAGGTAACTTAGAGTTTGTTTCTTGCTTTTACAGTAACTAGGCGATTATTGAAGCAATGTTTCGTAAATATAATTGGTGTTAAAATGCAAGACAAGTAATATTTGTTATTGGTTAATACGAGTGTCACATTCAACTCTGTCATATGACTCAACGTGTTTCTTTTTGTCTATTATAGCAGTATTCTCAGTTGATTTTAAAAAAAAAGTAATGTCGTGGATGGCCTTTTCTCATTGCTGAAAGCCGCATGGTTGTCTATAATAACTTGCAGCCACTTCATTTGAACTTTGGTGGATAGTTGTCTCAATGGCAATCATACCACATCTCTTTATTTTTTTATTTTATTTTTTTTTTATATTAGATGGTTCTCGTTGTATTTATATTTATTTTTGTTATTTCATTTGCTTTTGTTGTTCCACTGATCGAGTTTAAAATGAAAGAGATGAGTTCTTAAGTTTAGCCACTATACACGTGTCCATACACGTGTACTTGCCACGGAACACCGTCAGATGCTGTCATTTGTTGTATTAGTTGAATGTTTTCTTTTCTTTATATTTAGGAAATTTGGTGTTACATTGTAATGGCACATTTCGATAATCTCTTACAGATAGCTATATATATAGATTCACAAATCTTGTATATTCAGGCTATTTTGAGTTTGACAAACTGAATGCTTTTGGAGATCATATGTATGGCTGTCTGGGGGATGTACCTTCGTTCCTTCGTTCCTTCGTTCCTTCTTTTCTTTGTTCTTTAATTTTTTTTATTTTTAACTTATATTTTTCTTTTTTTCTTTTCTAGATTCTTTGTATTTGTTGCCCCCTATACTTATCCTTTTGTCCATTATTAATTTTCTATTCTGTAAAACCCGGCCATACCCTCGTATATTGGCGTCAATTTCTGTAACCTATTTTTTCTAAATTAAATTTTAAATAAATATTTTGAACTCCTTTCATATTCATTGTAAAACAAAATGCACCCGCAATAAGATTTATAGATATATTTCATTATATTTGTATTTACAGAGTTCAATGCGTTCTGTAATACAATTCTGAAATCCTTTATTTCACGTAAATGACGTATGCACTATGGTAAATATAAACTCTCATTTTACCAAATATTCTGAACTAAAACTTTTTTTTTAAATAATGAGAAATTCTATTAATTTTTGGTTTAATGATGAAAAACAGCAATACTTTTTTGTTATATAGTTATAGTTGATACCCTTTTTGTTATAAAAGTTTCATGACTTTTTTCGTCAACAAAATAAATTTATGAAACAAATGTCCCTGTATGATTAGTTATAAAGGTCAGTTGTCTTTAAATGTCAAAGTTTGAGAGTTCCATTTGAGAAGTGATGAATTGACAATGAACATTTTTGCGCCTGTCCCAAGTCAGGAGCCTCTGGCCTTTGTTAGTCTTGTATTATTTTAATTTTAGTTTCTTGTGTACAATTTGGAAATTAGTATGGCGTTCATTATCACTGGACTAGTATGTATTTGTTTAGGGGCCAGCTGAAGGACGCCTCCGGGTGCGGGAATTTCTCGCTACATTGAAGACCTGTTGGTGACCCTCTGCTGTTGTTTTTTATTTGGGCGGGTTGTTGTCTCTTTGACACGTTCCCCATTTCCATTCTCAATTTTATTGGGTGGATATATATATATGATGTAAAACATAAATCTAAATGATAGAGCATAAGCCATATATCAAATAGACAAAGCGTGTATCGCTGTTTTTCAGTAAAAAAAAAGATATGGAGTAAGTTGGAGCTAAATATTTTAGAACAACTTCATTCTATTTTGAAAGCAAAGTTGTTGTTTTTTTCTCTCGCTTTTTTTGTTAATTTGCTTGACTAATTGTGCATTTCAATACATATTATAAAATTATCTAAATGATATTAACGTTTTCTTTATTACCAAATGCACAGATCTCCGAGTTTTTAAAGGGTTCATTTAGCAGGAAATGAACCAATTCAAGTAAAATGCAGCTTATCAAATAACAGCAAATAGCGACACCTGTCTGGAGGTAATCTGAATAGGTTTTTAACGACTTCACGATTACGTTGATTTCTGGCGTAATCCACTAACAATTTGATTCTGTTATGTGTGGCACATTCTCCATACTTTATATCAGGGTTAATAATACTTGAAGCATTTCATTAAAGATAATTTCTAACTACAGAATGATAACTTCATTTTACCCATCGGTTTAACGTACTATAACTATTCCAAAAGGACTGATCATGATCCGCTATCTTATACGAAACGAAAATTAATTTATAGATATAAGAAAATGTGATATGAGTGCCAATGAAACGACCCTCCATCCAAGTCTCAATTAGTAAACAGAGAACCATTATAGGTCAAAGTACGGGCTTCAACACGGAGCCTTAGCTCATACCGAACAGCAAGCTATAAAGTGCCACAAAAATGACTAGTGTTAAACCATTTAAACTGAAAAAAACAATAGTCTAATCTATTAAAAAACTAGAAACGAGAAACACTTATGATCCACATCAACAAACGACAAACACTGAACAACAGGTTCCTTTTTAACCGGATTTTTTACGAAAATGTCGGTAACTGATTTGAGGATGTACGTCTGGCGGTCGGGTGGGAGAGTATGCTACATTTTAAACTTAAAAATTTAATTATATACCTTACAAGTGTGGACACAGTCATATGTGAATATTACTTTGTTAAATCCATTCATGCACAAGTATAAAACGGTAAGTCTGAATAACGACGAGAGTATACGACTAATATACAGAATTTTAATTGAAAACTACTATTCCTATAAAAAAAGGACTCAAAATCAACTTTTATAGATAACTATACTGTATGGGCTTTGGTCATTGTTGATTTCTGTGTCACTTGGTCTCTTGTAAAGCGTTGTCTCATTAGCCTTTGAACATGTAATGACGATATGTACGAAGAATATGAAATTGGGATTTGCTGCACACCGCAAAAAGTAAGTTTTAGAGCAAATTAAGACTCATTTGCTTGGAGTCAGATAACTTGTCACAGGGTAGGCTAGAATATGGCTTCTTACAAACTGTACCTTGAGAGGAAGCATATACAAAATAAACTGAATAAAAATAGAAATGAACTTTTTTCACATTAACAACTTCTATTTATCTTTATATATAGCATACCTCAAAATCTCTTATCGCCATAACAGGTACTCACCGGCAGTATGTATATGTATACTATATTTAGTACATACAAAATTAACGGATTTAGAACATATTCAGTCATATCAAGAGACTACAGCTGGAAATAACACGAACAAATACAATGACACCTGTTTTCAAAATACTTCACTATTTCAATACTATATTTAAAATTAAATAGCAAAAATAGAAAAATGAACTTGAATAAAGAGCTGTTTGCCACAATGCTATATTGATACAATGTACTTATATATCTTTATTAACGTATATATATTTGAGAATCGGCTGAGAACTACAATGTGTCAAAGACCCTTTGGGGGAATTCAGCTGTTTTTGCTCTTTGGTCGATTTTTTGTCTCTTTGACAAATTCCCAGTTGTCATTTTCAATTTCATATATCTCCAAGTTACTACGATATTCCTAAAGTTTCGATTCTAATTATGATATCCTGCGAAAGGATTTCTTCTTAAAGAAAACAAAAGTCTCCAATCAAGGACTGTATAAAAGGTGCGTAATGGGTAAAACTGAAAGCATCCCTTTAAAAGTTAAATAGCCGCCATGATTTTTTGTTTGATTGTTATGGAATTTTTGTGTCACGAAGACCTTTTGTCTTAACCACATTGTGAACTGATATTAATTAACTAGTTTTTGATACTACGTACTCATTAAGTGGAATATAATATTTATTCTGACTATTGTGATTCACGAAAAGAAAGATAACTCTTGTACGTTTTTCAAACCTTGCTTCATTATGCATGCTCTTGCATGATTCTCATGCGAAATCGAATACGTTTTTTTTTTATTATCAACGAGAGCCCGTTACAACATGTATTTGTATTTTCAGAGTAACGGCATGTGACAGCCAAATCCTTTATGTACTGTTGGCTCAGCTATAAACTTATGTGGAAAATATTTATTTGAATTTACAAAAGTTGACTAAATATATCTTCTCTAATTTTTGTGCTATTTTCACATTTCCTGCTAATTAATTACCAACTAGGGTTTATTTTCATTGACATATGGATTTGTTTGAGATGTGGCTATATAGTATCAAGCACTAGTAAGTAAATATCCATTTAGGATAGTGGGAAGACAAGTAATGTATAACAAATGTATGCGTGTTTTATATCTCGTCTACGACTACAAGGGAACTTATTTGTTTTAGTGTGCGTTCGTCAATCCGTCGGGGGCATAAATTATTCGCCTCTCGAACCCTACCTTAATACCTATTGTATTAATTTGTTCACTGTTTGTTATTTATACAAACTGAATTCGCATTCAATCTAGAATTTAACATGTCTAGTTTTTCTTCTACAAATACAGAAGACATGTAACACGTACATTGCATATAATATTAATAAGGTAAAGGTATTTTCATAAATTACCAAACAAACAAAATGTGTTTTCAAATTTCCATGTTCAGAGGATTGAATCTTGGCCAAGACTCACGCAATTACATGGTAAAACTACCCGTTAGAATATTTTTAAACAAGACAACGGAACGGACTAACGCACTGACCGACAACCATAATGGCTCTCTTATATCATAGACATGACATGAACAGGCTTCAATCAGACAGAAACGGCTTTAAATAGAAATCCAAAATACTCGCCCATTTATAGGACATCAGTGCACGCGTTCAGTAAACCACAAAACATTTTTAGTAACACGCCGCAATAGTTGGAGTGAAATTGACGAAACCTTCATTTCACACGACAACAATTCAAAACAGTAAATTAGTACAATAAAACAAATATTACAGATGTATTGTTTTATCCTTCCGGGTTCAGTCATCTTATATTTGAAAAAAACATCCCTTTTGTTTGCTTGTTTTTAATGTTTTAAATTATTTTTAACGTATCGTTGAACTTTAACTTATATTTATGCACTATATATGAACTGAACAGTCTTTTGATATCATATCAATTTAGTGCAGGTTCGAAAACAAGTACAAAACAAAATCTATCTCTCTTGAACGTGACATAACAGAAAGATTTTCTACGCGATTCCGCAAAAGGTACTAACAAGATAAGAACTTACTATGCGAACTCATATATATCTAAGTAGATCATTTCTTCAAAACGAACAATAAGTGTAACAAGAGAAGTAGACAATAGAAATTCGCAGCATTTTTGTTTAAACGCTAACATTCATGCATTCTGGTCCTGCAAGTATGATTTTTAGAATTTATTGACGACCTTACTTCGAAGTTCGAATTTATTTATAAAAAGAAAGACAAAAGAAAACAACAGAAAAATATACAAAAGTGCGTGTAATGTGTGTGGTTTTTTTTTGTTTTTTTTTTTAAATTTCTTATCCTACATATGCGTTTTACACATTTTCGATGACTAAAAAGAAACGGTTTGCGTTAAGAAAAGTACATGTTCATGCATATAGCAATATGCCGAATCATATTAAATGGTTTTAACGGCTCTCCGAATGATTTCGACTTCAGTCTCCTCTTCAGCAAACCGACGCTAGCTCAGACCGGAAAATATAACGCTCCTATACTGTGCTGCTTTATCACTCAATGCTGGGGTTCTTATATAATAATATCCGTTTTTGTTTGAATGTTTTTAATGTCAAATAAATGTGGCATTGAACTTTTCTATTACTCATATGTAAGCACTATATATGAACTGAACGGTCTTGTGGTATGATATCAATTTATTGACAGGTTCGAAAACAAGTACAAAACAAACCTACTTCTGAACGTGATAAAACAGAAAGATTTTCTACGCGATTCTGACAAGTACAGACAAGAATTAGATTGAAGTACTATCACTATGCGAACTCATATATTTAAACTGATTATTTTTTCAAAACGGACAATGAGTATCAAGTTTAATAAGAAGACAATTATTATAGTCATTCGCAGCTTTCTAGTTTACATCATACCAGAAATTATGTAAATAAATATGCTTACATTCAAGCATATACTTGGCCTGAAAATATGTTTTTATAAATAATTACCATTTCTTCGAAGTTGAAACTAATTTGGAAAAAGTCAAAACATGAGAATTCACCAACGTGCGTGGAATTTGTTTTATATATTTTTCTTTCCTATACACATGCAAAATTTGCTCACATGAATTTCTCGTGAGATTCAACTCAACGGAGCTTATACATGAAAATGTCCATGTGAATTTCACGTGAAATGAGATTCACATGAATCACAAATGAACTTTTATAAATTATCTCACTTTACGCGAAAGTCACAGGAGTTTCACATGAGATTCAAGTGAAACTCGCATAAACTGATTTCACGTGAGTTTCATTTATAATTTCGTTTGAGGTGATATTCGCGTGAATTTCATGTGGCGTGAAATTCACGATACATGGATGAGACTGAAATTAACCTGTGGAGACAATTATCTTTTAATTTTTGACGTATTCGGTTTCCATGACAAAAAGCAGCAAAATTAATCAAATGGTTCTTATACAAATCATGTAGATATTATTGTTTGAATATACATGTACATACGAAGGAATACATATCTATATTACAGCCTAGAGCCACGTGATTCGTGTATCAGATCAGCTTTGATTTTGAACTAAAGCTGTAAGTCACAATGAGTACACCTCTGTCGGTGTTGTTTGTATCTTATTATATCAGTAGATATGATTATCTTTCATTCCGATTTTTTTTTTTTTGGATACATCAATTTCAATCATTGGCTGATACAGTTTCTAGCATCCTTTATTTCCATTTCATTACTACATTTTACATTTACAAACATGTTTTACGTTCGCTTAAAGAACAAGTACTTGTACCTTTAATTTATTCTAATTTAAATATTTATAGTGGATTGGGAAACAAGTTATTACAACTTATATAATCCCTTTTCCACTTTGCAGGTGTGAATGCGGCCTATTCTACTCCTTTTCAAAATCTACAAGGATGTCTCTTACGTGCAAGAGATGTTGCTCTCTCTTAACACGGGTCGGTCATTTATCGTCCCCTTCCGGCGGACTAGCATCGTTTCTCAAAGTTTGAAAGTTTTTTCCAATGATTTACGAATAATGCAACTGGGTGAGTGTTGCCATGAAAACAACAAGAACACGTATTTTTATATCTGATACATATATATGCATGCATGTAGATTTCCTTGAAATCGAAATAATTACTTTTGACATTTTTATCCATTCTTCAATAATCGCAAAAATAAATGCACGTAATATCGTATTTTTGAATTTACAGTATACAGTTTTAAACAATAGACACGTGCCTATACAAAAAGTCAAGCGATAAAACTGTCCCTTGTTTTAAAACGTTGTGATTATATACAACTGTTTTCCAAAAGTTTACACAAAAACTCATCCAAGATCCGACCTATTTACTTCACTATGTTCCTTCGTCGTCATTAATTCTAAACACCTGGAACTGTTTTTATTTTCTTTGCACCGTTAGAACTCTCTTGTTGTTTTATTGACAACAATAAGAAGGATATGGATTAAATATATGGGTTACACTGATTTGACCAACTTTGTGGTGACTATTTCGTGCCATATCGTACGCGAACCCAACATATGGCGCTATCTTATCGTCTTTAAATTCCAAGTTTAAAATGTAGTCATTATCTCTTCAGTCTTTCTCTTGGCTCAGCATCGGACAGTACACCATGTGGACCTCCTTATTATTTTTGTCTTTGGCCTTTACTCAAATTTATGGCCAAGGATTTCAGTTATTTTTTGGAACAACACAAGCAGCAAAAACTGGTAAGCCAAAAAATATTGTTCATGGGTTTTTTTTTTCATTCTTTTGAAATAAGTTATTCTTTTTTTTTTTGTATTTCGTTACAGAAATATGCAAAGTGAGATATATATGTGTACATAAAAGATTTACACGATGCTCTTTCTTGCGAACTCATTACTACCGTTATATGATATCGATTTGAACAAAAATTGTGAATGCTCTTCGACCGAAATCAATATTGCAGATATATGATATGTCTTTCCACAATGCCATTTGACGCGAAATCAGAATAACAGCACTTTATGACATGTTTCTTATTATTTTAACCAACTCATTTTATGTCACATTGTCTAAAAAAATAATACTTGTTTTTATTAAAATCGCTGTTTAAATGCATTTTGAAAAATTCATACCATCGGACAAACATCAAAACTCTGATGAATACATTAATGTCTTGAAGTTGAATATAATTGTTGGACAGTCCCTATATATTTTTATTGTTGTTTTATGCAAATATGCAAATATGATATCGCCAATTTCAGTTGATAAAGATGGTTCTATAATTTATTGACATCCCGAACGATTTGAATTGTTTCAAGATTGGCTTATAATTGTGTTCATGATAAAAGTTCTATTGATATTTTAGTTTTTACCATGTTTGGAGAAAGCAAATGTTTCATTTTTGACAAAATTGGAAATAAAATGAAACATTTGACACGTGCGTGGAAAAACAGAAGGTCTCGTTTTCATTAGGTAATACAACGATACATGTAAGGTCATGTACTAAAGGGGTCAAAAAGTATATACGCGAGGAAATCAATATTTGATTAATAAAAAAATATGGACTTTGAATGTGTCCCATCCGATTATGTTATAGTAGCTATTTATGCACAAAAGTAACCCGTATCCCCTTATCAACATAAATATGCTTAAAATATTTGCCACTGGTAGTTAAGCCACCAACAATCAGTTAAGGAGTGTTCTGTATGTGACCTGTTTCAAGAAATCGCATTTTATATTTAATGATCAAAAGCTAAATTTAGGTTTCATTTTCATTAACAATGCTTGCACGTATAATCATGTCGTTTATATTGAAATGGATGTTAGTTTTAAGTACAATAAGTTCGAACTAGTTTTTCTTTTAAATTATCATATCATCATTGATTAATGTCATAAATATACTGAACAGATCGTGATTGACTGCAAGCGTATTGTTTGAATAGTACTGAAATTACGGCAGTCAATTGTCTCAAATTTTGAAAACTATGTTGATAATTTATTGTTCAGTCTTTTAAGAACTGTTAAGATTCAAATACAGTTTGGTGTGTTTCATTATAAACCTTGTGTTTATCTGTTTTTACCAACTTTGATTTAAAAATTCTTCTTTAATTCTATTTCAGAATGCAAAGACAAATTACCAAATTGTTTTGCATTTAAAAAAGATTCTTGTCAAGCACCATATTTAAAATGGGCACAGGACTACTGTCCAAACTATTGTGGGTTTTGCGTAGGTAAGTCCATTATTATAGAAACAAACAAAAACATTAACAATGTAACCAAATATACGAATTTCTGTTATGGAATTCCAAGTTGATTTACGCGAGAAGCATTATTCTCGAGAAAAACAGCTCTAACAGAACTTGGTGAGAAGATTATTATGCTACCTAAAACCAATTGGTATTGCTAGAAAACGTGTCGCCAACTTTCGGAATTTGGCTATTAAAAAAGAATAACCGCATAATTTTGAGAACGCGAGTTTTTGTTATAGTGATATTGATGTTCGTTTTATGAAGGTCCACCAACCCCAGCACCGGCTTGTGAAGACACCAAAAGTGATTGCCAGTCATACCAAAAAAGTGTGTGTACTGACAACGCATACAAACAATGGTCCTATGATAATTGTCGGTACTACTGCCGACTCTGTACACGTAAGTATTAATATACAAGTATTCCAGACATATATTTTTATGTAATTCAAGTTAATAAAGCCTATATACGTACAACTCGAATATTGTTAATCTCAGTGCAAATATGACTATTTAATATAAAATCAGCATAAAGACTTTGAGATGAATAACTGTCTACAAAACATAGAGCCATGCAAACAAAACAATGGACGAGAAACAATTACATATTATGCTTGGAAAAAGATTTGCAGTTTCTCATTAATGCATTTCTTCTAAGAAAAAGGTCGAAAAACAGTACCACACACTTTTAGAGCATGTTATTTGATGTAGATTATGAAAAGCCTTCTTATACATACTGTCATACTAATTTACCATGATGGTTTATGTAAACGCTATTATCTTCTGATATATAAATAAAAAATGCATTTTAAAAGCAGACAAAGAGCGAACATTGTACACGTTTGCAAAAATTATAACACAGCTTATTTTTTGTAGTAAGATAAAATAGCATAAAACAAAATTATTGTCTTTTGAAAACTTTTTTTTCTATGCACTTTAAAATTGGTAACTTTCGAATGTTCTCAACATGCTTATTAATTTATATTTCAAGATAGAAATACTCAACAAAAAGTATGTATGTAAAATATAATTCGCCACTACCGTATTTATAAATATGTTTATACTTTTTTTCAGCGGCCCAGCTTGCCATGAAAGACAGTCAAGTAACAACTTTACCGCCAGCATGTAAGTATATACATTACACAACAAAAATTAAAATAGTCATATTGCATACAATGTGCAATTAAATTTCTGTTTTACAATGAATATACTTTTTTTTATCTACACTAAGCTTTCAGTACAACTAAATGACAACAGAGACAGAACAATTTTCCCTGTCACATGTAAGAAGCTTTACTTTTTAGAACTTTTAAAACTGTGGTCGCACTAAACATGCATGTTACATCTGTCAATGAAGGATAAGTAAACATACATGATATCAATCAATAAAATATCTGAATGTGTAAACATTAATTTATAATTTACTCACTAGAATAATATTTGTGTATTTTTATTGCTACAGCTACAGCTAGGGTTGTATTTATACCGAGTTCGGAATATGTCAGTTGTTATCAAATAGTTCGTTTCTATGTATGTTAACTTGTGTTTTTGTTGCAAATCGGTGTTCCTGTTGTTCCTGTTGCTTTCCTCTTGTAGGTGATGTGTTTCCTCGGTTTTAGTTTGCAACCCGGATTTGTTTCTCTCAATCGATTTATGACTTTTGAACACCGGTATACTACTGTTGCCTATATTTGGCTCATATGCTATTCCCGATACCAAATTTTGCTTCAATATAAATTTCGTTCTAACTTAGAATAAATATACAAATACCTCATTATAAAGTATTATTCAAAATTATGACATTACTGAAAAAATAAAATTTATATAAAAATAAATCATCAGATCAAAACAATGAAGAGAGTTGTCTCATTGGATCATACGTCATCTTCTTATATATAAAAAAATTACTAAATGTGATGGCGTTTCCTTTCTATAATAAACTATTGTTACGTTAAACAAATTCCCAGATAACTAAATATATTCTGATCAGGATTGTGTTATGTTACAGAAAGAACAATATGTAAAGACACCGACATAAGCTCAATAAAGAAAAGAAAGATCCACATCATTAAGAAATCCGTAACAACTTGGCTTAATGTCATAGGAAACATAACGAAAAAGATAACGTGACTGTGTAAGCATTTCGTATAAAATATTTAACGCTTCACTTTTATTTTTCAGTATGCGTTGATAAACTTGATGACTGTAAATTGTATGGTAAATCCTCTTGTACTGGAGAATACAGCAGCTGGGCTAAGGAGAACTGTAGACGTTATTGTGGATTCTGCGTCGGTGAGTGTACACAAAATAGCAATAGTACTATCACGAACACTTTCCTCATATGCAAGTTTTAATAACTTATAAGAAGCGTTGAGGATGTCGATGAGCATGCGCATATTTTCACCCGAAATTTCCAGATTTTTCTCGTTTGGTAAATCGGCTGTTCAACTTCATACCTAGAATGATCTGGAAAGGTACAAAGTTCATACCAATCCGTCAGATTACTTGAACTGAAATTAAGCTAGAACGTCTGTTTACAAACAAACAAACAATCCTGCCATAGATAGTTTTATTTCATAAAGATACACGAAATGCATATAGTATTTTTTTTTATAAAATGCTTTTCAATGAACTCTATCTTGCTCCTATAGTGACATATCTTAAGAAACCTTTACGACAATAATCGATGTTTGACAACAGTTTATTATCACATAACTAGTTCGTAGACCCACATGAACATTTTTTGTTTATAAAACGTATCTTAATGATTAATTAATTTGTATTTCAATGTTTGTTTACAACATTAATAAAATTATACTAAAATGGATCTAAATCGTTCGTAATTTTCTACATGCAAACAAGCATCACATGTGAAGCTTTCGTTAACTAAGGCAATGTTAGACCATAACTTTTATCTGGTCTATAGTATTACACATTTTACAATAAATGAGTGTTTTCAAAAATAAGATTATTAATGTTATGATCTATCTTCAGAATTGTAGTAAAATCGTGTAAAATCATATAAGTTATTCTCAATATTGGCATTATCAAGTGGAATATCTTGCTTTGTGTCATTGATAAAATAAAAATTTAACACACTGCTTTGTAATAGTTTGTACCATTGAATTCTCTATCAAATGAATTACGGAAATCAACGAATGAGCAAAAGGGATTAAATTTGGGTTGTAGAATAAGTGTAAAGATACAGTGCAATACAAATATAGCGTCAAAAGTTAACAGTATGGCTATCATTGCATTAACTGTTTATGAATTAAAAACTGACATATAAGTATAACATTTTTTATGTATATCTTAAAGGTCTTCCTACACCTACACCACCATGTAGAGATGTTATACCTAATTGTAATCGGTACCAAAGAGATACATGTACAAGCACAAAGTACAAAGGATGGGCGGAGGAAAACTGTAGTAAATATTGTGGTTTCTGCTCTGACGGAAGTAGTAGTGGTAAGCAGACGATTATCGGCCATTTACATTTTATGTATCGAAACTAGTTTTTTTACGCAAATTATTTTGAAATACGTAAAACTTTGAAACCATTACTATAGGCAATCTGTTTATCCAAGATAACTTTCAAAATAGTTATTTCTTTTGACTTAACGGTCTATTTTGTATGTTGGTATACACCACCACTTGTTATTTTGTATATATAATGGTCCATCTTATATTTGTATTCTATCCTGTTAATTTATGCTTTGTTTTGCTTTTTGTTTGTAAACACTGTGTTGTTGACTTCACTGTTTTCCATGCGAGTTATAATGTACTGTGCAGCTTATAAATTTGAATGTTATATATCGTCCTATAAGGTAAGCTTGTTCTTCTCGCTCACGAATCTCCAAATAATTAAAAAGTGATAAATTTTATTTATTAGGATAGGGGTCACGAAATTTGCAAACCATGTGTTCGAGCCTCAAAATTGAGATCTTTTTTACACCTTGAAAGACATCACATTTTTTTAAAAAAGATACAGCATGCATGCAAAATTATCAATTCAAAGTATTATTGGAAATATTTGACTTCATTAATGTTTTAAATATAGCAAGAACATTGTGAATCGTAACTCAACATTCTAATGCCACTGTAGGTAATCAGCCATCTGTAACTTCTGCTCCAACATTTGCACCACCTTTTCCACAAGGTTCAGGTAATTGACTTATCGCTTCAGGTACGTTTTTAGGTTCAATTTATTCTTCTTGTCACGTTTTTTTATGAGCCGGGAAATTGGTGAGTATGGTAATTCTGTTTCCATTCAATCACATATAGGAGGAAAAAGAATTTAAACCATTGTGGTGACGTCAGCCTATTCATTTACCGTGGATTCTTTTTCTAGAATCAACGCTTCCTAAATCTGTCGCTGAAATGGACTCACCATATTATATTCTTTTGTTTCCTTTGCGTGCCTAATTTCATTAAGTTTGAATTGACGAATTTACTGATTTCTGTTCACTAATGGAATTGTTTTAAAAACTTACCTTTACTTTTTTTGTATCTTCTATATGCCTTCACTGGGAATCGAACCCGTCCATTAATTCTGTTACTTGATACTGGCATCAACATATCGACAAAACCTCTGTGCTACCAATCGGTTACAATTTAATTGTCTATTTCATATATATAAATGAATATATGTACAACAGACACACAGGGTTTGTACCTTTACATATACATAATAGGCAAACGTATAGTATGAATTGGTAGCCACAAGGTTTCATGGTTAAGATAAATGGGTTTTAAGTATGAACTTGTATGTTTAGGTTCGAATCCCTGAATTCCCGTTGTTGTCAATATTCTCTAGTTTATTTTTTTTTTGTTATTGTTTAATACGTTATTGTAGAAATTTTGTGTAATAAAAGCGAGTTTGTTCGTTTATTATCATTTATTAACTTGTAAATAGTTAGGCACCATATCAATTTATGATTTAGATACAAGTATTGCCTTTTGGTATTGCATGCGTTTATCGGACTATTGTTGGCTATCCGAAACAAAAATAATTACATTCTATTTGTCCTTTTTTTATTTATAAATTAATATAATATGATTTCATCTGTAACATAATTTTACAACTGTTAGTTTGTAAATTACTATGCTAGAAAATCGTGATGTGCTTTTTGTTAAACATTTCAGAAACATACTTATTGTGATCAATTGTCTCATTGGCAATCATACCACATCTTCTTTTTCATTATTAAATGCACTATATATATATGTTCTTTGTCGGGTTGTTTTATCTTTGACACATTCTCCATTTTCATTTTCAATTTTAGTAGAAATAATTTCGAATATATCTTATTTTGTAAAAACAGACAATATTCAGATGCCTGCTAGTATGAAGATCTTTATGGACAGACGTGTTGTGTTATAATATATTTGTATTTTTTTAACCATTTAATTTTGATATTTAATTTATTGTAATGGATCGTTTGACACGAATATATGGTTATTTAAACTCACTTACAATACCTTCTAATTAAGAATAGGCGTTAATTTTAAAAGGCATTAACACAATATTTTAAGTTATAGATACAATGGATAACCGTTGATTCATGAAAAACAAACCATTCGCCCTCCGGGCTCATGGTTTCTTTTTCAAGAATCAACGCTAATCCATTGTATATATATCACATACATCTCTCATATGCGTCCAACTGCTTTTAAACTTGGTTTTTAGTTTAGATTTCAATAAATAATAATGATACATTTTAAAAACTTAAAAAAAAAAAAAAAAACCACAAACATTCATCTTATCCCATAATATATGCAAAATTTTAATAAAAAATCTTTGTATAAGATAGGGTTTTAATTTGCTTAAACAGGTTTAAACCGAATTGGACTCGTAGTGACCTCTCTTCTTAGGCAACGATTACCGGTATAAAATTCCTTAGTTCCCTGTTATGTTTTCTTGAAGTTAATACACAGTGATTACAACATTTTACTATATATTTGTGTGAAGTTGTTACTATATTTTATTCCGGATCTTGACAAGGGATTTTGGGTTTATATTCCCTCCCTGTTAGTGTTTTTATTTTGGCCACTGACAGGGAATATGAATCAATATCGCTTTTGAAGCTCAAATAAAAGTTATATTATACTGGAGTGTCTTGCTTTCAACGCTTATTTCCAATTTCACCCTTCCCCCTTTCACATTGGATATGGGCCTCGGTTTAGGTAACAAATCAAATTGCAGGATAAACCTGGATATTTCAGTCCAGTATACTATACAGTGATTGCAACATTCAACTATCAGTATATATTTGTATGTATTCGTCAACCAAATGGTTTAGCTGCTCAAGGTTGTTAGGAGTGTTGATAAACTATATTATTAAAATCATTAATTTATTTGAAAAAAACAACAGATTCTAAAATGAGTTACATGTAACAATACTGACGAAACATATTAATTGCATACATTTATTTTTGAGAATAGTAAACTCTGTTAAAAAAGATGCTTTCGTAATAGAAATTGCCTACCGAATCATATTTTAAGACTTTTTTTTACTTATTTTAATTTCGGGGGTAGCTTTTTTCAGTTTCACAAGTAATATTTCAATAATTGTTGTCATTTATATTTTAATGTTTATTCTATTTTATTTGTAGGAACAATGGCTCCTCCTTTCCCTGGTAAATAATTAATTATTTATCATGCATTATATGTAAACATTATATCATTAAAATAAAAATAAAATATATGTTTTTTCTTGTCATTTTCATTCATCTTTCATCCCATTGTAAAGTCACATATTCATCAATATAATTAAGCACTTCATTTAGGGTTTATGTAATAAATTGTTGTTTATTCAATCTAAAGCTGTTTCCCTTCAAGATTTAGTGCCTATGACGAAACAGTCAATTGATTACTTATATTTCGTTCGATTTCAATATCATGTTTTATATAGAGCCTCAGATTACTGAAACATTATAGAAAATTTCATAACAGCGAGGAAATTGATATAATTGAATGTTTTGATCTTACGAAACATTGTATCATGATATTTCGACGAAAGGTCTAAAACGATGATTCTCAGCGCTAATATTTTTAATGAGTTGATGATATTAATAATTATAATTTCTTTTATGTAAAGAGGGTTAACACAGTTAGCTCATAGGCCTCATGTATCCATATATGTTGCCGTCATAAATGCTGGACAATTATCATATCTTGATAATAAATGTTCGCCAACATATGACCGACTAGATGATTGTTCTTTTGTTTCCAGTAACGAACAAAAGAAACCATAACTTAAACTTTGACTACGCATCTATTGTGAATTTGTAACAGTTCTCCCTTTTCATAACCACTATGGTCATTTCATTGATCATTTATAATAGCAAATGATAGAACGTCCAGTGGTGGGCACAGCTTCTGTAATACTAAATATTGCAATATAGCTCCCCTGACATTTTTCATTTTTCAAATACCTATCATCATACGCTTTATTCAAGTAATGTATCTCTTGCTTGTACGTATCTAATGAAAAGGATACATTGTCTATGTGTGCTTTTTGTGTTTAGATCAATATTGGTTTAACATTATTTTATCTATTGCTTTCAAATCTATTAGAAATTCATAATTCTAATCATTTTGTCCTACGTTTATCCTCATACAATTTTATAATTCAAATTAAATGTAAAAGGTGAAGATTTAGAGTTAAGTGTATGAGACAATATCTCTAAAATTAAAAAGAAAATAAAGTTTACAAAATGACAATTATCAATGAGAATTAATTCATAACTAACATATCTATATGTCTAAACAATATTGATGAATTGGGATCTAAATAGTCCATTAACATATTAATTCGCTATTTAACCTGTATTCAAACATAAAACATTACAGTGTTTTAATATTCTAAAAAACTGCTTTTCAACGATAAAGTGTAACAAAGAGAAAAATAAATCAAATAGAATATCTTAAAGGTATATGTTAGTTATTCGATATTTGTGAATAGGAATTATATGTCTCGAAGTAAAAAAATGCATGTCTCGAAAATATATTTTAATTTTAATATAGGTGGAAAACGAAGAAACCTTGGAGCAGGATCCAGTGCATCGGAAGGAAATAATGTATTCTTTGGAACAGACAAACCTAAAGCCACTCAAAAACCTACACAACCACCAACTACTACAACTGAAGCCCCAACAACAACAACGACCCCTCAACCAACTACCACTACTCCTCAACCAACAACTACTACAGAGGCTCCAACAACACCCGAACCAAAACCTAAAGACAATGCTCTTTCAATAGGATCAAGTGCTGGAGGACAGAAACAACCAAATGTTATTGGTAATATGCAATTATTATTTATTACAAGGCATTTGTATAGCGCATTATATAACACTACAATTACTCTAAGCGCTTAACATGTTTGAACAAATATACTCAAGTTCGTACAAACACGAAACTACTACTTTGTCAAAGTTAAAAATAGACCAAAAATATGTTTAAAAGCACACTTCAAATCAACTATAAAAAGTTGAGACTTTAAAAACTTGGTTAAAAATTTCAATACTTGTTATCTTAACTAAATATTTCTAAAATTGCTGAATGCTACTACTGTATTTAAAAATAAGTTACTAAAATACATCGGCTTATGGAAAAAAAATAATGTATTTATGTATTTACATTTGTAATTGTAAGTAGTAAACTACCCATAATGCATATACAAAAAAGTTATATGCCTTTTTAGTGCTATTATATTTCAAGTTTGCTAAAACCAGAATGTTTTTCATCCATTTTACTATTAAAACTACGTCAAACTGAAAATGTGGTAAAATACTACATTCATCTATGATCATTTTAATTTTTTGTTATACTATTATTAGAATTAAAGGCTATTTAGGTGTGATCGTACATGAGAATGAACAACTTTAAATACATCTCCCCAGCAAACAGTTTTTAAGGTTTTTTTCTATCTGTGTTCAGCTGTTTTGTTTTCTATCTGTGTTTTGCCGTCTGTTTTTATCGGTTTATATCGTCGGTTTCTATCTGTGTTTTGTCGCTTGTTTTCTGGTGCAATCCGTTGTTTTCTATATATTTTATGACAGAAAAAAACAATGTCGGTACAATATGTTTAGCTTCTTATCGCTCACAGGCAACAAAAACTTTGAAAGAAAATTTAAATATCTATCATCGACAGACAAATATTTAAAAAAAAGATAGACTCAAAGATAACAACAAAAACAATCACATGTACGAACCCGACGGGTTTGAATTTGTTATCTCAGCACTTTTAGAAATTCATTTTGCGACATTAGATGTGTTCATTTTATTTGTAGATTTTGGAAACAATAGTGAACTGACCACAACAGGTAAAATATAGATAAGCTAGTGTTTGTCTTTATGATTTTTTTATAACACTTCAATTAAACTTGCCTTCCATTATAAAATAAAGAGCAACTTCTGAAATAAATGTATATTGTATATACTCGTTTGATGCATTGTCATAGAAGACACAATTACATGGATTTTAATTCTGATTTACAAAACTTACCTGCCAAACATAAACAATTACTCCGATATACTATTGTAGATGTTAATAAAGTAAACAAAATGGTTATAATTGAAGTCCCTTGGATCATATATATCCTACAATTCTCTGGCTAAAACAAAAAACAAAAATGTGTTCGCTTGTACATCATGGATTAAAATAATTAAAAAAAATCAGTTGTCATACCTCTTATGTGGTGAATGAAATACAAAAAAACCCAGACCCACAGTCGTAGGCTATAAAATAGTGAAATAACAAAAATACCGAACTCCGAGGAAAATTTCTTAAGTGAATAGCAAAAACAATATCTCAAAACCATCAAACGAATGAATAAAAACTGTCATATACCTGACTTGATGCAGACATGTTCTAATGTAGAAAATGGTGGATTGAACTTGGTTATATAGATAGCTAATCTCCTCACTTGTATGACAGTCGCATAAAACTCCTTTACATCGACAACGATGTGTGAACAAAACAAACAGTCATAATAGGTAAAAATGTCAAAATAGGGGAACATCAGTCATGTGAACGAGATAAGGGAAATAACCCATTCTGCTGGAAATAAACAATATATATGTACTGCTATTCTCTGTCTTGGAAGGTATTCAAGAGAGATTTTAAAAGTAACAGTTATATACTGAAATATTGTATCAGCTTTTGTCATTTCATAGATGTGAATTTTTGAAAACAAAAGTGTTTGGAAAAAATAAACGAAACAAAATAAAATTGAAATAAGAATACATTTGATTATACCAATACATTATTTCAGAGGCACCAGAAGCTACAACTAAAGGTGGTACAGGTAAGTTTTTAAGTGTTTTTATTTTTTTAGAATTCATTGTAAGCCATTGACGTAGCCTATATTATTTGCACCAACAAGTAATACAAAATAAAGAGAAAACAATTAAAAAGATGTTCATTGTCGATAAGTATTCCGGCATTTCTTACCAAAATTTCTCCAATCATCCGGCATCGATATAATTACACAACCGGTAGGATTGTGATTTGGTTTGCTTTTGCAGTACGTGGTTTTTTTAATTGTATAGACGTAAAGTATAAAAACAATTATGCTAAGGAGTTATCATTCTATCATAATTCTTCATGTATCTAGCAAAACAACTATTTGTGAGTTCGTTGAAAAAGATAGTGTAGGAGATGCTTTGATAATGGCATTTTATTGAATGAATTGTCCATGATGTTACATAAAACGAATTGTGAATGCATAGAAAAGATATAGTTCTTTATATTTTCTACTTCATCTCCATAAGAGATTTTTGGTCTATGTAGTGTGAATTAACCAATCCAAGAATTTACTTTATTCATTTTTCATCAGAAAACCTATGAAAATGAACCCTTTCTTTGAAAAAAAAAGTGATACCATAGAATAATTCAAATTATGAAATTTGACGATAAAAATATTTCTCACCTTTTTATTCTTTTAAATATCTAAAAAAAAATTTAAAAGGAAGCGGAACCGGATCATCAGCAGGAGGAGGTAAACATTAATATAATAGACGTGCCATTTCTTTGTCAGGATGGGGGTCATTCATTTCTCTATTCTGTAATTTGTACAGTATTTTTTCTATATATTTGTTTGCCTATTACTCTATATTCTATTAACCCTATCAAATATGGGCAGGCAATGATTAACGTAAGAGAATATAATGGTAAAACCAGAAATAACTCACCATTAGCCTTCAACCAGAAATAACTCACCATTATCCTTCAACAAGAAATATCTCACAATTAGCCTTCAACCAGAAATAACTCACCATTAGCCTTCAACCAGAAATAACTCACCATTAGCCTTCAACCAGAAATAACCTTCAACCAGAAATAACCTTCAACCAGAAATAACTCACCATTAGCCTTCAACCAGAAATCACTCACCATTAGCCTTCAACCAGAAATAACTCACCATTAGCATTCAACAAGAAATAATTCACCATAAGCCTTCAACCAGAAAAAGTGAAACAACAAGCAAAAGACATAAATGTACAATAAACTGTAATAACATTAACGGTACCAATTTTTCTGCACCAGATGCGCATTTCGACAAATAATGTCTCTTCAGTGATGCTCGTGGCCAAAATATGTAAAATCCAAAGCTCATATAAAAGATGTAGAGCTATAATCCAAAAGTTCCAAAAAAGTATAGCCAAATCCGTGAAAGGAATCAGAGCTTTGCATGAGAGAGATACATCCCTTAATTTATAATACTTTTTAACATTTTGTAACAGCAAATTTAATAACACAAAAAAATCCGTATTTTCATGCCAGTACCGGAGTACTGGCTACTGGGATGGTGATACCCTCGGGGACTAACAGTCCACCAGCAGAGGCATCGACCCAGTGGTAGTAATAACATTAACGGTACCAATTTTTCTGCACCAGATGCGCATTTCGACAAATAATGTCTCTTCAGTGATGCTCGTGGCCAAAATATGTAAAATCCAAAGCTCATATAAAAGATGTAGAGCTATAATCCAAAAGTTCCAAAAAAGTATAGCCAAATCCGTGAAAGGAATCAGAGCTTTGCATGAGGGAGATACATCCCTTAATTTATAATACTTTTTAACATTTTGTAACAGCAAATTTAATAACACCAAAAAATCCGTATTTTCATGCCAGTACCGGAGTACTGGCTTCTGGGATGGTGATACCCTCGGGGACTAACAGTCCACCAGCAGAGGCATCGACCCAGTGGTAGTAATAACATTAGCGGTACCAATTTTTCTGCACCAGATGCGCATTTCGACAAATAATGTCTCTTCAGTGATGCTCGTGGCCAAAAAATGTAAAATCCAAAGCTCATATAAAAGATGTAGAGCTATAATCCAAAAGTTCCAAAAAAGTATAGCCAAATCCGTGAAAGGAATCAGAGCTTTGCATGAGGGAGATACATCCCTTAATTTATAATACTTTTTAACATTTTGTAACAGCAAATTTAATAACACAAAAAAATCCGTATTTTCATGCCAGTACCGGAGTACTGGCTACTGGGATGGTGATACCCTCGGGGACTAACAGTCCACCAGCAGAGGCATCGACC
This sequence comes from Mytilus edulis, assembly GCF_963676685.1. Taxonomy (NCBI): domain Eukaryota; kingdom Metazoa; phylum Mollusca; class Bivalvia; order Mytilida; family Mytilidae; genus Mytilus; species Mytilus edulis. Next base: position 33,271,430 of record NC_092347.1, on the reverse strand, counting down.
CAGTGGTAGTAATAACATTAACGGTACCAATTTTTCACGAAAAAGTGATGCGCATGCATAAACTATATACAAAAAATGAGTAGTTGTTCAAATTAAGATGCATCCTTGGAACGAAGTTAGTATTTGCAATCAAATATTAGTATTATAATACGATAGTCTTGTCGTATAACAATTTACGCAAGTTAAACAACATTAAGTTTTAATGTCAATGGCGGATTTACAAATTTTCATGAGAGGAGTGGGGGCCAGTCATGCATCAGTGATTTCCTATACTCATAAAATGAGAACCAAATCTGATATAACTTAAATATGAATGAACAAAATCAGTAATTAATAAAGACGAACAAGAAATATAACATCAAGAATAATTCGCCGTTAATGAAATATTGGTACTATGTTCACAAGCGAACACAAAAAGTTGTGATTGGCTTACAACATCATAAACAATTGGGATTCAATCAATGACGTGGCACAATTACATTTTTTGGTGCAAAAAATGAAACCCTAAGTATTTTGGATATTTAAATGTAACTCTGTTTTAATGAAATAGCGTTAACCTTTGGTTTATTTATGTTTGCTTTCTTTTAGCAACAACTCCACCACCTGATAACCAAAGTGAGTCACTTATTTATTATCATAATTGTGTTTTAATTTTGTTAGATAAAAAAATGTTGTATTTGAGCTTTAGATTGGTTTTAATCTTTCAATAAAAAAAAAATGTTTAGAAAACGTCTATTAAACAAAAAAGGGGCGAAAGATACCAGAGGGACAGTCAGACTCATACATCGAAAACAAACTGACAACGCCATGGCCAAAAATGAAAAAACGACAAACAAACAAATAATAGTTCTCATGACACAACATAGAAAACTAAAGACTAAGCAACACGAACCCCACCAAAACTGGGGATGATTGCAGGTGCTCCCGACGGGTAAGCAAAACTAAGGAAACACAAAACAAAAATTAAAATAAGTTAGATACAGTTTTCGATAATCGAAAAGGCATTTTTTGTAGGAAACGTTGATTTAACAGAGATTTTTGAACAAGCAACAGAACCCCTCTTAATTGAGATGGTGATGTTTTATCTATAAACTAGATGAAATATAACGTGAAGGTGTTCCTTGCTTTAAAGTCAAAATGGGAGTTTTTAATTTGATTTCTTTTGGACTTCATTATTCAATCAGATTTGAGGTATTCAACACTGTTAAAAATATATGAAACTTTCAAACTCATATAACTTTGTATAATAATATTATTCAAATAATTTTTATTTGAAGGTACCGAAGCTCCAACACAGGAACCAGTTAAAACGCAACCTCCAACTCAGGCACCAGTAAAAACCCAACCTCCAACTCAACCACCAACAGCGGCGCCAGTAAAAACGCAACCACCTACACAGGCACCAGTAAAGACACAACCCCCAACACAGGCACCAGTGAAAACACAACCACCAACTCAAGCACCAGTAAAAACACAACCTCCAACTCAAACACCAACAAAAGAAATCCCAACTCAACCTCCTACAAAGGCTCCAGTCAAAACACAACCCCCTACCAAGGCTCCAGTCAAAACACAACCTCCAACAAAGGCTCCAGTAACAACTCAAGCACCACCAGCAACTACACAAGGTAGGTACTAATTATTTAAAAATTCCGTTCAAAATCAAGTATTTTCGAAGAATTGTTAAATTAGGAAATTAGTGGTGCATCGACTGAAACTAATCAAATACACAGTTTAGGTAATTCAATCACCGAGAAGGAAACTGTCGGTATAAGTCTATGTAATTATTCTAAAACCAATTTTGCAACTCCCTCAGTCAAAATTGACCTGCACATTTTTTTATTATTCAGCTGTTGCCCTTTTGTATAACGTTCTTGAACATATACAGAAATAATTGTATTTCAAATTTGGTCATGAGCGTACCAGACGGGGATTGTTCTGTAGTCACGTGTTGTATGCACGCACATAATTTCAAATGCACTTAAAAACTATTAATATTATCAATCACTATTTTTTTTAAACTTCATAGCTCAAATAGCTCTTTAACTGATTCGGCTCTCATAAATCACTGACTTCCAAATATTCAGCTTTGACGCTTCTGGTTAGGTTTAACACGAAAAAGTGCTGCGCATGCATAAACTATATACAAAAAATGAGTAGTTGTTCAAATTAAGATGCATCCTTGGAACGAAGTTAGTATTTGCAATCAAATATTAGTATTATAATACGATAGTCTTGTCGTATAACAATTTACGCAAGTTAAACAACATTAAGTTTTAATGTCAATGGCGGATTTACAAATTTTCATGAGAGGAGTGGGGGCCAGTCATGCATCAGTGATTTCCTATATAATTTTCAAAATAATGGGGGGGGGGGGCGGACTCCCAGGGCTCCCCATGGATCTGCCTATAATGTCGACTCAGAGTGTTATCGACATATTAAGGTCTCGTTCCTTCCAAATATATACCAAAACCAGATGTGGTATGATTGTGAATTAGACAACTCTTGATAAGAGACCAACTGACACAGAAATTAACAAATTCATCAATGAGCAAAGCCGATTAGCGCATAGTCAGTTTTTGTTAATATCCATGCAGTTTATCAAAATCATATGAACTTGCATATATAATTTCTGCGTATTTCTAAATATAGTTTTATTACTTTTTAATATTGTCAAAAATGAATTATTGTGTTGGTGCCATTTATGAAAATGTGTTTATGTTTATATATATTAAGTCCGTGTTTATATTTTGTTTAGACTAGGTCAATCTATACCGTAAATAAATTTTGTTATGTCCTTAAAATGAATTCTGATATTTTGCTACTATATATTTAAACGAAACTAAAAAATTGCAAGGAATTGCTTTATTCCATCAAATGAATAGTTTAAATGAATAAGTGACAGATAAAATTTGACTATAAATAATAATAGAAAAAACAAAAACAATTTGAGAAAATTCTAATTGTGAACTAATTTTTTTTAATTTCCAATCACCCCAAACTGTTAGTATTTTAATCGGTGTTGGATCATGCAATAATATTAAATTAATATATATTTTCTTGCAACAAGTTAAGGAATTGGAAACCACATAGTTATTATAAGAACAGTTCAACATAATTCATAGCGTCAATGTCCAAATATTTTATAAAGTGTTTTTTTTCCCACAGCACCAACAGCTGCAGCAACAAATGCAACCGGAAACAATACTGGTAAATAAGTTACATGCAAATAAAATAATATATTTTGGAAACGAGGCTCTTTATGGTTGAATGCGATAAATAGATTGACAAAAACAAAGAAAATATGTATCAAATGTTGGCTTTGGGGATCATTCATATAAGCTAATTATACATGTTACAACAAGTAATCTTGGGGCCTCGGTGTCCAAGTGGTCAAAGTAGTTACTACTGTTATCACTAGACAGTCAACACCGAGGTTGTGAGTTTAAACCCCGCACCTGTGGGTGCACTTGACTCCAATCTTAATTGAATAGGATTGTCAGTTTTCTAATCGGAGGTCGGTGGTTTTCTCCTGGCACTCCGGCTGCCTTCACCAAATAAAAACTGGCCGCCACAAAATAGCCCAAAAGCGGTGCTTAAAAGTGGCTTTAAAACTAAAAAAAAAACAAATCAAATAAAGTTATGCTGTATCTTATACACATGAAACTATTGACATGTATAATCCGGGAAGCTCTGACTTTTTGTAATCTTTACTGAGAACAAGAATAAATCTTTTATGTCAAAATACATTATTAAGCTCAGTTTTTATCCAGCTTACTATCGTGCATCTTAATTAATACTTGATACAATGGGTGCTTTGTAATATTTCACTCTGATAGTTTTTAAGATTATAATTGGGTAAATTGGTCTAAAAACAGAAACTAACCAGATGCAAATACATTTGTCTACTTTGCAAACAGTTTAAAAAAAGTGTTAATTCTAGATTATTCATTGTCATTAGAACTCGTACCTCGGGACATATATAAATGATATAATAAATCCCGTTCTTTCGTGCGGATTTATTACTAAACACTAGAATCTGATACCGTTGACGATAAATCTCTATCTAACAATGAAGCAATAGTTATGTTCTCTATGAATTTTTGAAAGTAACATTACAAGCACTCATTATAGATAGTGGTACAGGATCTCAACCAAATACTAGTAAACCACCAATGGTTGGAACCACTGCCAGTCCAGTCGTCACAACTTCCGGTTCAGGAATGGTTGGATCAACTGCAGGAAGTGGAAGCGTTTCAACAGCAGGTAAGGTTACTAATTTTGTTGAATACACTACCAGCATTAAGAGAATAAAAGGAAACGATACATAAGTTGTATATTGTCTAGATGAGATCCTTTGCATGTATGCTAATTAAAAGTTGGAACGATATTTACATTTCGAAATTCTCTCCTTTTTTGTTACATCAACAACATTTGATACACATAATTCAAAATGCTAACATCCAAAATAGAAATAATATCTACCATGATTTAATGTTATAGGAAATGGAACAAAGAACGGAACATGTAAGTAAAAGAAACTATGATAAATAATTCAGATTAAGTTCACTTTAACCAACAATGTTTTGTTAGGGGTTATTTAGTTTCTGTTTGGGTTTTATCAGCTGTCTTTGTCTTGATTTTTGGTAGGGGTGATTTAGTAAAAGCCTTTTTTCCTCAAATAAATATAGGCAACAGTAGTATACCGCTGTTCAAAACTCGTAAATCCATGGACAAAAAGCAAAATCGGGGTAACAAACTAAAGCTGAGGGAAACGCATTAAATAAAAGAGGAGAACAACGACACAACATTAAAATATAACACACACAGAAACGGACTAAGCATTAGACAAAATCCGATGAGAATAACAAATATAACATCAAAACCAAATACATGAATTTGGGATAGAAAAGTACCGTGACACGTCTTATAGTAATGTGAATTCACACTCAAATATAAGAGAAAACAAACGACACAACGGAAACACAACGTTAAAATGTAACACACACAGAAACGAACTATAATATAACAATGGCCATATTCCTGACTTGTCAATTGTCTCGTAAGTCTCTTCTTATTTTAATTCATTTCTTGTGAACTTAAAAACATACTTTATCCTGATCTGTACTTATTCATCATGCAACAAGCGTATTTATTCAACACTTGCTCCTTTGATGACACTTAGTTTCCCATTTTTTGTTTGGTTCGTGTTTCGTAGTTTGGTGTGTTTAGTTTTGTATATAGTTTTGTCTTCATTTTAGTTTGTTTTGTCATGCTATTGTCAATTTGTTATCGACTGTTGGATTTGAATATCTTTTACTTCTTTTGTAATATTTCCAAACCAATCAATTCAAAAAATCAAATTTGACAGTTATTTTCCAATCGTTTGATGTGTTTGAATTTTCCATAAAGCTCAGTATTTTTTATACTAGTCTATTTTTTGAAGCTATATCAATGATTATGTCTTAAAAATCAAAATAATTTAAGACAAACAAGTAATCATTTCAACAAATAAATTCTAATAATGGATATTTTCAACAATTTTACAAAACATATGATGTCATGTAAAACGTTGATTCACTATATCAAGCGATAAAAATAATATTATTAATTACAGCTGCAGGAACAGGTTCCGGCCCAGATTCAGGTCAGTAAATTACAGCAGTCTGTTAAAACAAATATGTTTAGCCATTAATCTAAAGGATTTAAATCATGCGACGATTTCAATAAAATGAAATCATTCATAGAAGTCAAATTATATTCGAATTCATAGGTTCCAGTACGTGTTTCTTTCAATTAATTGAATTTAAAACAAATATCATGTCGAAATTAGTGAGATTAATTCTTGAAGGATAATTTCTAAACCTGCTTCTGGTGCACCATTATTTATTAGTTCAGCTTTTGCTTTATTTCTGCAACCTTTCCAATGCTTGCTTAATTTCGTTTTTGCTTTACGTGCTGCTTTATCCATGCATTTATCATTTGGTACAAGGAATGACTATGAAAGTACCACCAACGCCATTAGCTTCATCAACCATGAAAGGACCCACCAAACCTCAAACAACACAAGCACCTGCTCCAACAAACCCTCCGTCATCCAAAGCTCCGGTCACATCATCCCCTGTTAAGACAAATCCTCCTAAAACAAACCCTCCAGCTCCAACCAAACGTAAGTATTCCTGCATATAAAGATGACCCCTTTGAAGTCGCTAACAAATAATTTGATACAAAAATATAGCAAACTTAAGGAAAAACTATGGATTATAAAAAAAGATGTATTTTTGAAGATGAAAAAAATATATGTACTATTGATTATCTCCCCTAACAATTAATTAATTGTTTATTATAACAAAAGATACATTTAGTTGAACACAAAAGAAATATTCTACAGTTATAAATACAAATGTAAACAATTTTATATTTGATATTCAAGGCTTCTTTTTGGTATTATTTTCTGTGATAGAAATATCTTATATTAAAATGAGTCTTAGGACAAAAAAGTATGGTTTCTTGTATTGTATACTTTGGTAGAATTCTGATTTGTAAGAAAATGCTAAGAAATCAATTTTACCCCATAACTTGCTGCTCTCTATTATAAACACGAGAGTAAAATAGAGAAATACTAAAAATAACTCTGTGCATGCTGCTTTAATATGTGTATGCTTCATTGTATGGATGCTTGTTAACAATTCAGGGATAGGTGTCCAAAATATTATAAAGAACGTATGTCATTGTTCACAACATTTGTTTTTATTTTGTACACAAAATTTGTTAGACCTTTGTGCCTAGCGAAAAACTTTATATTTTTATATTTAGTAATTTTAATAAATAAAAGTTATTCTCAACAAATAATGAGCTGATCAAATACTGAAAACTTTTTTGATTCCATTCTAAGACATATTGTGTAAAAGGTTGAACATACCTACTCTTATTTTAATTGTCTGATTTCGGACATTTTCATTATTAGGTATAGTAAACGATAAATCTCTACTTAGTGATAACCATACATATTTCATTCACAGCAAACACAACACCAATGCCAGGTACATTAACACCACCTACAAACACAGGTAGGGATAATAATGACGTATGTTATTGATTTCAGTGCATACTCACAATTACTGTTTCTGAATTCAATTGTCAATTTAATACGCCTGAGACCCGATGTTCAGCTCAAACCGTATATTGTTTAGTTTTCCTGATGGAATTTTCAACAAAAGTTTAAGTTAGACATATAATACTCACCTGAAGATAAATTCAAAATATATCTTTAAACTTTAACGGTACCGCATCACATTTATGTGCTCATATAATCTTAATCTCTATTCATTTGTAAAGCACTCAATTCGACAAAACGCTGTACAATGTACAGAAACGTGCATGTAAGTGCCAGTATGCTAGACAATGAAAAGGGATGATATACAACAAACAATACAAATTTTTAAACATACACATACTCAAAGAAAGTGCTATTAAATGTGAACAAGATATCACACCCGGGTCTAAACATACGTTGCTGTGTATTATTCATTGACATATCAGCAAACAGGGAGTAGCTGCTCGCGTACGGCAGATTCAAATATTGTAAACACGCTACATCTCAGCATTATCAAGCCAAGATACTATGGCGAAAATGTTTCACACCAGGTTTTGCGAACGGACGAGCAGCTGAACAGAATGACAGAGGGAATCCAGCATGTGTTGTGCCTGCTTTTGCGACGAATGAGGTAAAAAAAAATTCAAAGAAACATCCAAGAATGAGTTACATATACATTGTTCTGCGTTTTCATAAAATAGTATCCAGTTGACTATGTTCTATGTTTGCAATGTTTTATGCTTTAGTATCTATTTACAATCTGTTTGTAGTGACTTACCCAAACATCAACGTAACAGACAAGTACAGCAATACAGATGCTAACAAAACAGATACAGGTACTGTTTTTTTTTTGTTTCTCATTGGTCATTTTTTTGACAAATCAGCAATAATATAAGCTAAAATTTTGTCACGTGTTACATCAATATTACATGTTATGTATAAAGACTTTGGTTTAATTATCATTCGAACCTATTTCGGATCCTTTTTTATTCTATCTTGACGATTATGAGAATTTCATTCAATTTACATTGTGTTTGATTGGCTTTTTTTCAGAATGCAAAGATTTGATAAATTGCCGAGTATATCCTCCAGAAAAGATTTGTGTCAATGATAGCATGTATAAGCCATGGGCTAGTGTAAGATGCAGGGCATACTGTGGATACTGTATTCGTAAGTTATTGCCTTTGATCTGGAATAACCAGTAGGTTATTTATTAATCAAGCCTGTTTGATTTACTTTCTTACTCCTAAGGTGCAGCACATAATGAATCAGATTAGACTTAAACCGAAGAAGAAGGTACACATAAGCGTGGCCGTAAAAGCTTAAACTGAATTCGATTCTTTCAAAATTTTGGTTTGTTATTTGATGTATATATTTCTAAAGAAATTTCATACTCATAACTAAAAAAAAATATAAATCACGTCACAAAATTGATAAACAACTTTATAAGCGTTTACTACATGGAGCAAGAACTCATATAAACGGAACAATATAATATGTCGTCTGGGTTATTAAAACATTTTACAGACCAACAAGAAACAGTTGTGTACTACCTTGATGTTTTAAAACAAATTTACTGCACTAGAATATTATAAATCAGAGTTGTAACGTTTTATATCCTGCTATTTTTCTCAAATGTCATATTTAAGAAGCGTCAAAATGCACAATAAGATATACAGTGTATGGCTTTTGCTGGCATACAGTCCAATAAGCTTGATCTTTAAAGATATGTTGCAATTTAAAACTGTTTTACTTATTCAGTAGAATTCAAAGAGCAACACAAAACAAACATTTTCTTTTTACTGAAAGCATTGACTGTGAAATTACAATAAACATTTTGTTTTATATAAGTTACGATTGGCGGTCAGAAGTGTACGAATGGTTCATTGCTGTTTTTTGAATTTCTACATTAAAGGCAAATTATTTCAAAGATAATATTATACAAACGAAACAAACCTCCGTGATTTTAATTTTTGAGTTCCACTTTATAAATGACGCTGTTTCTGGAAAAGAAACTAGTCTAAATATAACCATCCTCTTATCTATTCTGACTCTATTCGAACACTTTGAATTTAAAACATTTGTTTGTGCTATACGTTGAATCACACGCATATATAAACACAAATCGATCTACGTTTGAACACACAATTGGTGACGATACGGATATTTTTGCTTTAAGATGAATAATATTTCTATTCTGAGTATTAACAACACAATCTTCCTTAAGGGACATAAATGTGTTAAATCCGAATATAAAGTTTAATATAACAAGTACGTGTCTTTTTGCGAAAATGAATATATGTTAAAAAAATACATGTCTTCATTTCAGGACATATATAGACAGGCACATTAAATTTAAAATTCTCATATGACTGGAACCGATCAAATAACGTGAATTCTTGGTGAAATGAATAAGAAGCAAAATTTCACATTACTTAATTATTTCCACTTGTGTGCCGCTCTTTCAATTGGTTTGTCGTTTTCCAACCAAACATTTTTACAAGAGACAATAGTAAGCACTTATCGACTAAGCACATTCATAAAATGATATGTTAGGTCATTCACTATTTCGAAAGTCTGCAAAATTATCATCGTTCTTCACCCAGAAGCCATGGTATTTTATCGCTTTCAATAAATATGATCTTGCATTCATATTTAATGTAAAACTACTATGTGCTTCTTTCCCCACTTTTAAAGCTGGAAGTGACAATATAACCTGTGACCACAACGGACAATTGATCCGACATCCTAAAGACTGTCATAAGTTTTATGAATGTGCTTATTCTATACCAAGGGAGTTGACATGCCCTGCTAATCTAGCGTGGAATGACGTCATGAAAACCTGTGACTATGTAGGAAATGTTCCATTTTGTAAGCAAGTGGAATCAAATAACGACTCTTCAGATAAAACGATCAAAGATTTAACAGGTATGAGAAAGGGGCTATGCGCACTGCAATAACGCCTCACAATGATACAAAATACACGTGTGCTCATTTTGCTTTTTCAATACATCTAATGATCTTATCTTACCATTAAGCCAGTAGTCATACATCTTATTTGTTATAACTTTGGATTTTTTTCAGACCATTAATGTTGATACTTTATTTTTATCGTGATACAAAAATATATTCGAAATGTGTATTTTCTTTGCAATTTATTTTGTCATTTATAAGTCATAAGATAACAAAGAAAGAAGGAAACTGTTAGTCTAATTAGTACTAACGTACTAAGCTACCACTATTGTACGGCACCAGTTGCGCATTTCGATCAACATTGTCTCATCATTATACATAAAAATAAAATATAAGCTCATCACATATACCAGCTTTATAAGTAAGTTTGTCAGACGCGCGCAATGAAAAAGAGAAAACAGAAACCAACAAATCTGAGGGGTGTAAGTCTGTGATTAAGTGTCATAACGGATTAGAAGATGTTTCTGAACTTACTATAAAAACATAAACAAATCGATAAACCGTCGGAACATTTTAGCTTCTTTCTATTTTTTATTTTCCTTTATGTTCACATAAATCATGTATGCACCGTTCAAACAGTATACAGCTTAGCAAAATACTGAATAATCTTTTCTACTTTACAGAGAATACCTCTCCAATGCCATGTGTAGATAAGATTCCAAACTGTAACGAGTATGATGCAGATCTTTGTACAAATCCACTCTATAGATTGTTTAGAGAAGATAACTGTATGAAATTCTGTAGTTTATGTAAAGGTGAGTTTAAAGTACTTATAGATATAAAAAGATGTGAGTGTCAATGAGACATCTCTCCATCTAAGTCATAGTTTATAAAAGTAAACCATTATAGGTCAAAGCACGGTCTTTAACACGGAGCATTGGCTTACACCGGACAGCAAGCTATATAGGGCACCAAAATGATGCATTTCAATCCAAATAACAATTGTATGCAAACAAGAAGCGCATTTTGAGTTATACTTACATATACGCTTATTACACAATCAAAGTAAATAATTATTTGACACGCACTTCATTTCCTTTTTGGAAAAGCATTTTTTTTTTTTTTAAATATGGATAAAAACCACTTGTATATGTATATATGGTGTATACTCAATACTGATGAACAAAACGCAATAATTATTTCTATGGATTTGATATGCATCTAATGATCTATTTTGTATCATTTTTAAATTTTGCATCTACTTGAGGGGTATCTTTGTAATTGCATGGCCTAGTATGCTTCAAAGAAAAGGCCAAATGATGAAAGACCATATATTACGTCACAAAATCAAATTATACTACAGTTTGTCTCATTTCAAAATAATACTATCAGATACTTTATCATGTTAGATGCATCTGTTCATAAAAATTATAAATCATATCTGTGTGTAAATAGATACAAACTCTATATTTAACATTTCATGTTTTAGGTGGATCTCCTACTGCACCATCAGCTGGTAAAAGAGATTATGAAAAAGAAGATGAAACTTTAGAATTTTACTAGAATCAAACCATTTCTGACTCATTGTTCATATTAAGATATATTGATCTCGCTCATGATCTTTTTAATGTTGTCTTTGAACTTACGTTCTGTACATGTTTCAAGTACACACATTCATATTGATTCTAACATTAAAATTACATTTACTAAACTATTTGTTATGTTTCTTGTAATCTGTGAATTATTTGAATGAGACAGATTCTGTCACATGTCATCTATCAACAAAGAGCACATTTTGCCTGTTAAACATGTATCTTTGAAATGGTATCTCTATGTAAAAAAATTGGAATAAATCTAATAACACAAACAATAACTTATGCTTTAATAACAATCATATCTTTTTTTCTTGAAATATATTCTCTTTATCATACATCTGTATGCAACGCAATGCATAACCATATTCTAATGCAGTTTCTTGTGTAGTACCACTCTTGGTTTAATATAGGCACCCTCAATTCCTTGTTTGATGTAGTTTTGTTCAATCAAATTTAGTGTTCTGGTAATGTTTTTAGAAATATACAAGTTGTGAACTGTAATATGAATACCCGACTGTAATCGTAATGTGTGGATTTAATTGTCACCGCTTCAGTTCGGACTTAGGACAAAATTGACGTTAGCAACCTTTGGAAAACAACACAGTCACTTATTTCCCATTTAGATATTAGAAGATAAGGAATGAGTGCCAATAATATAACTATCCATTCAAGTCACAGTTTGTAAAAATAAAAAATTATAGGTCAAAGTACAGTCTTGGACACGAAGCTATAAAGGGCCCCAAAATTATGCCAGGACGACGATTATTCAATTAATCAAACGAACTTCATATATCTTTTATAAAGGAGGATATCAAAATCATATAGAGAAAGCAATATTTGTTTAGCAGGACATTGGTAATAGCATTCCTCAAGTTGTCTATCTTCTAAAATACATATGAAAATAGAGTTGGCTTCATCAGCTATTGCAAAAAATTAAAAGCCTCTACCTTTTTTGAAGAACTATCTTGAATTTTGATTAATTGTGAAATGAATAAACTTATACATTTTTCAATCAACAGTTTCTGGTGTCCTCGAAAATAAACAAAAATGTCATAAAACTAGTATAAACCAGTTTATAAAATAATATAACCTTATTTTCTGTCACTACTTATAAACGCATCATAGATACCAGGATTGAAATTTATATTTGCACCAGACGCGCGTTTCGTCTACAAAAGACTCATCAGTGATGCTCGAATCAAATTTTTTTTTAGGTTCAAATAAATTACAAAGTTGAACAGTATTGAGCAAAAAAATCATTAATGTTTTGCCAAATACAGCTAAGGTAATCTATTTCTTATGTAGAAAAGCCGTAGTTATTCAAAAATTCTGTTTTGTAAACAATTAATTTATAATTATGACCATATTAATAATAATTCATGTCAACACATAAGTGCTAACAACCTGGTTGGTGATGACCGTAGGAAATAAAAACTCATCATTCCATTACACCTCTTCTCGGTGACATCGATTTATACAATTACTTTTAAAGTGTAGTTACTGTGACTGTTGTAAGTATCGTCACCGAAATGATAAAACACCAAACTTTATGCGTAGAAGGATTTCTTGTTGTCACTCTCCATTTATGAAGATTAGTCCATATGAAGTTTGCTGAACTAGAAATTCATTAAAGATTGCAAAAGAGTGGCGTCAGATACCAAAGGGGCATTCAAACTCATAAGGTGAAAATAACATGACAATGCCATGGCTAATACATGTATATAAAAAGACAAACAGACAAATACAGTACAAACAAACAAAACATAAAAAAAACTAAAGACTATGCAAAATGAAACCCATCAAAACCTGCCGGTTTTCTAAGGTGCGCCGCAAAGGTAAGCAGATCCTACTCTACATGTGGCACCTGTCATTCGATTCATGTTATTCCAAAACCGGTGATGAGTCTTATTGAGGCAGTCTTTGAAAAGAGGACGGAATTGTAGTAACGAAAATTAAAACCTATCTGTTATCATCTGTACAACAGATATTCAATAACGGTCAACCAATTTTCGATGTCATCCGAACCGCTTACGAAGGATGCGTTCGATCTTTATCCCTTTCAAGTAAATCATGATACGAAATACAAGCACTGGAATACCGTATCAACTGGTTATTAGAATGGGGAATCTTGTGTAAAGTGTAGTTTAGGCAAATTTTGTATTAGCATTGCGACTATTGCAAGACGGAAGAGTCTTAGATATTATGTACTCTAAACGATCTTTGGATTTTTTTTAGTATTCACACACCACCTTTAGAAATAGCAGTTTCACAGTAATTTTTAAAACTCAGATCTGATTTCTAATTCATGTAAATACTGTGGAAATGGTTTAAGTGGGGTACTTTGAAACGTTGTTTGTAAAGACACTTTTGTTGTTTAGGTATTGAATACAGTGAAGGAACATGAATTGGAAGAAATAAATTGAACAAAGATGGTTCCCTTCCCATCAAATTGACAAAAGGCATCAAAATCCTAGGTTTGAAATGTAATGCTTGTAAATAATTGGTTAGTTTTAATTTAGATATATGTGAAGATAAAATGGAAATAGTTATTACAATGTGAATATTCAGATACCTTCTCTCCATTGGTAAAATTGCAATATCTTAAGTAATTTATGTCATTTCATCTAAACATGTACCAACAACTTACTTAACTAGAGAACAGCGCGATATGAACATTCTTTTGAATAGTTGTACTCCGAATATAAAATTGGAAGTTTTTCAGAAGTCTACTAGTGCATGTAGTGAGGGTGTCTGTAAGCTCTATGTTTTGAAATAAATTTAATATTCTTCGTAGTATGTGGTTCGACGATTTCTGTAAGACAATGCCTTCTTACCTCCATTTGATTTCAAACATCTTTGTATGAGCAGATGTGAATGTCAATTTTTAAATTTTAAAGCCCCTTTTTTTCTAAAGAAGAAAAGATGGAAACAACACATTTATATTTTCACGCATCCGAATCGCTTACCTGCATAAACCTTAATCAGGAACGATCAAAGCCAAATATTTGAAAGCGATGAATGTATATAACCCGAAACAGTTAAAAAGCTATATGACCAGAAGTGCATGAAAAGTCAAATCAATCTAAGGTCACCTTCCTATAGGGAGCAGAAAGCTGAGCTTCTATATAATTTCAATATTAAGAAACGGATAATGTACGGAAGATTTGCTGTAAATCATGTCAGTACCGAAGTACTGACTACTGAACTTATCATACTCTCAATGGTTACGAGCAGATACATCATAAAGTGTCATTGAAGTATCTTTGAGTAGTTTCTTAATGTTTTGGTACAGCAGAGTTTTTCAAAAATTTGAAAGAAAAGATTTTTAAGTAAAAAACGCATATTCAAAACAGTGAAGAGAAAGACGTTATTTGAAAGTAGAATTGTCAACCACCTTATATATGCCAGAAAGATATGTAAAATGAAAATGACAAGGAAAATCAGATTGTTTTCAATTTTTAATTATATCATGTTTTTGTACAATGCATGACAAATAAATACTCATTTACCAGCAGGTAGAGGTGGAGCCAATGTAGCTACAAATAAAATATAATAAAAGTTAAAATATATAATTGACAGCAATTACGGAAATATCACATTTAAAACCGACAATAAACAACTCACTGAACCAAAAAAAGTCTACAATATGATTCGGGCGGTAATTGCAGTTTTGAAAGCAATTTTTTACATATTTGAAAAAAATAAATAAAAAATCTTTGACTATGCTAACCTATTTCAATAACAAACGAATAAAATGGATATCGCTAAATCATTGCAGAATCTGTGCTTTGCACGAAACATCATTATGTTAGTTTTCTTACAATTGTGTGAAGCTGCAGTTTACATGCATTTTCACATCTCAGTAAACATCGTACTTAAAACACTCAAGTGTTACAGAAAACTAAAAACAACACATACGGTAATGGAAAAGATACAATTGTCTTGTCTTATATGCAAGTAACTGTCGTCAAGGTAGTTATGGGATTAGGATTTTATTATACATGATAAGATAAATGTTATTGATTTATAAAAAAAAACAATGTGTTTGCTACCTGATGAGTTTTAAATTTATTTTGCTTGTATGAATCTGCATCATATAATAATATATGTAATAAAAAATATTCTGTGAGCATTTTGGACGTTTAACGACCATTGTTAACATTCATCAGATTGAATGGAAACAGAACAATCACACTCACCAATTGCTTATATTTTCCGAAGAAAAGTATAACATTCTTAAGACATACCTGAAGGGGTAGGTTGATTTCCTGGAGCTTGTGGACGAGGTGGTGCAAATGTTGGAGCAGAAGTTACAGATGGTTGATTACCTACAGTTTCATTGCAATGTTAAGTTACTTACGAATCACAACATTGTGACAATAATATAAAACAGTATTGAAGGTGTTATATTCAAATTTGTAATTTTGAGAGTTTTGTAAAATTTTAAGTTCATCAAGGTGTAAAATATCTTATATCTTATGAATTTGAATTTCATTAACAAATATGAAAATAGTTATTGTTTAAAAATTTTTGGAATATCCAACAAAACATGTAGAAAATAATAGTTTTATACGTAATTTGTAGATGGCGAGTAATCGTCTGCTTACCACTACTACTTCCGTCAGAGCAGAAACCACAATATTTACTACAGTTTTCCGCAGCCCATCCTTTGTACTTAATGTTTGTACATGTATCTTTTTGGAACTGATTACAATTGGGTATGGCATCTATACAAGGTTTTGCCGTTGTAGGTAGACCTATAGAAATACACAAAAAATGTAATATGTTTAAAAGTAATACATAACCAGTTAATTCAATCATCTGACAAGCAGTTGCTATACCATTTTCTGTTATGTAAACCAAAGCTATATGTAAAGTTTATTTTCATTTTACACGTAGCCTACAATTAACTTTTATTTTCGTATTTTTTTTATTTTATTAGTTTTTCAAACCTTTTAACGACTAACTCAACTGAATGATCAGTACGTTTGGCCTATATGATGAAATAGAACTTATCTATAACCAGTTTTGAATTCTTGTTGACTACTCTACTGTACATGCTTTATTTGCATGCATAGTATCGTCAAACTTATTTTACTATATTGTACATTTGCTGATTCCTGTAAGGCATTATTAGGCGAGTGTAATATTTGAAAAAGACGTCTAGTTAAGGACTTTAATGCACCCACCTAACACACGGCTAATTTCTTTTTTAAATGAAAGAACAATGATTTAACTTTGATTTTTGCCCGGTCGTCACAAAATCGTACGGTGCAGTTTTTGTAAAATTAACGTTTATTTTAGAAATTAGTTGAAAATTATAAAATTACGACATGTTTTTCAAGCAAATGAAATTAGTCGTATCTCTACTTTTAGACAGAATATTTAATTGAAATAGATTCTTAAAATAATGAAAAACAATATTTACAACTGTAAGTCCGCATGCTTTTGCATTCCTTCTAAATATTTGACATTTTGTACGAAAATTTTTCATAATCCTGACCTTTTCGGATCTACAATTAAATTTTTATTAAATGCTATTGCACTCTACCCGTTTTAGAACACACCAAATTACTCACCAGTTATCGTTTTTTCATTCAAAGTCAAGACTTTATCTCAACATTTCTTAAAATCACGAATTTCTGTAATTTTATGATGTTGGGTAAAATCACTATAGTTTCCGGAATCCCTTATCTATTTCGTTATCGGTTTTTTACTGAATATATTAGTCGATTTCCGTGTACTTAATAGTGCTATTAGAGTACGATAAATCAGATTTAAACGGTTCTTTTTCTATCTTTAACTTCAGTGTACAACAATGTAGCTTAAATAGATATAAAATCGTCCGAAATTAAGATGAAATCAAAGTAAAACATAGTTTTTGAGTTCTGTAGAATTCACCCCTTTCTAAATAAGGAATCGTATCGGAAAATTGTAGAAAATCTTCCGAGTCGTGTCAAATTTTCACAGTCCAGTTCACAATGAAACCCTTTCTATGCTAAAAAGCAAAAACTATCCATTGATTGACACAGATGTATAGTCTGTCATGTATTTACTACATAGAAACTATGTAGTTAAACACTTAAATGAAGATACAGTTGTATTGCCGCAGTGGGAAAACGAAAAGATGAAGTTTACAGAAGACTGGTCGATGAATATGAAAAAAATGAAAACATCCCATTTGAAAATACAAAATATCATAAGAGTAGCTATAAATATTTCAAAAGTAAGCACAACCTATCATCTTCTGTTTTGTCTGTACAATGACTTTGTACTACATGACTGTACCAATTCTACCGACCAGTCTCTTCTAATATATCAACGAGGGCAGAAGATCTACAACTCATTCTGATTTGTCTCGGTTTGTATATTTTGCAAATATAAAGTATAAAGCCTATAAGCAAGTTACACAACTTCATAAGGTATCCTCTGAGGAGCAAACTCAAGCTGTATTGAGTGTTACTACATATATCCCCTACAATGATCTGATTTACAAAATAACTCATGATAATTATACTATTAAATATTTATACCATCGAGCTTGCATCGCTAAATATTTGCTACAAAATTTGAAATCAGAAAGTAAAGAGCTATTTAATTCTGAACACAAAACAGCTTTTACTAACATTTCGACGATTAAAGATGACGTGCCTGTACATAAAGAAGTATTCTGGTTGACAACTTTAATTACTTGATCAGTTAACCGGGCTTAATTTCTGCCCGAGGATCTCCGCCGAGAAAACTACACAACATATTATCAGCTTCAACAAAAACTAAAAATATATGGTCAATTTATAGATACATGTATACAGCCTCAACAAGGCCAAGGTACATCCAATATTGTATACAGTAGCTCTATAATTTTGTCTTATGCCGTAATGGCGGAAAATTACCCGTTTAAAATGACTGTGATATACAGTCTGTCAAATTTAAAGATCTGAGCAGTGACTGCGAAACTGGTTGCAAGCACTTTATGCAGCTACTAGTATTTTACGGAAGAAGATATAGGGTAAAGTTGTAATCCAATCAGATGAATATCCATTATCTAAAAACATTTCACTGGATTATTCAATTGAAATTATGCCACCTGCTTTAAAAACATTTCTGTATTGTCTTTTGGATGATGGCGCATCTGCGGCAGTTAATAAAGCATACGATATTCCTATTGACAAAGTTCTTAGATGTATGCTTTAGTAGCTATATATAGACTGTATATTATCTATAAATATTTTACTCTTTTTCATTTAGGCTTATCATGACAAATGCACCGAATTTATGGACACCTTTGATAATTATTAACAAGTTTGACTGATCAGGAGATAAGTAAAATTGAAAATGGGGCATACATTCTACATGGCATTATTTTTCTTCTGGGGGTCAAAATTTTATCCAAGGTAATGTCGACCTAACTACAGAAACAATAAAAGTTCTCCGTATGACTTTGGTTGGCTAAAAGGCAACATCGGACCGGTATGATGTCATCCAACTTTCTACCAGATTTGATCTGTTTATGCATTGTTTTAGGTATAGGGTGAGGGTTGAGATTTCCAAAAACATGTTAAACCCCGTCGAAATTTTGCGCCTGTCCTAAGTCAGGAGCCTCTGGCCTTTCTTAGTTTTGTATGATTTTTTATTTTAATTTCTTGAGTATATTTCGAAGCTTAGTATGACGTCCATTATCATTTCAAACTAGTACATTTTTGTTTAGGGGGCCAGCTGAAGAACGCCTCCGGGTTTGCATGCTTCTTGCTGCATTGATGACCCATTGGTGGTCTTCGGCCGTTGCCTGCTTTTTAAACGGGTTGGTGCCTCTTTGACAAATCCTTCATGTCCATTCCCAATTTTTAATTCAATCTGTATATAGTAGATCTTGTGTCCGCTTTGAGCAAAACCTCTGCTATACTGATATATGCCCATGCCAAGGAAGTTGTCTTTGTGTGGATATGTTGACCGATAAGAATGATGAGATTACAAGTTAAAATGAAACTATAATATTCCGATATCGCAATATTCCGACACCTAAATGGTCCAACATCCCATTGGTCCGACGTTTCGATCATTTAGGTTAAATACGCTAACGGTATCTAAACATAAGAAAGCCAAATAAAAGGTTCCATATTAAGATAACCTTATCCTCCGTTTGAAGCGGTGAAACAAGATATAAAAAAGTACTACTTAGTGCCATGGTAGCCGAACGTCATCACTAGAAAAAAAGTACAAACTACTATGTCAAGTGTTGTTTGATAATTAGAAATCTCAAGATACACGGCGGCCGACTAAAGTAAAATCAAACACAGTTTGACGTACAACGAGTGATCATATTTTCCTTGTGATGTTTTATACTAAAATTGTCAATTTGTTGATATAAATATACTAGTAGCACTTTACTCATTTTAGTAATGTTAGTTAGTACTCTTATCATATCTGATTTAGTGACGTAAATGTAATTGCGGTATGATCCAGACTCAACATATTGCACTACAATAATATAAAAATCTGCCCTATGGTTGTCTGATCTTGAAGCGGTTGGCAGGCTTTCAAACTAACAGGAGACCATACGCTTCCTCAATTTTAATGTACAGCTCATCATGGGACTTTTCTGAACAATTAAAAATACGTCATATGTTATATTTTCCCCATGCTTCAAATATTTTGTTTCGAATTATTTATATCAAATTTGCAGATATATGTTTGTAAATACGTGCATCAAATGATATGGAGGTATTATAAGATTTAGATAATGCAAGGGCGACTACAGATACATTTGTGTGACTTAATGGTTGATTTTCAAAGACTACGAGAGAAAACATTACGTAATATGCGTTACCGTTAAAATCAACCAAAATTAATTAATACTGTGATTGAAATATATTTTCCCAACAATAATACAGTATTCCTATAAAAATGTTTCGTTTTTGCATTTGTTTTGACTCGATTTTTCTACTGGAAGTATCCGTGAATTGAAATTGCACCCATGACCTTTGACCTCGATTTAAAAAAAAATGCACCATAATTTCTTTTGACGACCGGGATATTTAGAAAGTACACATTCTTAGCTTTCCAGTGATATATAATTTAGCCGTGTGTTAGGTAGGTGCATTAAAAATGTAAATTTGGCTCTCATATCACTCGCCTATATTATGCTATTATCATTGTATAACTCAATGTGGCAAACTACTGTGCACTCATTATTATTCGTGGATTTTGTGGGTTACAAGGAACCACCAATTAAAATGATCAACGAAACACAAATTGTATATGGGCTTGTATGCAGAATTTGACAAAACCACGAAATTAGATAACAATGAAAATGCAATGTTTAATAAATCCACGAAAATTGATACGCACGAAAAAAAATGAATTCACAGTATAACAAAGCGGTGTTAGAACAAAATACATTCAATACTTAAGGCTCTCTTCAGAATAATTCGTTTACGAATTTGCGGGGAACATAAATTTTCAAAGGTATTTGTCAATTACTTTGCGGGTAAATACCAAGCGAACTGGTACATCCTTTAATTTCTTTGATAATTGACATAATGCAAGCTGTTGCAATTGTCAATGAAAATAATAAGGGATATCCGCTTTTTTTGTAAACGATACTGTCCAATTCTGGAGATATGCAACAGCAGTAAAAATCGAACAACAAAACACTCATTTATTGTAAAAAGTATCATTTCGTTATTCATATTAGTTTGACTTAAATTTCATATAGGATGCTTGTTGGTATATAGATATTAATGAACGGATCTACATTCATTTTGGTCGGATTTTATCTAACAATATAATGCAAATGGAGTAGTTTAATGAAGATAGGTCTCATAAAATTTTTCAATTGTGTCGATATTTTGACGAACTAGTTCAATCTTATTAGCACTGAATCAATGAATAATGAGCTGATGATGTTATCAGGAACTAAGAGTCCACCACCAGTGGAATCGACCCAGTACCAGTAAGGAAAACACATTATTTATTTCGTATATCCGAAATTGGAAAAAAAGTTTCTCTGTTTATCTTTATAATGAATGTTCATACCTAAAAGCTTAAAAACCGTGGATGTATAATACAAAGACCCTTTAGCAGCTATTTGAAAAAAAGAAATAGAATTGTCTATAGTATTTTTTTAAACAAAGATATAAACGTTTCGTATGTTTTTTTTAATTTAAACATTACCAAAATGAAACTGGTACGTTCATTCAAATAATGTGAGAGTGCAAAAATATGTGTAGTGTTTTGTGGACTGAATCAGATGTTTTTTTTTCTTCTTTTTGTTTTTGTTCCGTGACATGTAAATGATGCAATTGTGGTTGATTATCCCACTCGGTATCTTCTAACTTTTTACATGAATATAAATCATGTAATAAAATAGTCAATTGCACTTAAAAAAAATATGCCAGAAATTTTAAAATCATAAATTATTCATAACCTATTTAACATTACTACGTGTATTACTAAGCTCATAGTGTATTTCATTTAAAACTGCATTCATGGTTTAAAAAAAAAAGTATTGTGG